>NC_091629.1:75199346-75511965 GCF_027580195.1 Bos mutus | reverse complement strand
GGAATTAACTAATTATGTAACTCAGCTCTCAGCTTTTCAACAGACATTAACAGAACTCCAGGAGATGACTCCTGACCCAGCCTCCGAGACAAGCAAACCTCTATTTGAGCCAGGAACTGAGGTCCTCATAAAAACATTAGGATCTGGGGGCCCATCCCTCGAGCCTCTCTGGGAAGGTCCTTACCAGGTTATTCTTTCCTCTCCCACAGCTGTCAAAGTGCCAGGAATTGATTCGTGGGTACATCATACTGCACACTGACCAAAATTAAGTGACTTCATTTTATGTCTTTACTTTCTATGCTCTGACTTTGTACCTTTTAGATGGGCCTGATAACCTATGTGAGCTTACTTCTGCTGACTCCAAATATCCTGAGTCTGCCATTGGATCCTCAAGACAATGTCTTCTTGTTCTGGGCTCACTCCTATGCTGCATTCCACAATCGGTCTAACTGCTGGGTCTGCGGAGCGCCCTCTTCGTCAGTGGAAGGCTTCCCGTGGTGGACATCCCCACTTCAAGGAAAAGACTTTCTCAAGTATGTGAATACCTTCCTGACAACAATCACATGCGATGCCTCTTCGTCATCTGATGACATCTACCAACCCTAAAATGGACTGGTGCAACACTTTGTACTCTAACTATGGACATAATGTGACTTTTAATTTTGATTATACATTGTCTCGGTTCAATGACTATTTTGCTACATATAAGGTAAATAGGTCTAGATCTAATGGCTTTTACCTGACGTTTATCAAATATGGGATGAGGTTACATGGCTAACTCCTGAAAAAGGACGTTTAATATCTACTGCCTCTATATGCTGGAAACAAACAGAGCCGTCCCCAAAAGTTAGCCAACAACTTAATTACAATGATTGGAAACAAGTGGGATATTTGTCTCAGGAAACATGCAATGTAATCATTCCCGTGTTTTCCAATCCCAGTTCAGGTTCTCCCTTTGTCTGGCCAGGCACAATTGGGACTGGATATCTCAATCGCAGAAACGGGACTTATTGGATATGTGGCTCTTACCTATGGGCATGGCTTCCCCCTGGTTGGATAGAGAGATGCACCCTGGGTCTAGCCTTTACTCATGGCTTTATATTTTCAGAGCTTCCAGAAAAGCCTGCTAATTTACCCCACCTTAGAACTCGGTGGGCAAGGTCTGTATTTTATTGGTATGATTATTTGGCTGCAGCGTTTGTTCCCTCTTTGGGAACTACAGATGTTATGTTACGAGTGGACGCTTTGACTACTTTTACTCAACAGGCATTACAAGATTCTCAAAAGGCTATTTCAGCTCTTAATGCTGAACAAGCACAAATTAGAAAGGTGGTTTTACAAAACAGATTGGCTGTAGATATTCTGACAGCTGCACAAGGAGGAAGTTGTGCCATTATTCATACCCAGTGCTGTACATATATACCCGATATGAGCACGAATGTTACTCATTTTACTAACCACATGAACAAGATGATTAGGGCTATGGATACTCCTGAAGCCTCAATTGCTTCACTTTGGAAGACGTTAACTAATTCCCCATGGTGGACAACTATCTTAATTACAATAATTCTGGTTGTTTTGTTTTTTGCTGTTTGCTCCTGCATCTGTAATTGTATAACTGGATTTGTTTCTAGCCAATGAAAGCTTTTAAGTTACAAATAGTTGCTCAAACTCCTGCTACTGCTGTAGCTTCCTCCAACTACTATTTGGGGTCCCTGGAAATGATATCCTCAATATGAGGATTAGGAGAATATGTTGCCTCACCAATTTAGGGACAACGCCCTTTGTCAGCTCGGAAGTAGTTATGGAATGAGAACACTGGCAACATAATTCTCCTAAAAGAAAAGGGGGAATGAGAGAGTCAGTTCAGAGGTTGATAGGGAGTCTAGGGGTCCCCAAAGAGAGAGGGTCTGGAATTCTCAAGGAGGAAAAAAAAAGGACAACCTTTTTTTTGCTTTCTCCACATTTCTTAGGATTATATAAGGCAATAATGTATCCTGTCTAAGGACAGTCTTTGATTCAACCTTCTGTTATTTTAAAATGTTAATTATGGGAGTATACCTGGTCTTTACAAGGATGTATCCTGCCTGAGGACAGTGTTATCTTAAAATGTAAATTATGGGAGTAGGTCGGAGGAGGTCTTTAAACCTCCAGACATTCTTTGGATTATAAACCTCATTGTTAACACTAAAATCTTTCTGCCCCCTTCTGATGCCTATGTCAGAAGCTTTCTCTATCTCCTTTATACTTTAATAAAACTTTATTACACACACACACACACAAAAAAATAGCTGTGAAAAGAAGAGAAGTGAAAAGCAAAAGAGAAAAGGAAAGATATAAGCATATGAATGCAGAGTTCCAAAGAATAACAAGGAGAGATAAGAAAGCCTTCCTCAGCGATCAATGCAAAGAAATAGAGGAAGACAACAGAATGGGAAAGACTAGAGATCTCTTCAAGAAAATTTGAGATACCAAGGGAACATTTCATGCAAAGATGGGCACAATAAAGGACAGAAATGGTATGGACCTAACAGAAGCAGAAGATATTAAGAAGAGGTGGCAAGAATACACAGAAGAACTGTACAAAAAAGATCTTCACAACCCAGATAATCACGATGGTGTGATCACTGACCTAGAGCCAGACATCCTGGAATGAGAAGTCAAATGGGCCTTAGAAAGCACCACTACGAACAAAGCTAGTGGAGGTGATGGAATTCCAGTTGAGCTATTCCAAATCCTGAAAGATGATGCTGTGAAAGTGCTGCACTCAATATGCCAGCAAATTTGGAAAACTCAGCAGTGGCCACAAGACTGGAAAAGGTCAGTTTTCATTCCAATCCCAAAGAAAGGCAATGCCAAAGAATGCTCAAACTACCACACAATTGCACTCATCTCACACGCTAGTAAAGTAATGCTCAAAATTCTCCAAGCCAGGCTTCAGCAATATGTGAACCGTGAACTTCCAGATGTTCAAGCTGGTTTTAGAAAAGGCAGAGGAACCAGAGATCAAATTGCCAACATCCGCTGGATCATGGAAAAAGCAAGAGAGTTCCAGAAAAACATCTATTTCTGCTTTATTGACTATCCCAAAGCCTTTGACTGTGCCCTGCTGCTAAGTCACTTCTTTGACTGTGTGGATCCCAATAAACTGCGTAAAATTCTGAAAGAGATGGAAATACCAGACCACCTGACCTGCCTCTTGAGAAACCCAGATGCAGGTCAGGAAGCAACAGTTAGAACTGGACATGGAACAACAGACTGGTTCCAAATAGGAAAAGGAGTACGTCAAGGCTGTATATTGTCACCCTGCTTGTTTAACTTAAATGCAGAGTACATGATGAGAAATCCTGGGCTGGAAGAAGCACAAGCTGGAATCAAGACTGCCAGGAGAAATATCAATAACCTCAGGTATGCAGATGACACCACCCTTATGGCAGAAAGTGAAGAACTGAAAAGCCTGTTGATGAAAGTGAAAGTGGAGAGTGAAAAAGTTGGCTTAAAGCTCAACATTCAGAAAATGAAGATCATGGCATATGGTCCCATCACTTCATGGCAAATAGATGGGGAAACAGTGGAAACAGTGCCAGACTTTATTTTTGGGGGCTCCAAAATCACTGCAGATGGTGATTTCAGCCATGAAATTAAAAGACGCTTACTCCTTGGAAGGACAGTTATGACTGATCTAGATAGCATATTGAAAAGCAGAGAAATTACTTTGCCAACAAAGGTCCATCTAGTCAAAGCTATGGTTTTTCCAGTGGTCATGTATGGATGTGAGAGTTGGACTATGAAGAAAGCTGAGTGCTGAAGAATTGATCTTTTGACCTGTGGTGTTGGAGAAGACTCTTAAGAATCCCTTGGACTGCAAGGAGATCCAATTAGTCCTTCCTAAAGGAGATCAGTCCTGGGTGTTCATTGGAAGGACTGATGCTGAAGCTGAAACTCCAATACTTTGGCCACCTCATGCGAAGAGTTGACTCATTGGAAAAGACCCTGGTTCTGGGAGGGATTGGGGGCAGGAGGAGAAGGGGACGACAGAGGATGAGATGGCAGGATGACATCACTGACTCGATGGACGTGAGTTTGAGTGAACTCTGGGAGTTGGTGATGGACAGGGAGGCCTGGTGTGCTGTGATTCATGGGGTCACAAAGAGTCGGACACGACTGAGTGACTGAACTGAACTGAACTGAACCAACCACCAGAATGCCTAACTACTGACTATGTCCATTTGGGGCAACAATGGGGAAACTACACACGGTGCTAGAGAGAGAAAATTGGTTAAGATCAAAACTGATCTTAATGATCCAAAAGAAAGGACTTCTCTGGTGGCCCAGTGACTAAGAGTCCATGCTCCCAATGCAGGGGAACTGAGTTCAATCCCAGGTCAGGGAACTAGATCCTGTATGCCACAACTAAAAAGATCCTGCATGCTGCAACTAGGACCTGGCACAGCCAAGTAAATAAATATTAAAAAATGAAAGAGCATATTGAAAACTTTTGGAAGTATTGAGGCCGAACATACATCTAACTCAGTAACTCCTAGATAAGCACTCCTGAGAATGAGTGCTTATTTCCCCAAGACAGGAGCAAAAACATTCATAGCATGATTTTACTTACAATAACCCCAAATTGGAAATGACCCAAATGCTTATCAACAATAAATCAATATACATATAACTAGTGGTCTGTACATACAATGGTACGCTATACTGTAATGATTACAAAATGACTACAGCTATATACCGTGGGGCTTCCCTGGTGTCTCAGATGGTACAGAATCCACCTGCAATGCAGGAGACATGGGTTCAATCCCTGGGTTGGGAAGATCCCCTGGAGAAGGCAATGGCCACCCACTCCACTATTCTTGCCTGGAGAATTCCATGGACAGAGGAGCCTGGCAGGCTACAGTCCATGGGGTCACAAAGTATCAGACATGACTGAGTGACTAACACTACTACTGTACACAATGACATAGAAAAATCTCATAGGCATATTATTGACGAGAACATGAGATATAAGAAATCAGCATAACATTATATGTACTACATGATTCTACTTACGTAAGTTCTGAAATAGCCAAGGTAATTGTATCAAAAACCAAACCGTAATTACCTTTGGGAGGAGGAAGCATACTGATTGGACGGGAGTATTAAGAGGGTTCTTGCATGCTGTTATGTTCAATTTCTTGGCTTGAGTGGTAGTTTTATGAGTATATTTACTTCAAGATAAATAAACTGTACATTATGAGTGTTGTGCACTTTTCTGCACAAATCTAATATTTAAATGAGAAAGTTTTTAAAAATAGAATGTTTCAGAATCCACTAAGGGAACACATTGAAGGAAGCCCCAAAACTGGTTTAGATAATTGGGGAAAGCTCCCTGGCAGGCCACGCTGAACTCTAGAAGATGTGTTGGAGTGAGCTTGATCAATGGCAGGAAAAGAATGTTCCAGAACAAAAGCTGGAGGTGAGAGAGAATTGCAATGCCTCCTAGGAACTGTAGCTATTTCTTATAGCTGAAGCACAGTGTTTGGAGGTTGAGAGGGAGGAGAGAAAAGATGGGAGAGTTGAGAGGGTCCAGGTTAGACGGAGTTTCAAGCCCTGCTGAGAAATTTGGACACTGTTCTTGGAGCTGGTTTAAAGGGCTGGTTCTAAGTAAGGAATAATGTGATTAGATTTGTATTTAAAACCATGCCTACAACAAAGTATTGAGAATAGAAGATAGGGGTTACTGGAAAAATCTAAACTACAGGATATGGAGTGAGAAAGACAGAGAAAAGCAAAGCTGTTAAAGGGTATTTTGATAGCATGACTTGGCAAATGATCGATTATTTATGAGACACACAGAGGAGCCAAGATAAGTTCCAGGCTTTAGCCTGTGCCATTTTCTGAGAATAGAACATGGAGGATGCACAGTTTGGGTGGGAAAGATGGAGTTAATAGACCAGCTGTAACTCACACTTCTGGAGGGCAACACAGTAGTGAGATTCTAAACAGCCCAAGTGGGACTCTCACATTTTATGGCGCTTTTCTAATTTTCCTAGGAGTTTCATAATAGTCGTCTCATTCTAGTCCCTCTGTAGCCTCTGGCGTGGTCCACACAGGCATTATCATTCTGCACAGCAAGCTCCCCACCGCAGATCTGAGGGGACATTAGGACACTCTGTGAGCTTGACATAGGACAGGGAAAGGTAGAGAAGCTCTACCCCTGTATCCAGGACTCTGTACTTCCCACTCCGTGGCTCTTACCTGGACCACTGTGATGGTAAGCCAAAGCAATGCATTCCAAACACTTTCAGTGATGAAGGAAGTACATAAAGTCTATATTATTATATCTGAAGAGCATCTGTAATCTAAAGAAAACCCGAAATGAGCCCAAGTCATCTTCCCATCTTCCCATCACCATTGCTTTCTCGTCACATAATCACCTAAGCAAATCTGAGATTATCCTTCACCCTGACTTGGATTTGTACTCATTTGCATGCCTTCTGAGGTCCAATTATTGATCTTCATAAGGAGCAGCTGTGTTCAGACAGGTAGGTGGCCTGGCTATTTGTCCAACAACATTAAGACAAACTCCTGACAACTTTACATCTTTGCCATGAACACCCAGATTCAGGGTCTCATCAAACACTGGGGATGCCTTGGCATCCCATGCTTGAGGCCTCCCATTACCCTCCCAGATACACATTAAGGTGATGAATTCCATGTCAACTCATATTATTTATCACCTTCAAGACGGGCGATTAAAAACCACCGTCGTCCAATTTCTCATATATCTGTCACAAGCCAGTCAGGAAAGTCCACAAATTGCTGACACTTGAACATTTTCTTTCTGGAGGAGAAATAAATGAAAGTGCCATTTCTCTATGTTCAACACAATATCAAATTTAAAACTAAATATTTTTCTGCTAATAAACAGAAAAGAGTCTCTTAAATGGGACATGTTGGTGTCATTGGGATATTTGATTACAGGTTGATGAAATGAAATGAGTAGAGAGATAGAGTTCATAAATCATTTTATCTGAATGAAATTTAAAATGAGTGAGATTCAAAGAACTGAAATGGAGAATTAAAATGTTGAAGCAACAATGTCAGGATCTCAGCGTTTGTGAACAGGTCCTCTAAAACAAAGAATCTGAGGCTTGCCACCAAAATGCGTGTTATTTATACATTTTCACATTCTACATTTCATTCTGTTGTTGGGATTCACACGCACATATGGTACATGAGATAATTTAAGGGAATTAACTGTATCATCTGTCACTTATAAACCAATAGAAGAAGCAAAATGACATGCATAGGAACACCTTTATCTGAGACTCAGAAATTGACAAGTGTCAGGCATGATGGATCATGCATTGCAGGAGACTCAGGGAAGAACAAAGAAAGAGACTGTCGTCAGGTGGCCAGTGATCAGAGGGTGGATGTACCTACAAGTGAAGCCTGATA
Source organism: Bos mutus (assembly GCF_027580195.1). NCBI lineage: Eukaryota > Metazoa > Chordata > Mammalia > Artiodactyla > Bovidae > Bos > Bos mutus. The sequence continues at coordinate 75,504,513 of NC_091629.1, read as the reverse complement.
TTCCAAACAGTAACTAGCAGCTTTTTCTTGGAGGCTCCCAAGCACATAATGCAGCCCTATATCATCAGCTGGGAAAGACCCTATTATAGCCTTGCCCTTCATTTTACAGAGGAGGCTTCAGAGGACTGAGAAATTGAGAAACTGAGCTGGTGTCACACAGCTGTTAAGGGACTATCCTGTGAATAGACCTTAGAACTCTTGAGTCTATGAATGTCCATCTTTCTTCCACCTTGACCTCATGCATTGTATTAACTGATACCATAAATCTCTATTGAACATTATGTGTAATTAAGGTATTGTACTGGCTTCCATGGGAATGATTTGACACCATTCATCCTCATTTTGATCAAACAAATCAACTAGTCTTTACCAAACACTTGGTTATCCACCAAGAATTTAACATCACTGAGAATCATTTGTTTATTCATGTTCTTCCTCTTCAAAAATGATACTTTCCAAGTACCCTTTCCATCTGCACTTCCTGGTGTAGCTACTGTTGGCAAACTATCTGCATTGGCACCTCCTACACTCAAAACAGGCCAGCTCCCTTTGCCTCCTTGGAAGCAGAGCTAATTTCCAGCCGGTTTTATGAGGACATGATGTTTTAGATTGTATTATCACCAAAGTCAGGTCTTGTCTTTTGTGCTCCTGGTTTCCCCCACTTATGCCGTCACGTCTCAGTCCTGGGCCATCCCGCTGTGTCCTAGTTGTAAGACAGACAAGAAGGAGGGCGTGTGGCTACAGGGAAGACCCAAGGGGCCACAGTAAGCCTGACCATCCCAATATGTAACAGTTACTGGATCCTGCTATTGTTGCTGTTTAGTTGCTAAGTCTTATCAGACTCTTTTGTAACCCCATAGACTATAGGACTCCTCTGTCCATGTAACTAAGGCATTGTACTAGCTTGACTGTAGCCCACCAGGCTTCTCTGTCCATGGGATTTCCCAAGCAAGAATACTGGAGGGTGTTGTCACTTCCTTCTCCAAGAGATCTTCCCAACCCAGGAATCAAAACTGTGGATCCTGTATTGCAGGCAGATTCTTAACCACTGAGCTCCCTGGGAAGCCATCATTAAATAGTTAAGAAATCCCATGATTAGATCATTGCTGCTGCTGCTAAGTTGCTTCAGTCGTGTCCGACTCTGTGCGACCCCATAGACGGCAGCCCACCAGGCTCCCCCATCCCTGGGATTCTCCAGGCAAGAACACTGGAGTGGGTTGCCATTTCCTTCTCCAATGCATGAAAGTGAAAAGTGAAAGTGAAGTCGCTCAGTCGTGTCCGGCTCTAGCGACCCCATGGACTGCAGCCTACCAGGCTCCTCTGTCCATGGGATTTTCTAGGCAAAAATACTGGAGTGGGGTGCCATTGCCTTTTCTATTAGATCATTGAATACACCTTTATTGGGGACTTTCCTGGAGGTCCAGTGGTTAATATACCATGCTACCCATACACGGAGTCTGGGTTCAACGCCTGGTTGGGAACTAAAGTCCCACATGTTGTGCAGTGTGGCCAAAAAAATAAATAATAAATTAAACATAAAAAATGAATAAATACAATGCATCCAAATATACATATATGTATACACCTTTATTTTATTAAGCACTACCCTCTCCTTTTAAATGCAAATACTTTTGAAATAGTTAGTACAACAGATCTGTAGCTTAGAGGATCAGACCATGTTTCTCTACAGGAGGGAAAAATGAAGCAGAACAGAACATCCAAGGTGGTAGTGAAGTGATCCCCGTAACGACCTCAGATGAATCCAGTCCTGGGAAAGGGGGTGAAGATCTAGAGCCATTCTGTGCAGGCAAATTAGCCCCATGCAGTCTTCTCTGGGGTGTTTATAAGTGTAATCATCATAACAGTCATTAAAGCAGCTGATATTTATCTGAGGCTTATGATGTTCTAGACATTTAGCTGCAAGGATGATACTGCAGAGGCCACATTCTCCTTTGAGAATCTTAAACCTTCATTCCTGAGCCTTGCTAGTCTGCCAAAATATTATGACAGATCTTAGAATACATCACCTGTAAAGTGACTGATTCTCCCCTTATGGAACTGCCATATGAAATAAAGAATATATTTTACTTATTAATAACATAGTAATTAACAATGATATACTAAATAATATAATATTTTATAATATAATAATATATTTTATGTTGATAAAATATTTTACAGATGACCCTTGAAAATGCTGATTTGAACTGCATGAGTCCATTTACATGGAGATATTTTCAATGGTAAATACAACAGTATTACATGGTCTGCAGAGGAATCACAGGGAGAACTGACAATAAATTTTATGCAGATTAACCCCTGACTTGTCCAACGATCAACTTTAATTACAAACATGGTTACTTATTTAGTAGGTATAAATTTACCTATAATTTCTAGGTATCCACACAGGAAATACCACTTTCTTTGACAACCACAACTCAAGGATGGATCCTAGAGCTGAAGGGTCAAGGTTTGAACCGTGGCTCTGTTTCTTCCTCTGTAAAATGAATTGTAAAATGTCACCTCATAGGGGTTTTGGCTCCTCTGTCCATGGAGATTTTCCAGGCAAGAATACTGGAGTGGGTTGCCATGGCCTCCTCCAGGGGATCTTCTTGACCCAGGGATCGAACCTGCGTCTCTTACATCTCCTGCGTTGGCAGGCGGGTTCTTTACCACTAGTGCCACCTGGGAAGCCCAAATGAGTTCATATTTGTGAAGTAATTAGAAGTGTGGCTAGCACATAGTGCCCACAATCCAAGAATCTAAAACCTAGCTTTATTTGATATGTATAACATATATATGATATGCGTATAATGGCATGCTTATCATTATCCCAGTTTTTCCTCTCTCCCCTTCCAAGACCAAGGAAATTATTTTCTACTCAAGATGGAAACAAGTGTGGAAACTAGAATGCATTCCATTCTAGTCTTCTTTCTTTATCTTGCTGGCAAATCTTCAATTTCCCCCAAGAGGACAGGGTTTTAAAACAGAAAACCTGGGAGATCTATAGACTATTACTGGTCTCCTGGCCTCACCTTGGGAATCGCTCCTCTGAAACATGATGGGAGGGAAAGGGGGAAACCCAGTGAAAGAAGAAAAGTTTTAAAAGCGAGGTGAATATCTCCATCTATCAGCCTGCCTCATGTAAACAGGAGGGTTGTTTTTAACAGGAATCGAGAACATCAAGAACTCACAGAAGGCTGGGTGCCCCCTGCTAGTCTGTCCCTGAGAACCCGGAAACCACACCCTTCTGCCATGGCGGGCTCTCATACTGCCCCCAGCACTGAGCCCTGGAGGGCATTCAAGCAGGAAAAGCAGAGGCCGGGGCCACAGGGACGAGTGCAGCTGGCTTCCAGCCCTGCGGATGCCAATGCTGGCTTTCTGCAGAACTGGGATCTAACCCCACAAGGTGGCCTCTGACCACTCAGTCCCTCTAGTCACCACCAGACAACAGAGGCAGGCAATGATGCCAGCTGCTGACTGGACTTTGTGTAGGCCGGGGTGCTTCTAACTTGGGTAGAAATACCACAAGTCAAGAGACCCTTTCTCACTTCAGCCACAAAATAGAATTCAAGTGAACAGAAGTCCTTGTTCTTCATTTTCTGCTGAGATATCACCCCTCTTGGGGTATATGGGCAGCCCCGTTGGCTCAGACAGTAAAAGAATCCACCTGCAGTGCAGGAGACCCGGGTTCGATCCCTGAGTCAGGAAGATCCCCTGGAGGTTGGATTCCACAGGACATCAGGCACTGGGAAGGGAAGGTGGCTGTGAGATGGAACAGAGCAAGCACAAAATGGATCCCTCAGGTGTGAGCTGCAGGCCGTGAGGATGGATGGAAAGCTGGTTGCCTCTGCCCTTGGCAGTCCGACACCCCCCAGAAGGCAGAGTCTTGGTTATGTTGCTGGGCACACACAGCTGGCCTCTGGGTTGGAGGAGCTGCGGGAGGACTGCGCGACAGCGGAGCAGCCACAGGCCTGAGTGCCACCTCCACCCATGGCAGGTGAGTGTCTCAGATACGGCGGGCAAGGGCCACAGCACGACGGCTACCTCCCTCCACACCCGCTTCCCACCCGCGAGTCTCTGGAACCACGCAGGAAGAGGGGTTCTGAGAGGCAGTTCAGCCTGGTGCAGCTGACACTCTGCTACACCGCCCCAGGGCCTCCCCTTCCGCCTGCATTTCCTGGATTCAAGGATTCTGTCGCTGGGTGTAAAGACAAGGCAGACTTGGAAAGAAAATGCTAGGGGTGTGTGTGCACGTGTGTGTGTGCACATAGATAGGGCTATGACCGGAAGGATGCTTAGAAATGGTGTATTTCACAACCTTCAGCCCTATTCTTCCCCAGAACTGTATACACGTGGGGTAGAATCACAGTCATACGTCTATAAGTTAACAGTCCTCAAGGGGGCGATCATCTATAATAACCAATGAAACCACACATCTCTCTCATCTCATCTTCAAGACTGTAACTACACTGCCACCTGCCCTTTGATATTTTCTTCAGGCTTCAATCCCAGTGAGAATCATCAATGGGTAGTTTTACCAAAAAAATAAGGTATGAAATTTAGAAAGGTGGTACCGATGAGCCTATTTGCAGGGCAGGAAGAGAGACACAGACACAGAGAATGGACGAGTAGACACAGGGGGTGAAGGGGAGGGTGGGCGAATCGGGAGAGCAGGACTGACCTATATGTACCACCTTGAGTAAAAGAGCTAGTGGGGAGCGGCCCTCTAACACAGAGAGCTCAGCTCAATGCTCTGTAACGACCTGGGGGGTGGGACGGACGCGGGCAAAACAGAGGCTCAAGAGGGAAGGGATATGTGTGTACATATAGCTGACCCACTTCATTGTACAACAGAAACCAGCAACACTGTAAAGCAATCATACGCCAATAAAAAAAATAAACGCACCAGTATCTAAAGCATGTATAAAGAGGTAAATCAATAAAGAGAATAATATTCCAAAAAAGAAAAAGCTGAAAAAAAAAAAGAAAAAGCTGAATAAATAGATACTGTCATTAGTGCACATAAAAATGAAATACGAACACTGAACATCTTTATGATTTCATGCAACATAAACTATGTTTTGCATTGTTAACCATTTCTATATCTTCATAATTATAACTGGCCAGTAATATAAATTAGTCTAAAACTGATGGGAGAAGCATAAGATAACTGTTCTAATTATTGCATTAAAGAATACTCCTATGGCTGATACAATTAGTGATTGCGAGCCTTAGTGTCCTCAGTTGTTGATTTATATTTACATGGTTATATAATTCCTACACTGTTTCATGTCTAATTTTTAAGCATAAAATAATTTGTGTGAAAAATGAAAAAAAAAACCTGTAAATCCAAACGAGAGGGCTTCAGAGGTCTTGGCCCCCAGAGTCTCTGCTCAAGGCCAGGCCCCTCTCCTGTCTCCGAAGCCTTCAGTCTGTTCTGACATTTGCTGTCACATGGACGCCACCATGCAGCCCGTTCCCTAGTGGCTCATCATGCAGGGTCCTGGAGGACAGGGGAGGATACTTAAGGCAGGAACAAAGGAGGTTTCATGGAAGAACTACTCACCAAGGGGGCGGCCGGTTTCCGGAAGCCACCTGCCTGGGGAAACAGTCACGGGTTAGAAGCTGAGACTGCATGAGGGGGCCCAGTGGGATGGAGTGTGCCTGGCAGGAGGACACAGCTGCAGCTGGGGAAGGAGGCCTCCCCACCCCGGCTGGCAGTGTGGCCCACGCCCTCCCCTCCCACCCAGAGATGGCTTACCCGTGCCTGTCTCCAGAAGACCTGGCAGGAAACCAGAAAGTGGCATCGTCCAGGAGCAGTCATCTGTGGGAGTCAGCTTTCTGGAGCAAAGGGCAGGGCAGGGAATAGATCTGGGGGAACCATTGGGACCCCACTGGCTTCTCAGGCATCACTTCTCCTTGACAATCATGACTTCAGTGACCAAGGATACATGGTGGCCAGAGCAGCAGACCTGCAGAGACACCTGGGGCGGCCACTCCCAGCATTACAGAGCAGGACACCAGGACCCAATCCCTCTCCCGGCAGGTGTGCAATAGACCTTACAATGCTGACAACAGAGGCTGGGCCATCTCTGACGTTTCACCGGAGATCCCGGATAGGCTTCCCTGCACCCTGGTAACAGCTTGATCTCTCTTTCTGCTCGAAGGCTACAGAAGCCCTCGAGGGGAAACTGCAAAACAGGAAAAGCTTTAGGCTCCAGAGGCACCTGCCTATCTCCCAGCAGATGTCTTTCCACCTTCAAGTTGCCACAAAGCAATAACATTGCTTTTACTCTCATATTTAGATGGAGAGGCATAAAAATACACCAACGTGAAAGTAGCACTGTGGTCTGTCAGCAACGCAGCTCATCTGCAGGGCTAGACCGTCTCTGCTGTCCACCTGAGAAGGCGGCCCTCAGCCCACGCGACCGGAAACAAGGCTAGGAGGAGCAACCGAGGTCTCTAGTCTGGACACAATGGCCAGGACCTGCCCGGGAGATCAGCCACTTCCTGCCTCCAGGTAAAGGATCTGCTGTGGGAGAGAAAGCGATGCTTCTAGACCTACGAAGGCAAGTGGGGATAAGAGAGAAAAATACAGAAAAGCACACCAGGTACTAATTAAAGAATTGTGTATATATACATAACTACATTTTTATATATAGACATATATATACATATAACTACATTTATATATATAGACATATATATATACATAACTACGCTTATATATATACACATATATATACATAAATACATTTATATATATACATATATACATAAATACATTTTATTTATGTATAAATACATATATATTTATATATAATACATTTATATATACATATGTATATACATTTATATGTGTGTGTATATATATATAATACATTTAATATATAATAATTTAATATATAAATGTATTATATATATACACACATATATAAAATGTATATACATATAAATGTATATGTACATATATATATATATACACACACACACCCAGAAATAAAATGCAGCATAATAAACCTAAGAAATGCTGGAGTAGAAGAGTACAGAGTCCTAAGGACCCCAACTCCATCTTGGAGGCATATGGATATATAGTGGCTGGAATATAACAGACTTTCAGTAGATAATTTCTGACTTGCCCCTCATAGGCTAAGTATAAAATAAAGTACTAAACTGAACATTCCAGGTGTCGGGCACTGAGTAGGGAGAGCCGTTGCCTGCAGTCAGTGGCCAGGGATCTAGCCGGAGGGGGCCCGAGCAGTACGGCCCGTAGGTCCCCAAACACAAGCACAGAAACAAACGTCTGCTCGTCCCGGCAGCCCTGTCAGGTGAGAGGCTGGACGGGCGCACGGCCCGTACCATAGGATCAGGGTTCAGTCCTGCTGTAATGTCCCATCTCTGTTCCCAGAAATATCTGGAAGGATTTGCCACTTTGATTCCATCCTAGACACTGATCACCCTGAACTCTAGAAGCTCAATGTTTTGCCAGATCGGCAAGTCTCTGTCCTTATTTATTTATTTATTTATTTATTTTTTGTCTTCTAGGCAAACCCCTGTTCTTCTATGAAAATCAGACCCAGACTGAGAGAAAAAGGGAAGACTTAACTTTTACTCAATAATTACCTCTTTTTTCAGATTTGATTTTTTGTTTGTTTGTTTTCACTTTCTGCCATATGCATTATGACCTTTTCAATTAAAAATTAACTTAAAAAGACCAATCATCTGCATGCTGCCTGCCACCATCTTCCTGCCATTATTCGTAGGTGCTAGCTTTGCGGGAACTAAAGAGACTCTGGGTGAAAGAAGAGAGTGAAAAAGCTGGCTCAAAACTCCACATTCAGCTCCTTGGAAGAAAAGCTATGACAAGCCTGCACGTGTGCTATGCCACGTCAGTTGTGTCTGACTCTTTGTGACCCCATGGACTATAGTCCTCCAGGCTCCTCTGTTCATGGGATTCCCCGGGCAAGAATACTGGAAAGCGAAAGTGAAAGTCGCTCAGTCATGTCCAACTCTTTACGACCCCATAGACTATACAGTTCATGGAATTCTCCAGGCCAGAATACTGGAGTGGGTAGCCTTTCCCTTCTCCCTCCTCCAAGGAGTAGGTTGCTATTTCCTCCTCTAGGGGATCTTCCTGACCCAGGGATCAAACCCACATCTCTTATGTCTCCTTCATTGGCAAGTGGTTTCTTTACCACTAGCACCATCTGGGAAGCCCTGGGACAAACCTAGACGGCATATTAAAAAGCAGAGACATCAGTTTGCCAACAAAGGTTCATATAGTCAAAGTGATGGTTTTTCCAGTCACAGACTTGAGAGTTGGACCGTAAATAAGCCTGAGTGCTGAAGAAATGATGCTTTTGAACTGTGGTGCTGAAGAAGACTCTTGAGAGTCATTTGGACAGCAAGAAGATCAAACCAGTCAATCCTAAAGGAAATCAACCCTGAATACTCACTGAAAGTATTGATGCTGAAGCTGAATACTTTGACCACCTTATTCAAAAAGCCAATTCATTAGAAAAGACCCTGATGCTGGGAAAGATTGAGGACAGGAGGAGAAGAGGGTGACAGAGGATGAGCTGGTTGGATGGCATCATCAGCTCAATGTACATGAGTTTGAGCAAACTCTGGGAGATAGTGAAGGACAGGGAAGCCTGGCATGTCGCAGTCCATGGGGTTGCAAAGAGTCAGACACAACTGAGTGACTGAACAACAAAAACTGTGGTAGCAAAACTGGCAGCAAGGGAGAAAGGTCTGCTTTGATCCCAGCCTCTGACTCAATCCGCCTTTCTGCAACAAGTTCATCAGTGAGACACAGTAGCAGGACTGACCTCCTTTGCTCCGTGCACTTCAGCGCTGCAAAACCCTGAGCTCCTTGAACTGCAGAAGCACCAGTGTGCGGGACCCAGCTCTGTGCGGCCTCTCTGCTGAGTGACTCCCGGACATTCTGTCAGAAGCTGGCTCAGAGAGACAGATGTCAAAAGCTAAACTCATTTTGGCCTATGCTGCCAACACCTGTGTTGTGAACCTCTTTTCTGATAGATTGGATAGAAAGAAACCAAGTGGTATCCGGTAGTAAATTACATAATGATGACTCATTCTTTCATCTAATCCAGAAGTGTCATCTCTACTAACAGTCACAGAACTTCAAATTCTTCCAGAAGCCCTTCCTGTGTGGTTGCTTCCCGATTCAGCACCAGCTATGCTCCCTCAGTTCTCCAAGTGCATCTTCCCTGATCCTGGTTCACAGTCTTTCTGCTCACTAGACTCCTTCCTTTCCCCAAATCAGCCATGAATACAACTCTTTCATCTCCCTGGATACTCAGTTGCAAGCCCTGCATTAAGAACACACATGGAGTCAAAGGAAGCAGATGGGTTGTTCAGCATTTGTCACAAGAAGCCAGATGAGAAAACACAGGAAAAAGAAAAGTAGAGGAACGTGAGGCAAATGCTCTCTCCTGCTGGCAAAGATACTTTATGAAAATGGGCTCTAATTTTGATAGCGTGAAGGCAGGTCTTGCCTCCTGCTATAAAATCAAGCCCATCTTCTGACTGTCATATCAGTTGAAGTTGGTCTCTCTTGAAATTGAGACCTTGTGCAAGCTCATTTTTATATAAATATTTTAATTAATAGATGCCTTCATCAAGCATGAGAAGAATTAACACTCACCAGAGACCCTGAAATTAGATTGATTATCTGCATCTTAATTTGCTTTTTTGACACCACTAATTTATTTTTAATAGGTTTGTAATTTAGCTTTATCTGTTTCTTATTCTGCTTGGCAGATTCAAATGTCTGCAGCTTCCAGTCAGCCTCTATAACCTTTAGGCACTGCTATCTGCTCAGTGGATTAATTTTTAAATTATCCAACCCAGTGCAGGGAAGAATTTCAATTAATTTCTATATGGGAACCAGACCAACACCCCATCCTCGGCCAGAAATAGTGATATTTAAATGAAGGAGAAGGCTGGTTACAGGGGGAATATAGATCAACACAGTACATGCTCACTCTTCTATTACAGAATCTGACGTCCTTGAAATATCTTTCCACTTGAATTAGTGGCATTGATACTATTATTATGGTGAAAATAAATGTTCCCCTGTTGGCACCCATTACTGGCAGGCTGATTTATGGAATATTGGTGAACAGAGGGCTGGGACCTTTCAAAAGGCGTTTTTGAATTCTCCCCATTTTTAAGTATATGCACACTTTAGTATTCTGAAAAAAAATCACCAGAATTTCTTTCAAGCAGGAAGCTGTCTTTGTTTTGGAGAATCCCTTGGTAACTTAATGGAGTCAGAAGTAAGATAAAAAAGTAGAAACCCAACCACAGAGAAAAATGATTGTGTCTCTGTATGGAAAGTGTGCCATTGGAGGAACTTGTATAGAGTGAAAAAGCACTGTGATATTTGCACACTAAGATAGCTGCCATGGGGGTGAGCAGGAGGGTGGTTGCATTAATCCAGATAATGCAATGTGGTCGTGATAGTCACAGCCGAAAGGCATGCTGAAGGAGGTGGCAAGAGAGGGCCAAATTCAAGACACTTATTTTTAAAAAATCCACTAGGATCACTGATGGGCACATGCGGGGAGAGGGCAGGTCATGGGTGAACCCGCACACTTCAGGCTCAAGAATCCGAGCGGCTGGTTGTAAGAGCCAACACTGAGAACAACAAAGGCGAGCTGGAGTAGAAATCCAGCTTTCCATTTTAGGCCAGTATGTCTCAGAGGTCCACAAGATAGCCAAATGGAGACAGCACACAAACAGCTGGAAAAGTACGACTAAAGGCCAAGGGAAAAGTCTGGCTTAGCGAGATATTAGCCGGGCACTGCCACTGTAAGACGGCACTTACATTACGAAAGTGGATTCGGTCATCTAGGGAAAGGGAGAGAAGAGAGCGAAAACACGCCCCGTTCTTAGTCTGTGCACGAGTGCTCACTTGCTTCAACTGTGTCCTACTCCTTGCGACCCCATGTACTGAAACCCGCCAGGCTCCTCTGTCCATGGGATCCTCCAGGCAAGGGTACTGCAGTGGCTGCCATGCCCTCCTCCAGGGGATCTTCCCCACCCAGGGATCGAACTCGCATCTCTTATATAAGTCTCTTGCATTGGCAGGCAGGTTCTTTACCTGGGACGCCCTCTTAGTCTCTAGGAATCTCAAAATTGGACTGGGTGAAAACACAGGAGCCTCCGATGGGGAGGGAGGAAAGGCAGCTCTCAGAAAAAGGGGCGTTCTGAAAAGGAAATGTCATCGTGGTTAGGAGAATGCTTCCTGGAGGGGTGCCAACTGCAATCAGGGTAGCGGAAGAACCAAATAACACCGGAACAAAAAATCAATTTTACCACCGTTACTCTGTTAGATATTTTTAATCCTTTTGAAGGCACGAGGAGAGTGAGTACTGAACTTTGAGGCAGGACTGGGCCTTTGCTAGCACAGCCGTAACAGGAGTACAAACATGCCTGATAGAGACTCCCCAGTGTCCAGAGGGAATAGCATCCCTGGGGGCAGCTGCTCTCTGAGCCCGGAAACAGCTAATGATCTCACCTACCTACACTTCAGACACCTGCAATCCCCTTAATTCTGAACCCCAGGGACTCCACATTAGCATTCTTCTCAGAGCAATGATTGGGGATTTGTATAAAAGAATGTTAAATTCCTTTAGGGGTTAAACAAGGCCTTATTCAACTCTGCGTTTTATGCAGCACCAGCACAGTATGTAATGCAGAGTTAAGTCTTCAATTCATGCTTTTCAACTGTGGTCAAGATGGAAAAAAAAAAAAAAAAATTCTGGAAAGATTTTAGCATTGTCCAACTCTTTGTGACCCCATGGACTGTAGTCCATGGAATTCTCTAGGCCAGAATACTGGAATGGGTAGCCTTTCCCTTCTCCAGGGTATGTTCCAAACCCAGGGATTGAACCCAGGTCTCCTGCTTTATGGGCAGATTCTTTACCAGCTGAGCCACAAGGGAGTCCAATAATACTGAAGTGGGTAGCCTATCCCTTCTCCAGCAGATCTTTCCCACTCAGGAATCAAACCAGAGTCTCCTGCATTGCAAGCTGATTCTTTACCAACTGAGCTATTAGGGAAGCCTTTTTAGGATTGTCAGTGCATTACAAAAGATGGAAGAACCTGGCCCTGAAACTAGCAAAATCAAAAATGAACTAATCTACAAACATATTACTTTTCTAATTTAAAGGAAGATCCTCACACAGGCTAAGTAATTAAAGAAAAAATGGAAAAGGTTAATCACCCAAGAGACAGGGTTGTCTGATAATATATTGGTAGTTAGGTAGGAGAAAGGCTCAAAGCCCAGCTCAATATTTCTTCTTAACTGAAAAGCATAATCGGAGTGGGCCAGGAACCAGAACCCATAGTGTCTTCATAAAATGTGCTTTAAAATAATTTACTCCATTTTTAAACTTTAACATTTTTTTTGTAAAATTACTTTACAATGTTGCATTAATTTCTGCTGCATAATGAAGTGAATCAGCCATGTATACATGTGTCCCCTCTCGCACCTCCCTCCCTCCATCCCGCCCCCTAGGCTGTCACAGAGCACTGAGCTGTTCCCTGTGCTATATAGCGGCTCCCCACTAGCTGTCTATTTGATACATGAAAAGTGAAAGTGTTAGTTTCTCAGTTGTGTCTGACTCTTTGGGACTCCATGGACGGTATGTAGCCCACCAGGCTCCTCTGTCCATGGGATTCTCCAGGCAAGAATACTGGAGTGGGTTGCCATGCCCTTCTCCAGGGGATCTTCCTGACCTAGGGATCAAACCTGGGTCTCCCACATTGCAGGCAGATTCTTTATCTTCTGAGCCACCACATGGTAGAGTATATATGTTGATCCTCCTGTCCCAATTCATCTCATTCTCCACTTCAGCCTTTGTGTTCACATGTCCCTTCTCTATATCTGTATCTCTATTCCTGCCCTGAAAACAGGCTCATCTGTAAAAAAAGTTCAATCAACCACCTGGACATTTAAAAAAATAAAAAATTAGAAATAATATAATCAAGTGAATTCCCCCATCTGGCATACATTTTTTTTTTAGCTGAGAAAAAAATTAAAATCTTGAGTGGTCATAATCAATACTGAATAAATAGTTGCTCAATAAAAAAATAAAATAATTAGCTCCAGGGGCCTCAATGGTAACGCTTACTCACAACACATGGACTGGAGACCCAGAAAAGGCCATCTCTATATGATGTCACTTTTATGTCTCACACAGAGTAACTAACCATGGCCCTTCATTCCCAGAATATCACCCAGTTTATCATCTTAAGAGTAGCAAAGTAGTCTTGGGATTTGTAGGAGAGGTTTACATACGGTGAATGAGGACAGGGGTAAAAGGAAGATTTAGTGAGAAGCCTGGAAAGGAGTAAGAAATGGTGGGGATGAGGTAAGCAAGATACAGCTATCTTAACCATCTCCAATAAAGCAGAAGAATATATCACCCTGTGCAGTTAGAAAAGGGAGTCAGGAACACCTGAGAAGTGATCAAGAAAGACTTCAGCTGCTGACCACAAGTTTCGCATTTGTGTTTTCTGAGCAAAGCACCGTGCAGTCCCTTAACCCTTCACTTTTCAAAAGCCCATAACCTGAGTCCTCACTTTCTCCAGCCAGAACAAGACAACATTCCTCGTGGTCCTAACAGGTCCTAACAGTGGAGGTTCTGAGCGGCATCTTGGGCTCCACCATGTGGACCTGATCTATGATGGGTTGACAGGCACTGTGGAACTCTGAGAGTCATCTAGCCTGTTCTTCTGATAAAAGACCACAGAATCTACAGAAAATACTTGGAATTTTAGAGTCCAGACCCTTCCTCCCAGAATCCACAAGAATCCTAGTCCAACTTATTCACTGGACAAAGGAGAACATGAACCAGAGATACCCTGCATGCAGGAACAGGTCACACAGTTTCTTAGCTGCAGAACCAAGAAAAGCAACGTTGTCATGGATGAAGTTTCTCACCTTCTGTTTCAATTTGTTTATCTGTAAGTAGGGGTGATCATAGAGCTTCCCAGGTGCTTCTAGTGGTAAAAAAAAAAAAAAAAAAAAAAAAACTGCCTGCCAACACAGGAGAGGTAAGAGATGTGGGTTCAAGCCCTGGGTCGGGAAGATCCCCTAGAAGAGGGCATGGCAACCCACTCCAGAGTCTCACCTGGAGAATTCCATGGACAGAAGAGCCTGGTAGGCTACAGACCATGGCCTCATAAACAGTTGAACATGACTGAAGTGACTTAGCATACGCACGCACGCACAGGGATGAACATGGTCACCCTGATGAGTGGGAGTGGGGAACAAAATCATGGATGTGTGTAAAGTATCTGACACAGAGATTGCTGTGATTAGCACACAGCCCATGTTTAATAAATTATCCTCTCCCTCTTTGCCCTTTCTTTCTACCCACAACATGAAGCTGTACCTAATGCTGTTGGAAATAACAGATTAAAGAAAATGCCATAAAGAGTGAAATAAATCAGAAGAGAAAAACAAATATCAAATATTAGTGCATAAATGTGGAACTCTAATAAAATGGCATTGATGAACTTATTTGCAAATCAGAAATAGACACAGACATAGAAAGCAAACATATGGACACCCAGGGGAGGGAAGCGGGTAGGAGGAATTGGGAGAATGGAACTGATGTATAGATAACTAATGAGAACCGACTGTGTAGCACAGAGAATTCTACTCAATGCTCTGTGGCGACCTAAATGGGAAGGAAATCCAAAAAAAGAGGGGATACAAGTATACACACAGCTGATTCATTTGCTGGAGAGCAGAAACCAGCACAACATTGTAAAGCAACTGTGATCAATAAAAATGAAATTAAAAAAAATGAAAATAAAAAATAAAGAAAACCCAAACCCTTTTCTGCTTTTAAGGGCACCTAGGGAAGGGAATTTTCACACACTCCCCCTCCATATTTCAAATGAAGTCTGTTTCTCTATGTGCCATCCACAGAGTGTTAAATAACTTGGAAGCTGTTTATGTTGCTTCCCAAATACTGGTTGAAAAGTCCACTTTTCTTTCTTGGTTGTGATGCCCTCAGCTTGGGTCAGGAAGCTCTAGGTAAGAGCTTGTGGCTCTCAGACTCTCAACAGAAGCCTCAAGCCAACCCATTCTCCACAGACTAAGCTGGGAGAGATTGCAGCTCCCCAGAGGAGAGCTGAATTCACTTCCTTCTGCAGCTCCGCAGGGGCCAAAATGAAAATAATTTCGTTGATTTAATTTTTCTCCCTTTGTTTCTTGATGAGTCTGGCTAATGGTTTGTCAATTTTATTTAACTCCTCAAGGAATCAGCTTTTGGTTTTGTTGATTTTTGCTATGGTATCTTTTGTTTCTTTTGCATTTATACCTGCCCTAATTTTTAAGATTTCTTTCCTGCTACTAACCCTGGGGTTCATAATTTCTTCCTCTTCAAGTTGCTTTAGGTGTAGTTAGGTTATTTATTTGACTTTTTTCTTGTTTCTTGAGGTGAAAGCCCAGAGATAAATCCATGCACCTATGGACACCTTATCTTTGACAAAGGAGGCAAGAATATACAATGGAGAAAAGACAATCTCTTTAACAAGTGGTTCTGGGAAAACTGGTCAACCACTTGTAAAAGAATTAAACTAGAATACTTTCTAACACCATACACAAAAATAAACTTAAAATGGATTAAAGATCTAAATGTAAGACCAACATTGTCGATGTAAAATTTACAACGAGGAAGAAATGGACAAATTCTTAGAAAAGTACAACTTTCCAAAACTCAACCAGGAAGAAATAGAAAACCTTAACAGACCCATCACAAGCACGGAAATTGAAACTATAATCAAAAATCTTCCAGCAAACAAAAGCCCAGGTCCAGATGGCTTCACAGCTGAATTCTACCAAAAATTTAGAGAAGAGCTAACACCTATCCTGCTCAAACTCTTCCAGAAAATTGCAGAGGAAGGTAAACTTCCAAACTCATTCTGTGAGGCCACCATCACCCTAATACCAAAACCTGACAAAGATCCCACAAAAAAAGAAAACTACAGGCCAATATCACTGATGAACATAGATGCAAAAATCCTAAACAAAATTCTAGCAATCAGAATCCAACAACACATTAAAAAGATCATACACCATGACCAAGTGGGCTTTATCCCGGGGATGCAAGGATTCTTCAATATCCGCAAATCAATCAATGTAATACACCACATTAACAAATTGAAAAACAAAAACCATATGATTATCTCAATAGATGCAGAGAAAGCCTTTGACAAAATTCAACATCCATTTATGACAAAAACTCTCCAGAAAGCAGGAATAGAAGGAACATACCTCAACATAATAAAAGCTATATATGACAAACCCACAGCAAACATTATCCTCAATGGTGAAAATTGAAAGCATTTCCTCTAAAGTCAGGAACAAGACAAGGGTGCCCACTTTCACCATTACTGTTCAACATAGTTTTGGAAGTTTTGGCCACAGCAATCAGAGCAGAAAAAGAAATAAAAGGAATCCAAATTGGAAAAGAAGAAGTAAAACTCTCACTATTTGCAGATGACATGATCCTCTACATAGAAAACCCTAAAGACTCCACCAGAAAATTACTAGAACTAATCAATGATTATTGTAAAGTTGCAGGATATAAAATCAACACACAGAAATCCCTTGCATTCCTATACACTAATAATGAGAAAACAGAAAGAGAAATTAAGGAAACAATTCCATTCACCATTGCAACGAAAAGAATAAAATACTTAGGAAAAAAAATAAATAAATAAATGTAAGACCAGAAACTATTAAACTCCTAGAGGAAAACATAAGCAAAACACTCTCTGACATAAACCACAGCAGGATCCTCTTTGACCCACCTCCCAGAATATTGGAAATAAAAGCAAAAATAAACAAATGGGACCTAATTAAAATTAAAAGCTTCTGCACAACAAAGGAAACTATAAGCAAGGTGAAAAGACACCCTTCAGAATGGGAGAAAATAATAGCAAACAGAGCAACAGACAAAGAATGAATCTCAAAAATATACAAGCAACTCCTGCAGCTCAATTCCAGAAAAATAAATGATCCAATCAAAAAGTGGGCCAAAGAACTAAACAGACATTTCTCCAAAGAAGATATATAGATGGCTAACAAATACATCATGAAAAGATGCTCAACATCACTCATTATCAGATAAATGCAAATCAAAACCACAATGAGGTACCATCTCACGCTGGTCAGAATGGCTGCAATCCAAAAGTCTACAAGCAATAAATGCTGGAGAGGGTCTGGAGAAAAGGGAACCCTCTTACACTGTTGGTGGGAATGCAAACTAGTACAGCCACTATGGAAAACAGTGTGGAGATTCCTTAAAAAACTGGAAATAGAAATGCCACACGACCCAGAAATCCTGCTGCTGGGCATACACACTGAAGAAACCAGAATTGAAAGAGACACGTGGACCTCAATGTTCATCGCAGCACTGTTTATAATAGCCAGGACATGGAAGCAACCTAGATGTCCATCAGCAGATAAATGGATAAGAAAGCTGTGGTACATATACACAATGGAGTATTACTCAGCCATTAAAAAGAATACATTTGAATCAGTTCTAATGAGGTGGATGAAACTGGAGCCTATTATACAGAGTGAAGTAAGCCAAAAAGAAAAACACCAATACAGTATACTAACGCATATATATGGAATTTAGAAAGATGGTAACAATAACCCTGTGTGCGAGACAGTAAAAGAGACAGATGTATTGAACAGTCTTTTGGACTCTGTGGGAGAGGGCGAGGGCGGGATGATATGGGAGAATGGCATTGAAACATGTATAATATCATATGTGAAATGAATTGTGAGTCCAGGTTTGATACATGATACAGGGTGCTCGGGGCTGGTGCACTGGGATGACCCAGAGGGATGGTATGGGGAGGGAGATGGGAGGGGGGCTCAGGATGGGGAACATGTGTTACACCCATGGCAGATTCATGTTCATGTATGCCAAAACCAATACAATATTGTAAAGTAAAATAAATAAACAGAAAAAAAAAATTAAAAAGGCAGAGGCAAACCGCCCCCCCCAAAAAAAAAACATGAATTTCGCTTGCTTCCGTGGCGTCTGTGGCAAGCGGTAAAGATGACAGAGCTGCAGCCCCTGGCACCAGGGGGCCAGGATGGCAGGGACGCCCACTTCGTTAGTGCGGCCCACAGAGAAGGCCGCAGCCCACCTAGGCCACCCTCACGCTGAAAACAAAATGAAAGTAGCCTGGGGAATGACGAAGGAAATACAGTATTGAGGATGGAAAATTTCTCCAGTATCTATGGCATTGGATAAAGTAAAAACACCTTCAGCCATAAACAGATAAAACAACTTCCTAAAGATAAGCCTGAACGTGTTGGTGCGAGAGTTGGTGTCCGAACCAGGGTTTGAAATGGTGTTTCTTGCACTTTAGACTATACAAAGACAAAAGGGGACTCTGACAAAGAAGTTGTTCTAGATGGAGTCAGAGAGTTCATCCAGAAGAAAGCACAGCTAACACTGTTAGGGACAGAATGGGCTATGTCGAACCAAATGATCCAGTGAGTTTGTGTTCAATAACCCAAACATCAAAGGAACGTGTGGCTGTGGAGAAAGCTTTAACATTTGACTCCTCAGGCCTGCTTGGGCTGTAGGCCCCTGGAGAGCTGTGGCAGCTCCAGGGCTCCTTGAAGAAATCACGTGACTGTCACGTGCTTAAGGTGTGTAATGTATGGCTGCCTTACAAGGAAAACAAAGTGATGCATTTGAATATGAAAAAAAAAAAAAAAAATTTCACAGACTCTCAATAGCCATATGGATGCACTAGTCATTTGGATATTTCTGTGTAGCCAATTCAAACAGCAACTAATGAGAAATATGTTTTATGTCCATAAATTTTGGCAGGAAAAAAATGAAGAAAAGAGATACAATGTGCAGGAATGGGGGATAACACAGGTCTTGGAATCCACACAAGATGCAAAGAGTTGAGTGTCATCCCTCTTGACCTGATTACTCATCTCATATCATGAATATATATAGTTCCCCAAACTTTGGTCATCACATTGATTTCCTTTAAATCTTGCTCACCACCTGCCTCTTCTTTCTTAATCTTGAAGAATAGAAAGGCTGCTGCTGCTGCTACTGCTAAGTCGCTTCAGTCATGTCCAACTCTGTGAGACCCGATAGACAGCAGCCTACCAGGCTCCGCCATCCCTGGGATTCTCCAGGCAAGAACACTGGAGTGGGTTGCCATTGCTTTCTCCAATGCATGAAGGTGAAAAGTGAAAGTGAAGTCTCTCAGTCCTGTCCGACTCTTTGCGACCCCATGGACTGCAGCCTTCCAGGCTCCTCTGTCCATGGGATTTTCCAGGCAAGAGTACTGGAGTGGGGTGCCATTGCCTTCTCCAATAGAAAGACTAGTCAAATGCAAAAGAATAAAATATTACTACATGCGTATAGAGTTTAGTTCAAATGAAGCATGTTTCCTATAAGGAATCCTGAGATTCCAAGCACAGAAAGTCCCCCAAAGACAAAAGTTCAAATAACTTACTCTCAGCTTAGCTGTAAATCAAAAGAAGAAAGAAGAGAAGGTTTTACCAAGGTTATTTAAGTTTCAGGGAAGGCATGTTGGCTTTAGGTACGTCTGGTCTTTATCTAACTTGAAAAAGGCTTAGATTTCAAAAATGAAACTATGCAAATGATTAGTCAGTCATTTTGTGTAAATGCTTTAGACTTCTGATGTTACTATGGAAAAGAAAGGAAAATAAAACAGCTTCAGCACAGCCCCAGTAAGCTTAGTCCATGGACAGCACATTAAATCCTGAATTACATACTCCACCAAACACTTCCTAATGAGCCATCCAACTCTCTGATGTATATAATATGCCTTTTTAAAAATGCATGAATGCGTATTCTACCCACTGATTTGGATGGCTCCTTTGGGTTATTTAAGTTTCAAAGGAGTCCATCAGTCTCCTAGGTATAACATTCTGTGAATGCCTTAAAAGTGAAAATTCAGAAATTAGAAGCTCAAAATACCTTGAAGGGGAACAATATATCAGCCCCTAAACCAGGCTATATTCCAAGGCAAGGTTGATGAGGCAGCCACCTCCCCGAGTTTCCCATCTTTTGTCAGTTGGGGTCACAGTCTCTCTAAAGCAGCTATAAATCTGTTCAACTTCATTATACAACTCCAGCTTGTTTTATATAGAATTAGAATCCAGTGAGCTCCTCTGCTTCCCAGGTGGCACAGTGGTAAAGAACCCACCTGCCAATGCAGAAGACTCAGGTTCGATCCCTGGGTCAGGAAGTTCCCCTAAAGGGAGAAATGGCAACCCACTCCAGTATTCTTTCCTGGGAAATCCCATGGACAGAGGAGCTGGTGAACAACAGTCCCTAAGATTGCAAGGAGTTGGACATGACTGAGGGACTGAGTACGCACAACCTCCTTTGACTCCTGTCTGTGATGCTATTATATGACTGTTTCTTGAATTCTGGGAGGTGATTGTCCTGAGCAGGGACAGAGAAGATGTTCAAAGCCCCACGATTAGGTCCCCATGGGCTGTTCTGCAAAGACTGTGAAGATTGGGGCTCCCCAGCCTAATGAAGTTGGTGGATCCAAAAAGGAAATACTTGTGAGTAGAAAAGAGAGAACAGATCACATGAAGGGCTTACAGATAAAGGGTGAATACAACCCTTTTTCTGGGGAAGCACAGGAAATAAACAATGCACAGCTCAGCAAGCCAAGGGATCCAGATGGGAGAAGGGAGAGGGAAGGGTGAAGAAGTAGGTGCAAGGCAGGAAGGAAGTAACTTTACTTTGGAAACTTCACCATGCCAGACAGTCTCATTTAGCCCCCCTTGCAATTTGACAGGTAAATGGAATGACCTTCATTCTACAGAGAAGGGAACTGAAGTTCAGAGAAGTTCAGAAATGTACCAGAAATCACACAGCTCAGAGCGGAGTCAGAACTCACACCCAGCAACATGTGACCACAAAGCCTTTTGTGCTCCACTTGGCTAAAGAAGGATGTAGTACAACGGAATCCCAGGTATTGCAGAGATAGGAGGGTATGTCTGGAGGAACCCAGAGGTATCATTCAGCACAGCCTGACCACCTGGGTCATGTTTCCTCAACTGTAAAAGACAAAGCTCACTTCGTAGGGTCATTGTGAGAGTTGAGTTAATATAAATTTAGCACACAACATGTGTGCCCAGCACATTGAAATTCTTACATGAGTGGAAGCTAATTGCCATTATATTGCTTAGTTAATGATTTACTTCTCTAATCTGCTTACAGATGTTTGTGTTAGACTGGCCAAAGTGTTCCTTCAAGTTTTTCCTTAAGATCTTATGAAAAAACCCAAATGAACTTTTAAGCCAACCCAGCATTATGGGCCCATAGCTGTGTATATATTACAGCAAGTGCTTGAGGCTGTTTCAAGTCTCTATAGACATCACTCATATTTTTCCAACAGTATGGAAATCATAAATTAAGATGATCTGGGTATGATTTGAGTAGGACAGGCTGGTTGGAAAATTTTAGATCATGACCCCTGTTTGAGAAAGTAAGACCAGGGAAGCTGCTTCTTTCCTAAGGTTGAGGTATGACATAGAAATGCATCTGTCATCTCCATATAATTTAGATTTATAAAGAGCTGATGTAAACCTCAACACTGATGGAGCGGGAAGGGGAAAGGAGCTGGTCTAATCTGATGCCCTCATTGGACACGAGTGGCCTGGCAGCTCAGAAGAGTCCAGTGTGTCACAGGCAAGTCTTGACAGTCCTTTCCAGGGTCTGGACACTGATAGTTGCACTCTGCAAGTGTCCCAGGGGTGCTACAGTCACCCTAAAGCACAGTCAGAAATGACACACTGTCCGTGCAGTCACCTATAAGACAGTGCAGGTATCATGGTGTCAGTGGGTGGACCAGATGACATCAGTGAAAACAGACCTCCTTGACCTCAAGGATCATCCTTTCTAAGATTACTCAGATATGACAAAGAAGCAAGACATTTCCACCACAGCCTCACAGAACACAGGCACGGACCCCAAGAGTGCAGGAGGAGACCTGCCCAGGGGCAGCTCTGTCTCTCAGTGCTGAGAGATGACCTCCCACCACAGCACAACCCTCCTGGATGAGACCACAGGGAAAGGATCCACGTATCCTCTCAGTGGTAGTGCTGCTTCTCGAGAGAACGCAAACCCCCTCAGAGTGCCCATCAACCTGTGAACGCCCCCCTTTACTTTCTTTCCAATGGTTCCTCACTTTTCCATGATGCTTCTCACTTTAAAAATTTTACCTTGAGATACAAAGATGAGAAGGAAAGAAAAATGGAAGTGCTTTCGCTGCATTTTGTTGTTGTTTTTCCAGATCCCAAGTCCTGGACTCTGGCTAGGGTACCATTTCTTCAAGTTGCCCTCACCATCTCGAATTTTGTCTCACCCAAGCTGGAAGCCACAGGCCATTCCCTGCATCCTAGCACTTTGCATTCATCAGGCCACTGTATGCCTTTGCCTGAGCCATCCTGGTGATGCGGCGGGCATTATGGGTAATCAGAGAACCCCAAGACAGAGTCACAGCTGGGTTGGGAGACAAGAAAAAGCAGCTCTGATGGTTTTCCTTGTAAGGCTGATCTGACGTAACCACAAGACTCTGACACAAAGAAGCCCAGGTTATAAGTGTTGTGCTTAAAAATGAGGAAAGGGGAAATACTTTCCTTAAATTGGTCCATAGGGCTTCCCAGGTAGCTCAAACAGTAAAGAATCTGCCGGTAATGTAGATCATCTGGGTTCGATCTCTGGGTTGGGAAGATCCCTTGGAGAAGGGCATGTCAACCCACTCCAGGATTCTTGCGGAGAATTCCATGGACAGAGGAGCCTGGTGGGCTACAGCCTTGGACTTGCAAAGAGTCGGACATGACTGAATGACTAACACACACAATGTCAGAAGGATTAATTGAAATTCATCCTAACTGCAGATGTCAGTCTACTTTCCTAGAGGCTGTACATTTCACTTGGGCTCACGTTGCTGCTGTCCCTGCCTTGCCCTTCAGGCTGTAAAGCCCCCTAACATGCGCCTGATAATAAGCCCAACTCAAGGATGATTTCCTGTGTTCTGAGAAGTTGACTGACATGCGGACAAACGTTTGCCCCAACTGTTCCCTGGTGCTTCTATCAAGAGGATGGAGGGAACTTATGCACAAATGTCCCCAGGAGCAAAGTCCAATGACTACAATTCATAAGGTAAGAATGACAGAGAGAAAAGATCTCTGCAGACAGAATTTCTAGGGGGATCAGAGGAGGTGGTAGAGATAGGAAGTGATGGAGATGGAGAGGGAAGGACCCTTCAGAGAAACTTCCTCTAACAGCTAATGCAAGCTGACCATCAGCTGGCCTCAGGGTACTGACTAGCTCTCCCCTCTGCTTTACTGCCCAGAATCCTGCCCTGGGAGACACTGACTTCGCCATTTCCTTACTCAGATCCTATTCTCTTAGCAGCATTCCTGGCACCAAGTCCACTTTCGGAGTGGAAAGGTCTTGAGGAAAAAAATGGGAAAGAAGTTGAGCTGTCAGTCAATCTTCTTGACACCATTTCTCTGTTTGTTTGTTGAAAAGGAATGAATTTTCTTTCTCTTTTCCTTTCGGGCATAAGGTTCTCTCCCCAAATGAAGTATTCTGAAGCTCAGCCCAGCCTGTTCTGACCTGCAAAAGATTGAGTTAATTAATCTTTCATGGGCTGATTACTTTCAACCTTTTTGTTAGCACATTGGGGAAATATGTTAGTGGTTACTAATTAAAGGTATTGATATACCTTTACACTTCTTCAAATTCTTAGATTCCTAGAACTAAGTTGATTAAGAAAAAAAAGGGGGGAGTATCTGTTGAATTTATGAAAAAGCAACGCTCTGACCTTATTCTGTAACCTATATTTGTAATTGAGTTTTGGGAGTTGAGACCATTTTGTCAGTATAATGACAGCTCAGATTTACTATGTGTTTTTCATGTGTAAGAAATATGATAATTTTTCATGTGCCATGTTATTTAGCTCTCACGATTCTATGGGATAAATGTGAGTATCAATCCCATATTAAAGGTGAGAAAGTTAAAGTTTAAAAGTCAAGAAAATTGCCCAAGATCACAAAGTTAGTGCACACCAGAGGAGGGACTTAACATGAGAATCTGTCTCCGAAGACAATGCATTTAATCTCATCAATGCTGACTTAACCCTATGACAATGCAGTCATTATTTCTGGAGTAAGAAGGAGGTAAAAATAAAATCCACTTGCAATTCCAGGGTGCATCATTTTTTTCTCACGATTATCCCAGACACTTCTTATCTCCACCCAGGAGCAGCTAGGCTGGATGGTCTGGCTCTGGTGTCTTCACAAGGTGGCAGTCAAGCTGGCGGATGTGTCTTGAGACAAACCGGGACCTGGGGCCTGGGATCCTTTGTTGCAGGGCTTGCATCCAGACCAGACAGATGCCTCTTCCAGCAAAAAATACCCACAAATTATATGGGACTAAAAACAGCTGTGTGCATGTGTAGTTGGGGCAAATTATGGACAAGAGTATACAAAAAGACCAAAATCCCAATTGCCACTTCTGAAAAGCCAGGAGCAAAAACGGGGTACTGCTCATGCCCCTTGCACACAACACCACCAAAAGGGTGGGCAAATCATCTAAAGCCTGATCCCTGGACACACCCCTACCCTCACTCCTTGTAAGGAAACAGTTTGCCCCTACTCCTTGGGGAGTGAGCTAGCAAGGGAACCTGTTACTTATTTTCACTTCTTCCTGCTGCAGCAGGAGCACTAGTAAAGCCTTGCATGAATGTCTGTTGATTGAAAATGAAAGTGAAAGTCACTCGGTCGTGTCCTACTCTTTGCGACCCCGTGGAATTCTCCAGGCCAGGATACTGGAGTGGGTAGCCTTTCCCTTCTCCAGGGGATCTTCCCAACCCAGGAATCAAACCCAGGTCTCCCTCATTGCAGGCAGATTCTTTACTAGCTGAGCCACAAGGAAAGCCCTCTGTTGTTTAAGGAAGGCCAAAAACCCTGGTTGGTAACAGACTGAAAGCGTGACTAGGGCTCTGACTCTTGCTCACTCATGTTATTGTTGAGAGTTTCTTGCTGACTGATGGCCAGAGACCTCAGTTTCTCAATGCATGGCCACTCCACAGCCCCCTAAGGATCCTCATGACACAGCAGCTGTATATGACCCAAGAGGGACAGAGTCCAGATGGGAGCTCAAATTTTTTAGCGCCCAGGAGAAACATACCATCAACTCTGTCATATCCTATGGGTCACACAGCTCAGTCCCGGTACAAAGCGGGAGGAGGGGCTACAGGAGAGTGTGAACACCAGGAGGTGGGAACACCCTGGGGGCCACCTTGGAAGCTGTCTACCCTCCTTCCTTTTCTCCACTGTTCCCTAAGCACAGAATGCCTTTACCCTCTTATCTGCCTGCCTTCTACTCATCCTAAAAACTGATTCAAATGTAATTTTTCTGTAAAGTTGTTGTTAGGCACTAAATTGGGTCTGATTCTTTGTGATCCCATGGAGGCAGCATGCCAGAGGGTGGCAGAAGGCAGAAGGACTGAAGCCTTCCCTGTCCTTCACCATCTCCTAGAGTTTACTCAAACTCATGTCCATTGAGTCAGTGATGCCATACAACCATCTCATCCTCTGTCATCCCCTTCACCTCCTGCCCTCAGTCTTCCCCTGTTTTTCATGACCCTGGTAATTGTTAACACACTGACTACATTATACTGTGAATAATTGTTTATAGGTTGTCTTCTGGATCTCCCAAAAAGGAGAGACAAGGCTTGCCCTCAGAGAATTTACTTCGAGACATGATTCCCTAAAGAACCAGAGTGGGCACTGAGAAGGACGAGAGATGGCAAAGGCAATCCAAGAAGCAACTGTTGAACTGCTCAGCCCCGTAGGCAGCTGGGTTCCATCCACTGGGACTGTTAAGGATCCAGGTTCTTGGACTCTCTAATCAATAGAAATAGACAAGAGGCCAGATGAGAAATTCAGGTAAGGCTTTACTGGGATTCATGCTGCAGCACAAGGGAGGGAAAACAAGTAACAGGCATCCCTTGTCTGCTCCCTGCTGGAGGTTGAGCTGGTCTCTGAAATGGGGTGAGTGCAGGATGGGTCCAGAGGTTGAGCTGGAGGGCTGCCCACCCCATTGGTGGTGCTATGTGCAGGGAGAATGTTCGGCATCCTACCTTTGCTCTTGGTTCATCAGAAGTGGCAGTTGAGTTTTTGGTCTTTTTATATCTTACCATTCATACTTTTCCCCAACTAAATGCACACAGTTATTTTTAGTCCCTGATGGTTTCTTTGCATCTGCTGCTCAAGGAGACATTTGTCCAGGTCCAAGCACTGCAGCCAAGGGTCACAGGTCCAAGCCTGTCTCAAGGCCCTCTGACGGACTGTCTTAAATGTACCTGGAATAGTCTGCTTGGAGAAAAAAGAGTATTTACTATCCAAGTCCTCTCCCCACAGTGATCAAGATACATTCAGAGAGTATTGGCAATGATGCAAAAACCAGAAGATGTGGGGTATATAGGACGTGCCCTTAGGATACACCTGTGTGCAGCAGTGGCCAAAACAAAATGGTGGGGTGGGAGGATATAGCTGCTGAACATAATGTATGGATCCCAATTAAGGCCAGAGGTTGTGCATCATTTTCCTTTGAGTCCTAGAGTATAGAACAGGGCCTGGTGGTAGTGGTGGTTTAGTTGCTCAGTTGTATCTGACTCTTGAAACCCCATGGACTGTAGCCTGCCAGGCTCCTCTGTCCATGGGGATTCTTCAGGCAAGAATACTGGTGTAGGTTGCCATTTCTTTCTCCAGGGGATCTTCCTGATCCAGGAATCGAACCCAGGTCCCCTGCATTGCAGGCAGATTCTTTACTGACTGAGCTATAAAGGAAGCCCCAGAACAGGGCCTAGAAGCTGGAAAACCTGTAGCAAACTATTCAACCATCCTGGAGAACCTTAATTTATTTAACAAATATGTACTGAGCCTGTACTAAGAACTAAGTACCATGCAAAATACAGATAATCCTGTTGAAGTGATTGACAAAATAGTTAGTAATGTACAGGTACTGGCCAATCAATCAATTCCCTGGTGACTCAGCAGTAAAGAATCTGCCTGAAATGCAAGAGACCTGGCTTCAATCCGTGGGTCAGGAAGATCCCCTGGAGAAGGGCATACAACCCACTCCAGTACTCTTGCCTGGAGAATCCCATGGACAGAGGAGCCTCATGGGCTACAGTCCATAGGGTTGGACATGACTGAAGTGACTAAGTAGCAGCAGCAGCAGCAGTATAAGTACTGGGCAATCAAGCAGTAGGGTTAATTATCCTAGAATTCACTTTCTTAATTCAAACGTGGGGGTCTGGTGATCAGGTGGCTCAGACTCCACCCTCCCAACACAGGGAGCCCCAGTTCAATCTCTGGTCAATAAACTAGGTCCCACAATCTGCAACTAAGAGTTCACATGCCACAGATAAAAGATCCTGCATGCTGCAACTAAGATCAAAGATCTGGCATGTCAAAACGAAGACCCAAGGCAGCCAAATAAATAAATATTTAAAAAACAAATAAACAAATTTGGAAACAGTTGAACAGTGAGGCATAAACCAAAAATATTTAAACACATATCCAACAATGGACCTTTTAGGACCTAGGCATGGAGTATGGAGGAAAGAGATGACTTAGGGAGCCATCAAGAGAAGAAAAAGGAGAATGGTTATTGAATACACATACAGAAGGAAAAGGCATTTCCAGGTAAGAGGGAGGGTGGTGAGAATGTGCATGAAAGCACACATCGACCATTTCAAAATGAATGGGCCATTCCTTGACACGGCTGGAAATGAATCAGAAATACAAATAATAAAAGTCTCAAGAATTATCGAGCCTCAAGATAGAGAAGTGCAAGGTACAAACAGCATATAAAGATGGGATGTGCAGGGTCATATTAAAGATGTAAAAGTTTATTCTAAGAAGTGACTAAAAGGAAAGTTTCATGCTCCTCTATCATTTGCATGCCAAGCTTCTGGAAGGACTGCACAGAAACATTTATTGGTCAAATAAATGGACAAGAGTTTGAACTTTTCATTTTAAAATGAACAAACTAAATTTTGGACTTCTATTGCAGATTAAGAAAATTGCAAGACACTGTTCCTTCCACCCTACTTAAGAAGGCAAACAGGAAAAGCTCTAAAATCATTTTTTCAAACCTGTCAGAGAATGAAGGACACAAAGAAGCCTAAATGAACTAAGATGTAGAAAATAGCCATCTTTCTGGGAGAAAAAGAGAGTCGAGGCTGCCCAGCCCCAGTGGAGGGTGAAGGAGGAGACTCCTCTTTAGGACAGGACCTGTGCTGCAAGAGAAGCTCAAAGGTGATTCGTAGACCAAGGAAAATACCAGGTGGAAACTGGGATCACAGAGGAAGAATACCAGAAAGGAGAAACTTGTGGGTAAAAATAGAACTCTTTTAAAATGATCATACTATGCTGTGTGCATGCTTAGTCCCTGCAGTCATGTCTGACTCTTAGCGATCCCATGGGCTGTAGCCTGCCAGGCTCCTCTGTCCGTGGAATTCTCCGGGCCAGAATACTAGAGTGGATTGCCATTTCCTTCTCCAATCATATTATACTACATTTCTTTAAAGGAGTATTGATTGAGACAAAATAATGAGAGTATTTTGTAGGGTTTATAACATAACATAGTGCCAATTAAAAGGAATGCACAACATGAGAGTTGCAAGTTAAGCTTTATTTGGGGCAAAATGAGGACTGCAGCCCAGAAGACAGCATTCCAGTAGCTCTGAGAAACTGCTCCACAGAGGTAGGGGGGACGGCCCGTATATAAGTGATTTTGGTGAAGGGAGAGTACATGCAATCAAGCATGTATTTTTGTTTCTGCTAGTCACAAGGGGCAGCAATAGTCAACATGAAAGATTTTAGTGCTCTTGTAAATATAAGGGGATACAAGAATTGGGCTCACAAAATCAGCTTCTGAAAATATCTAATGATCTGAAGACCTGTTCTGCCAGTTTTTCCCAAAGCACAGAGTACCTCATTTCTGCTTTCCAGCCTGAACTCCTTTCAGAGTGTACTGAAAGTCAGCAGCTGCAGCAACACATAATTTAATCTTTGTAGAAGTAGATGGCAAGTGCCAATGGCAAGTGTCAATTTGTGGTTGACAATGGTAGAAAGAAATGACTAGAGCATAGAGGGCCGGAGGGAAGTAAATATAACTCTGATGTTACAAATTCTTACACAGGACAGATGGACAAGTGAGGCAAATAGAAACTAAAAATAGCAAATGATAGCCATAAACCCACCACCGTGATAATTATATCTAAGTATACAATAACAACAAAATGGGAATTGAAAGATAGTATCTAAGAAAATGAAGGAAGACCCAACTATTTGTTGCCTACAGAGATGTCTTTTTCAAATAAAAACACAAATTGGTTGAAAGTAAAAGGAAGGGAATTGATCTAACATATAACAGTAAGCAAAGAGAAGCTGGAGTCTTGGCTGTATTAATATCAGATGAGGTAAATGTCAAGACAGAAACTGTTTTAAGAGATAAAGAAGGACTGGACTTCCCTGGTTGCACAAGAGGTAAGAATCCACCTGCCAATGCAGGGGACATTGGTTCGATTCCTGGTCCAGGAAGACTCCTCATGCCACAGGGCAACTGAACACATGGGCACAGCCACCGAGCCTGCGCTCTAGAGCCCATGAGTCACAACTACCACGCCTGTGCGCCCATGAGTGTAGTGCCTGTGCACCCCCTCAGAGAGCACACACGCACCGCAGCTAGGGAAAGCCCACCCAAAGCAGTGAAGACCCAGCACGGCCAGAAATAAACAAAGAATGTTATATTTTAAAAGGGATAAAGATAATCGTAAAAGAAACTTATCTAGAACACAGAAGTAATCCTAAATAGGGGAAATGTTGAATCACAGAACTTCCAAACACATGAAGCGAAAACTAACATAACTGAAAGTGAAAGTGAAGTTGCTCAGTCATGTCCGACTCTTTGCGATCCCATGGACTGTTGTCTACCAGGCTTCTCTGTCCATGGGATTTTCCAGGCAAGAATACTGGAGTGGGTTGCCATTTCCTTTTCCAGGGGATCTTCCTGACCCAGGGATCGAACCCAAGTCTCCTGCATTGCAGGCAGACGCATTACCCTCTGAGCCACCAGGGAAGCCATAACTGAAGGAATAGTCAAATTCACAATAAGAGATGTCAACATCAGCTCAGTTATTGATAGAACAATCTAGAGGCAAATATTTGCAACACACATAAGTGATAAAGAACTTGTATCTAGAAGATACAAAGAACTCTTACAACTCAATAATGAGACCCCCCGCCAAAAAAAATCCAGTGTAAAAACTGGGCAAAGGACTTAAACAGACACATCAAAGAAAATACTGTAATGGACAATGAGAAGAGGAAAAGATATTCCCTCCCATTAGTCACCAGGGAAATGAAAAATAAAACCGTGGTGCAATGCCATTACACATCCACTGGAAGATCTGAAATTAAAAAGATCGGAAATGCCATGTCACCAAGCATGTAAAGGCATTGAAACTATGATACAATACATTGTTAATCGAAGGTAAGAGGGCTTAACCAATTTGGAGAGCAGTTTGCCCTATATCCCAGAAATTCCGGCCATTTAACAGGAGAAATGAAAACCAGTGTTCACACAAAGCAGCTTGATTTACCATAGTGCAAATCCAGAATCAACCCGATTATCTGTCACCAGGGAAATGTAGAAACAAATTGTAGTATATTGTGGTGCACTCATATAATGAGATACTAGAAAGCAATAAAAAAGAACAAACTGTATTCATACCACGTGGATGACTCCTTTAAAGACACTATGTTGCTCAGAAGAAGCCAGGCACTAAGAGACCATACTGCACGGAATCCAGGAACAGGTGAAAATGAAGTGTAGGGCTAGAACCCAGAAAAGGGTTGCTCCTAGTGTGAGGACAGAATTTCTGGAAAGGGACATGATGGGGCTTGCTAGAGGGATAGAAAATGATCAGTAGCTTTTTTGGGGTGGAAATGACTTGAGTTCCCATGTCCCTAATACATGAGTGTCAGAGTCCATTAAATACAATAAGAATAGTAATATCTGTTTATGGTATTTACACAAATCATACCTCAGACCCCTCCACTCTCCACCCCCAAAATTAGGGAACTTGAAAGCCTTTACGTTAACCAGATGTCGCTGCAATAATGCCCAAATAACCCCAAGGCTCAATGGCTTGCAACAGCAAACACTTGTTTCTTGCTCACAAGTGTGCAGGTTGACCAGTTATCCTGTGAGATGTGTCCTTCTGGGGTTTCTAGAAACTGCCCAGGGAAAGATCTTCTCATGGCTGACCAAAGTAGAAGGGCAGTGGGCAGTGAGAACACTTAGACCCTCAGCTTTTAACTAGCATCCTGCCATGGCCACCATCCATTGGCCAAACGCAGCCATCTGGGCAAGTCCAGAACCCCTGGAAGGATACCCCACGCCCATGAGCCAGGACAAGGGTGGAGAGAGGAGGGGAAGCGTGGGCACGCATGCACCACAGCCTCCCTGCCTCCAGGTCATGTAAGAGGGAGGACAAAACCAGGTCTCTCCTGACAGCTAGCCCAGCATCTCTGCATCAGCCCTCACTGTCTCCATGCGGTCTGGAAGCCAAGAGACCACAGCTGTGTTCCGGAGGAAAGTTCCAGCACATCTTCACACTGACTGCCGGAGAAGTGTGAGGAAACCAGAACCACAGTGCTCCGTGTAGATCTGATGGAAAGCTTCTCCCTGGTTTCCCTGGTTTTGGGGAAGCTGCCTCTCTCCCAGGGAGACACAGCACTCTGCATCTGCACTGGGAGGAGAAACCTCTGTTCATAGAAAGAAATGCAATACAGCCATCTAATGGATCCCGGCTGCCATAGGCCAGCTTCTGCTTCCCCAGGACCACCCGAAGTGGATGACAACGCCTGTCTGAGCAGAGGGGTCCACGGACAGAGGTGAAGGGCTGTCACTGGCCTGTTCAATGATTTACAGCAGCTGCTCTTCGACTCTCTGGGGAGCAGTATTACCTGACCTCAACCAACCCCAACATAAACACCCAAGATGGAGACTAGACAAAACTCTGTCCTACAAAAAGCAAAGAAATGAGGCCAATTTTCACCCAGTTACACCTGGTGGAGACCAGGCCCGGTGAGGCCATTTCTGCCTTGAGTAGTTAGATAAATCAACCGGAAAGAAACTCCAGCTTCCTTGTTCCTTCTGAGCATGCTGAACTGTGTACACCCTGTGTGATCGAGGACACAGAGTCAGCCAGCAAAATCTCTGAGTTCCTTTCCAGAAAACTGTGGTCTGGCCCCAGGCAGAATCTGAGCTTTCCCCCAAGCTCATGACTGCAGGCATTTGTCCACGAATGCAGTCAACTGGAGAAGTCATCCGATCCTGTCCACTCATCCAACGAACAGTGACTGCTCACCTGCTGGATGTCAGGAACTCTGCTCAGCCCTCGGGCTAATGCTGTGAATGAGAAAAACATGCTCCCTTCCTGCCCAGAGCTTATACACAATACACGAGATAGATACTGGTGAAGCAGTTTAAGTGTGATGGGAGGTGAGGAGCAGAATTTCAAAGGGGTCTTAGGAGCTTCAAGAACTGCAAGAAGGACTCCCATGTTACTATAAGGGTGGCCAGATCCTTTAAAAGGGCAGTGTTACAGGGCCTTGTGTTTCGTGCTTTGGCTGCAGTTTTGTTTTTTTTTTTTTCCCTGAATGCTTCAAGTTCCACAATCTTCTCCTGCCTTCTCCTGCTTCTTATGGTTTCAAGCTGAAGAGCATGAATGCACTTACATTTTTGAATGCACTTATATTTTTACAAACCTAAGTGGGAAAGTTTAACTCTGGCCATACCCTATGGAGGACAGAAACAGTTTGGGGAATCTCTGGGGCAGTGACTGAGGCAGCAGTGACCCCAGAGGCCACACCCAGGCCCCTCCTATACTCTCCCATCTCTTTCAAGACTGAAGTGGATATTGAGCCTCTTTCTCATGTGCCTGTTGGCCATCTGTATGACTTCTTTGGAGAAATGTCTATTTAGGTCTCCTGCACACTTTGGACTGAGTTGTTTGGGGTTTTTTAATAGTAAACTGTATGAGATGTTTGTATATTTTGAAAATTAATCTCTTCTCAGTAGCACCATTTGCAAGACGTTCAATATCACTAATTACTAGAGAAATGCAAATCAAAACTGCAATGGGGTGTCACTGACCTCACACGTGTCAAAATGACCATCATTAAAGTCTATAAATAATAAATGCTGGAGAGGATGTGGAGGAAAAGGAATCCTCCTACACTGTTACTGGGAAGGTGAATTGGTACAGCCACATGGAGAACAGTATGAAGGTCCCACAAAAACCAAAAGTAGAGCTACTGTGTGATTCTGCAATCCCACTCCTGGGCATTTATCTGGAGAAATACATAATCCAAAAACAGACATGGACCCCAGTGTTCATCACAATACTGTTTGCAATGACCCTGGTGGCTCAGATGGTAAAGAATCTACCTGCAGTGCAATGCAAGAGACCAGGTTCAATCCCTGAGTTGGTAAGAACTTCTGGAGAAGGGAATACAACTCACTCCAGTTTTCTTGCCTGGAGAATCCCATAGACAGCGATGCCTGGCGAGACACAGTTTATAGTGTTGCAAAGAGTCGGACATCACTGAAACAGTTTAGCCAAGCACAGATTGCCTAGAGAATTCTATGGACAAAGGAGCCTGACAGGCTATATAGTCCATGGGGTCACAAAGAGTCAGACACACCTGAGCAGCTAACATTTCCACTTTTCATTTTACAGTGAAATAGATAGAGAAGATGCGGTACATATACACAATGGAATATTACTCAGTCATAAAAAAGAACGAAATAATGCCATTTGCAGCAACATGGATGGATTAAAGAGAGTCATACTGAGTGAAGTAAGTCAGACAGAGAAGGAGAAATATGGCATTCCCTATGTGTGGAATCTAAAAAGAAATGATACAAATGAACTTGCTTACAAAACAGAAACAGACTCACAGACTTTATGAGAAGTTTATGGCTGCCAGCTGGGGGTGGGGGAGAGGATGGAGAGAAGAGATAGTTAGAGGCTTCGGGATGGGCATGTACACACTACTATATTTAAAATGGATAACACAGGGACCTACTGTATAGCACGTGGAACTCTGCTCAGCGTTACGTGGCAGTTTGAATGGGAGGGGTTTGGGGGAGAATGGATACATGTATATGTGTGGCTGAGTCACTTCGCTGTTCACCTGAAACTATGATAAGTTTGTTAATCAACTGTACTTCATGCAAGATAAAAGCTTAAAAAAAAAAATTCAATTTTGTTTTTTAAAAAAGTGACTAAAATTAGAGTTACCATATGATCCTAAAATCCCACTCCTGGGCATATATTCAGTGAAAACTCTAATTCTCTAATTCAAAAAGATGCAAGCACCCTAATATTCACAGCAGCCCCACTGTTTACAATAAACAAGACATGGAAGCAACCTAAATGTCCATCAACAGATAGATGGAAAAAGATGTGGTATATGTACCTTGTAATGCTACTCAGTC
The DNA here is from genome assembly GCF_027580195.1 of Bos mutus. Lineage (NCBI taxonomy): Eukaryota > Metazoa > Chordata > Mammalia > Artiodactyla > Bovidae > Bos > Bos mutus. Next base: position 75,469,828 of record NC_091629.1, on the reverse strand, counting down.
ATAAAAAAGAATGGAATAATGCCACGTGCAGCAACATGAATAGACCTAGAGATTAGCATACTAAGTGAAGTAAGACAGAGATGGACAAAATCCTATGATATCACTTATACGTGGAATCTTAAAAATGATACAAATGAACTTATTTATAAAATAGAAACAGACTCACAAGGAGAGAAAACAAACTTATGGTTACTAAAGGTGATGGGGGAGATAAATAAGAGTTTGGGATTAACATACACACATTTATTATACATAAAATAGCTAAACAACAAGGACCTACTACATGGCACAGAGGTCTATATTCAGTATGTTCTAATAACCTATAATGGAAAAGAATCTGAAAAGAATATATATATATATATATATATGTGTGTATGTATGTATATATATATATATATATATATATATACATATATATATATGATAAGGCACCTCTTCTTCCTGGCCATGCTCTCCCAAAGCATTTCTAAAAAGCACCAGGGAAGATCCACTCGGGCTCTGCACCCAGCCACTGTGTGGTGTTAGGAAAGGGACTCAAACCCTCATGTCCTTTTTAGTTTCCCATCAGTTGAATGAGTAGGGGAAACCTAAAACTCCAGGTCTAGCTGATGTTCATAAGGTACCATGGCAACCAAAGCCATGAGAAAAATAAAATTAAAATATAATTCCTACAGAAAATGTAACTGAAAAAATACTTTCTTGTTTCAACCATTTATCCCTCAGAAGGTTTTTCCATAGCTTAGAGCCAGGACCACAAAAGAGCTTCCCTGATAGCTCAGTTGGTAAAGAATCCGCCTGCAATGCAGGAGGCCCCAGTTTGATCCCTGGGTGGGAAAGATTCCCCTGGAGAAGGGACAGGCTACCCACTCTAGTATTCTTGAGCTTCCCTTGTGGCTCAGCTGGTAAAGAATCTGCCTGCAAAGTGGAAGACCTGGATTTGATCCCTGAGTTGGGTAGATCCCTTGGAGAAGGGAAAGGCTACACACTCCAGTATTCTGGCCTGGAGAATTCCATGGACTGTATAGTATAGTCCATAGGGTCACAAAGAGTCAGACATTGAATGATTTTCACTCACAGGACCACAAAAAGGGTCAGCAACAGTGCTGCTCCTTAAATTTTTCTTTTCTTTTTTTATCTTTTGGTTTGTTTGTTTGTTTGTTTTATTTTTTATTTTATTTATTTATTGAGGGAGAAAGAAAAGTGAAGTCACTCAGTCGTGTCCAATTCTTTGCGACCCTGTGGACTGTACCCTACCAGGCTCCTCCATCCATGGGATTTTCCAGGTAAGAATACTTGAGTGGGTTGTCATTTTCTTCTCCAAGGGATCTTCCTGACCCAGGGATCGAACCCAGGTCTCTCACATTGCAGGCAGATGCTTTACCACCTGAGCCAAGGTGGGGTTTTATTCTCCCACCCAGAATGTTATATTTAGAAGAAACTAACATTAGCAAAAATTTGGCATTTATGCAGCACAGCTTTCTGTTTATAAACAAACACTCAGCCTAGGTATGTTTTTGTTTAGCTCACTAAGAACAAATAAAATTGCCCCAACCAGCTTTGAAGAGTGATGTACATTGCCAGGTGCAGAAGGAGGGGGATGCGAGGTGTGGTGCAGAAGCCCCCAAGGGGCTTAGGAGCTTGACACCAGGACCAGTGGAATTCATTTAGACTTTTTTCTTCTGACTCTGTGTGAATTCCAGCAAGAGATGGCATCTGGGGAAATGACTTACAATTTGTTCCCAGAGAAGCCCAACAGGAGAACATCACCCTGCAATTGAAACTCAGCTGGTCCAGAAACACCAGGTCTTGGAGAGACTTATCATATCACCAGGATGACGTCAGCATTTTCCTAGGGCTAGAGGCTGGGATCCTCATCAAAGTACAGGATGAACAGGTCGGGGCTGGGGGTCCCCGGTCCCCATGCCTCCCTTCAGAGCTCTGCCGATCAGCAGCAGGGAAACTATAAGAGATAATGTTTGCCAAGTATTAATAGGGAAATAAATCACAGTCTCCCTTGCTTGGACTAGACTTCAGGCCAGCCTCACCTCTTGGTCTATATTAGGGTTCACTCTGATGTCAGAGAAGGTGACTGTGAACACACACCCAGGACTACACACGCATGCACAGACACAGGGTTCCACCATTAACTGCATTCTCCTCCTCCCTTCCTCCTTTCAGCAAACATTTGGTGAATTCCTATTGTATGCCAAGCATTTGATCTGAAAGTCGAGTTGGTAGATTGGAGCTGGTGGTTGAAGTGACTGCAGACAAGCTCTCAGTGGGGAGTGACTTGGATCCATTAGAACTCTTAGCCGTGTGGGAATCAGTGGCAGAAACCTGCAGGTTCATCATTCCAAGGCTCTGGAATCAAAGACTCAGAGCTTTTTATTTTCTTTCTTCTGACTTTGTGTTTATACTCAGTAGAGAGAAGAACTTCCCTAGAGATCTAGTGGATAAGACTCCACCTCCCCATGTAGAGGATGTGGGTTGGATCCCTTTTTCTGTAGCTAAGATTCCACATGCCTCAAGGCCAAAAAACATCTCTTAAAACAGAAGTAACACTGTAGCAAATAGTACTTTGTTACAAATATTACTTTGTTAGAGAGAGTGTGAAGGATGACTTATTCTATTAAAAAAGGAGACAATGTTTCCTATAGAGGATATCTGTCTTTCCATGGCTGGTTAGTGTCTATGTTGCATTCTCAACAGCTGAATAGATGTATTTGCCCTTGGCCCACATGGCTGTCTCATCATAGGCAGCCTCCAGCAACCTAGGAGGTTGAACATGTTCAAAAATTTTTTTAACATAAAATAGAATCCAGAAGATTTAGAATATGGCTCTAAGCTTAATTTCACATCCAAGTAACTGATAGACAACAGTTGTAAGTGAGTGCATTGGCTTTAAAAGGGGAAATGGTCCAAAGAACATTTGATTCCTCTTAAGGCACAAATTAAAATATCTGTTCCCTCCAGAATGAAGGGCATTTAGTTTCTTAAACCTACTCTAAGAGAAATATGTTCATTTTCAGGATACTTAAGCTTACAGTTTTCCATAAAACTACTCTTTCTTAGGATTCTAGCTGAAACTGCTAATCTGCTGAACTGATTCACTTAGCAAACATTTTGAACACTTGCTATACATCAGACGCAGTTCAGCCATGCAAGTAGAAAAGCCATATATCACGTATTCCCTTTTATGTAAAAACACTCATTTAATCCGCAATTGTATTCAGGGCACCCAGTCTACATTAGGAACAGAGAAACAATGGACCAAACAGTCTCAACTTCCACACTGCTCCCAGGCCAGGGGCCAAAAAGTTCAACAAAAATGAGCTGCTGTGGTATTACACAGAAACAGATTGATATATTGAAGGGAATGGGCAATAAGGAGTGGTTGATGTGATGTGGAGGGACCAGGAAAGGCCCCAGAGGTGCTGAAACTTCAACAAATGAACCAGATTGATGAGGATTTGATTGGGAGAGGGTTATTAAGGAGAATTCTAGGTAAGAAGTGCAAAAAAAGGAAGTATGTCTCCTTGCTAAGGGTTACAAAGACCAAACTTGTCAGAAAACAGGAAAAAAGTAAGACAGTATCTGCCTAAAACTTCTTTCTTTCCCTCTTCCCATGGATGTAAAAGCCATTGAAGCAGTCAACCCCCAAGTGAGTGAGAAAATGCAATTTACAAACATGAAAGGTTGGGTGGTCTGCTGTCTTCCACCACTAAAGAGAAGGGGGCAAAAACTGTATTCTGGGACTTTGGGATCTCTGGGGTGTGAGTTGAAACTCAGCTCAGCCACTTTCTAGCTCCAGGACTATGGACAAACTATTTAACCTCTTCTGTGAAGTGAGGTCAATACGAGGAGTCCTCAAAACTGCTGAGAAAATTAAATGAGAAAATGACTATAAAAGCAACTGCTATAAAGGCAATAAATACTACAATGATTTAAAATTTTCTTTTGATGTCTTATGATGAGTAACTTCTTGATCCCAATGATGAGTCTGTAGATATTGAGTGTGTGAGTGTGTGGAGCAATGATTTCTGTTTTGCACAAGGTTTTTCTTAACATCAACATGTTAAATATAGAGCCAGTCATGTTTGTCCAAAATATGTGAGCATTCACCTGTGCGAAACAGGTCCTAGTCTAAGTTCCTGAATAACGTCATTTTTATTTTGTTTAAAGTCCCGCAAATAAGGAACGGTGATGTTAATTTTTCCTTTCCAAGTGTCAGTACTTGTAAGCAGACAGTTCTTGTGTACAAAGCCCACTTTTAGTATAAAGTCCTGATGCAGTCCAAAAAGTGATTCTGTTTGTGTGTGATTTTAGACTAGATAGAGTAATGCATGGACTTGATTTTTTAGCTCTTCATATATCACTAACTAGCTGTGTGACATCAAGCAAGTCACGTCGCCTCTCTGTGCTTCCTTTTATGCATATTTTAACATTGAGATTGTGGGGTTGCTGTGACATAAGTTAATTCATGGTAAGACAGTGCCTGACACATGCCAAGTTCCTATATTCAATCAGTATGGACTATAAACTAATGGTAAAGACCACAATGTTTATTGACTGTGAAACTTTCTATGCTAGTTATCGATTGTTATATATCTAGGGACTGTAGATCACTGTGGCTCCTAACAAAATTAATCATTAGTTATTATTGATATTGCCTGCTTCCCAGGTGGCTCAGTGGTAAAGAATCCACCTGCCAGTGCAGGAGATGTGGGTTCCAACCCTAGGTCAGGGAAAATCCCCTGGAGAAGGAAATGGCAACCCAGTTCAGTATTCTTGCCTGGGAAATCCCATGGACAGAGAAGAGTCTGGCAGGCTATAGTCCATGGGTCACAAAGAGTCAGACATGACTTAGCAACTGAACAACAATGACAAATTATCGATGTTAATCCTCTAATTTATGGCAAAGATTGCACACCCATATTATTTGGGATAATGACCTTTTTGGGATTTGTTTTCACGGGCAAAATCACTTAGCGGCCATCCAAAATATATTTGTTCAAGTAATAGATATTTGATTGGAGTGCATTTTTGAATTGACAGATGGATATGAATATGTTGGATGTTGAGATTTCATACCTTTGCGAGGGGGGGTGGATAATTGAAACTCAACTGTGCAAAGGTCGTGAGGTGCAACCTACCCCACTCCCTTCAAGTCATCCATGACTAGAAACAAATTGCTTTCTCTCAGCCCTCTCTACTTGAGTGACTCCCAGACTCATGCAAGCCGTGGAATCCTTTTTTCAAATAAAAGTTGAAGTGGAACTCCAAATATCAAACAGGCTCAAGCAGGGTGGCCCTGGGGAAGCGTGTAAGGACTGAAGAGCCTGAAGGTGCTCCAGCTTTTCCCTGCTGTCACCTCCCTGGGGGCCCCTCACACCTGTCCTGGGTGTGTCATGGGACACAGTTAGAGCATCTGCACAAACACACAAATGTAGGCTGAGTGGAGGGAAAGGAAACGTATGAAGCAGTTCACTTTATACTTCTTTCTGAAACCTAGTTTTATAGAAACAATAGTATATATTTCCCAAGATGAAAATCATTAGTGGGTGTTAGGAAATAAGTGTTTTTTAATTATTTATTTTTTTGTCTCCTGTTTTAATTGGGGTATATTGCTTTACAATGTTGTATTAGTTTCTGCTGTACAGCAAAGTGAATTGGCTATATGTGTGTGTGCATGAGCCTCTCTTTTTTTATTTCCTTCCCATTTATGACACCACAGAGCATTAAGTAGAGTTCCCTGTCTGCTGTACAGCAGGTTCTGAAAACCTGTTTGCAAGGCAGAAATAGAGACATAGACATGGAGAGCAAACCTATAGACGCCAAGTAGAGGGAAGCGGGAGGGAGGATGAATTAGGAGCTAGGGACTGACCTATATACACTAATACATAGGAAAAAAGAAAATAAAAGAGTCTTTGAATTTTAAAAGTGTATGTGAATTTTAGGAGTCAGACTTCACTAATTCTTTCAAAAACCAACTTCTTTGGTCAAAGTGAAACATTTACTAATTTATATGTTTGAGTAGCCTTAAGAACCTTTCAAGACAGATATAATAATCATTCTATTGCAGGCACTAACTTGTCTTAAGCCTTTATACAGGAAGTAAGTGAGTTGAAGGGCAAGTCCACACTCAGTGAAGTTTGAAAGAGAGAAGTCTTCAAGCTGCAATGTCACTCTTTGCTTCTGAGTAAGATGAACATGATCAGGGATGAGCCAAAGAGAGATATTAGCTAGAGTTACTAGAAGACACTGATCAAACCAGACTGACTGGTGACTGGTCAAAGTCACTGACTCTGTGACTGAATCAGACCCCAGTTGGCTCGACTGAGCAGTGCCCATCCTACACCTCCAGGAGGTGAATGCCTTTACTGTGAGATCAGCAGTCCTAACCTGCTTCATTCAGAACTCACACGAAAATAACCCTGACGCTAGACAGCTAGAGCCTTCTCTCATGGTGTCACAGTGTGGCTATCACTTTGTTCATATTTTTAACGAATTATACGAATGCATAGCACCACTTATTGGGAGAAGAAAGAGGCATCAATCTGGTTATTTGTGAGTAAGAAATCACCCGGGAAGACAATCCAGTCTAATCAACCAACTATCATGAGTGAACTTAGAGGCTGAACATTAGAGGTAAGGAGAGCGCTAGTGCTGAAGTCCTGGGAGGGCTGGGCTCAAATTTCAGCTGTCACTCACTCTGTGTCCCACCAGAGGCCTTAGGAAGACACCTGAACTGCTCTGAGCCTCAGTTTCCTCACACACAAAATTTAAGGCTGAGAGAATAGCTATCTCATTGGTTTATGATGATTTTCAGTTCATTTCAGTTCAGTCGCTCAGTCGTGTTCAACTCTTTGCAGCCCCATGGACTGCAGCACACCAGGCCTCCCTGTCCATCACCAACTCCTGAAGCTTGTTCAAACTCATATCCATTAAGTCAGTGATGCCATCCAACCATTTCATCCTCTGTCATCCCCTTTTCCTCCTGCGTTCAATCTTTCCCAGCATCAGGGCTTTTCTAATGAGTCAGTTCTTTGCATCATGTGGCCAAAGTATTGGAGCTTCAGCTTCAATCCTACTGATGAATATTCAGGACTGATTTCCTTTAGGATGGACTAGTTGAATCTCCTTGCAGTCCAAGGGAGTCTCAAGAGTCTTCTCCAACACCACAGTTCAAAAGCATCAATTCTTCGGTGCTCAGCCTTTTTTATGGTCCAACTCTCACATCCATATGTGACTACTGGAAAAACCACAGCTTTGACTAGATGGACCTTTGTCGGAAAAGTGATGTCTCTGCTTTTTAATAAGCTGTCTAGGTTTGTCACAGGTTTTCTTTCAAGGAGCATGTGTTTTTTAATTCCATGGCTGCAGTCACCGTCTGCAGTGATTTTGGAGCCAAGAAAATAAAGTCTGACACTGTTGCCACTGTTTCCCCATCTATTTGCCATGAAGTGATGGGACCAGACGCCATGATTTTATTTTATTTTATTTTTTTTTAATATTGAGTTTTAAGCCAGCTTTTTCACTCTTCTCTTTCACTTTCATCAAGAGGTTCTTTAGTTCTTATTCACTTTCTGCCATAAGGGTGGTGTCATCTGCATATCTGAGGTTATTGATATTTCTCCCAGCAATCTTGATTACAGCTTGTGCTTCCTCCAGCCCAGCATTTCTCATGATGTACTCTGCATATAAGTTAAATCAGGTGGCCAAAGTACTGGAGTTTCAGCTTCAACGTCAGTCCTTCCAATGAATATTCAGGACTGATCTCCTTTAGGATGGACTGGTTGGATCTCCTTGCAGTCCAAGGGACTCTCAAGAGTCTTTTCCAACACCACAGTTCAAAAGCATCGATTCTTTGGCACTCAGTTTTCTTTATAGTCCAACTCTCACATCCATACCTGACTACTGGAAAAACCATAGCCTTGACTAGACGGGCCTTTGTTGGCAAAGTCTCCGCTTTTTAATGTGATATCTAGGTATGTCATAACTTTTCTTCCAAGGAATAAGCGTCTTTCAATTTCATGGCTGCAGTCACCATCTGCAGTGATTTTGGAGCTGAAAGAAATAAAGTCTGCCACTGTTTCTCCATCTATTTCCCATGAAGTGATGGGACCGGATACCATGATCTTTGTTTTCTGAATGTTGAGCTTTAAGCCAACTTTTTCACTCTCCTCTTTCACTTTCATCAAGAGGCTCTTTAGTTCCTCTTCACTTTCTGCCATAAGGGGGGTGTCATCTGCATATCTGAGGTTATTGATATTTCTCCCGGCAATCTTGATTCCAGCTTGTGCTTCATCCAGCCCAGCGTTTCTTGTGCTTATAGACAATCAGAAACTCTTTCCCACCCCACACTATTTGTGTTTTTATTTTGTGAATTAGAGTGAGACTACAGATGGTTACTAATTCCTTTCAGTTTTTTAAAGTGTCACCTAGCGCACGTGTCATGACTAAGATCGATGAATAGGCAAAGCTTTGTCAAATTCCACATACTGAAGTCAATTTGATGAGATAACACACATTAAATGCAAAACAGAAAGTCTGTCATGGTATCACTGACTCGATGGACATGAGTTTAAGCAAGCTCCGGGAGTTGATGATGGACAGGGAGGCCTGGCACGCTGCAGTCCACGGGGTTGCAAAGAGTCGGACATGACTGAGCAAGTGAACTGAAATGAACTGATACATGGGTAGCCTTTGGCATGTGAAGAATGTGTACAAGTGTTATTTTGCAGAACAACTCAATTAACCTCTCTATTTGTCCCATCACCGGGACTAACCCATGTGTCATATTCTGGCCTGAGAAGTATTTGAAACAAATCTCTCTTCTCTATGAGGAATTCTCTTTTCATTTGCTAAGATAATATTTGTTCTCTGCCTAAATGCAAAGTCTGATTCAATAATACAGAACAAGGACTGAGTACATGGTTTTGAAGACAGATGATCTGGAGAGAAGCCTGATACCACTTCTTATGACCCTTTTTTCTCCTCTTGGGCAACTTTATCACTCCTAGTGCCTCAGTTCCTTCATCTATTAAATGGGCCAATAATACTACCTACTTCACAGGGATGTTGTAAGGATTAAATAAGTTAGCATCTTAAGAAAGTAAAAATTAGCTTAGACTAAGAAGGAGAAAAATCTGCCTGGCATTTCATCAGGCTGGGAAAATAGACAAAAAAACCAGCTGCATATTTCATAGCAAACAATATTCCTCCCAAGGACACACTACAGTAGTAAAACATCATAAAGTACTCCCCACTGGGTGACAACTGTTTTCTCACTTACTGAGAAACTTTTTCTCCAAAATCATAGACTGTTATGAAACACTCACTGATGTTTGAAATCAGACAGTATAAATTAAACATTCTATTCTTTGTGTTTGATTTGTTTTGGTCTTTAAAAAAAAAAACAAAAACATACATTTCTGAAGATCAGAAGCCCAGATCAGCTTGCCTGGTTCTTCTGCTAAGGGTCTTACAACGCTGAAATCAACATGTTAGCAGGGTTGAGCACCCTACTGAGGCTGTAGGGAAATTCTCTGAGCTCATCCACGTTGCTGGCTGAACTTGGTTCCTTCCGACTGCAGGACTAAGGTTTCCTTGCTGATTGTCAGCCAGTCTGGTCTCTGCTCTGGAGGCTTTCCACAAAAGCATTCTACATCTTACTTAGAGAATCTCCATCACTTTGACAAAGGAAAACAGCCTGGACTTAGAGTTCATGTGTGGGTCTTCAATAAGGGGCATCTGGCCATAAAGCCTGCCTTAACTTGACTGTTTCAGAGTGAAAGAACCCTGCCTGATGTACAAACCTAACACTGATCTCTCACACACAGCCTGCTTTGCTTTGAGCCCATCAAGATGCTGCTCCAGTTACATTTTGCCTAAACTCCTCTCTTCTCCAAAATCCTATCATATCTGCACAATTTCCTTTCTTTCACACTACACTTTCTCCAGTGCATGCTTCTTGTCAATGAAACGATAATCTGTCTTAATGGAACCAGAGACTTGTCCCGGGGTGGTCTTAGATTGCTAGGACTAGAACAGCTTAAAATGCTTAAAAGAGAGCCTGGTACATGAAAATGCTTGACTTTATCTTGCCTGTAATAACAAATATAATAATCCTGGTGATTATCATATCATGAACTCTGTGAGCAAATGCAAATAAAAGGGCAATGATGTGGTGCCAAACAATGCTGTGAAGAAAATGATTGGGGAAAAAACAAACAAACATGTCAGCATACACTGTTTCTGCAGAAATTGCTGTGACCACAGAGACTTTCCAAAGGCAAATTTCCACTTCAGAAACCTCCCTTGCTGTCGTGTGGCAGCACCCTTGGTGCTGGCAGAAGCCGTTCAGTCATTTGAAACAACTCTACAAAGTGCAGCCTGGCCCCACGTTTACTTCTCTGGGACTGTGAGTCAGAACCATTAAGACACAGCATGTCAAGACTTTCAACTTGCTTTGAAATCAGCACTATGACTGATACGAAGTGGAAAAGTTGATCTTAGAAACGTTTCTCACTTTTTCCTATGAAAAATATGAAGTGCTTATATTTTTAATAATAATCATGACAGTGAAAGTCAGTTATGTCCAACTTTTTCAACCCCATGGACTGCAGCCCGCCAGGCTCCTCTGTCCATGGAATTCTCCAGGCAAGGATACTGGAGTGGGTTGCCATTACCTTCCCGATAATTGTGATAACCTTAACATAATGTGAAAGGTTTGGGGGGATGTTTCAGTAGCATACCAGGCCCCAATTTAGGGCTCAAGGAGGACCTATTGAGGAAGGAGGACGTCAGGCATCAGAAAGGGATCCTGAGAGCACCTCCGTATCTCTGGCTCACCTGACCACCATCTCTCACTTGTGTAATTACTATTCATAAAAATAAATTCAAATGACATCAAAATGATCTGTACTGTTCTAGGGTGTGATAGCTTAGGAGTAAAGGATGTGAACCTAATACATTCTTTTTTGAAATGGCTATCTTATCCTGAAGATTGTGACTTCAGAGGAACTAAGGTGATTGGCAACGGAAAGACTCAGAACATGTGAAATTCTTTAAAAATGTGTTGACTTAATTTTGCCTATGTTACACATAATAAAAAACTTTGCACTTAAAAAAAGACTCAATTTGAAAGATTTGAGTCCGTATCTAGCAATGTTTGGCATGTAATAAATTCTCAACTAATACCTGTTCAATAAACATATGTGTGCTTCAGACAGAATACAACCTTCTGGAAATGTGAACAGGAAAAAAATAATGTTGATGAGGGCATGAGAAAGGGCATCTAGACAGCAATGTAAAAATAGTTCAGATATAAATAGACAAAGCCTGCTTTAGGGGCACAGGAATAAAAAATTGTAAAATTCGGCTTAGACCAAGAAATTCAGCTTACTGATTGGGAGATCTTATGTACTTTCTTTAAGTCTATGAATGTTCACTCTCTACACTGGAGACACAAACTTTCAGTCTGTACTTTGCTTCCAATCTCAGAAGATCCTCAAACTCTAACCAGATGCCTTTGTATAAACACACCTTATATCAACTTACAAGGTCTTACTAAGTTAAGAAACAAATACATGAAAAAACAGTCGATGCACTAATATATTATTTGTTGCATTCTTTAGCTATTTGCTAATGTATTTGAGCTTGGAGGTAGTATTTAAAATACAGCAAAAGACACAAAGAACAGTACAGGGAACACCCAATGTAAGAAGTAAAGCAACTATCCAATCAAAATTCTGTCTCTGATTACAGACTCCTCTCTCCCCATCAGAGGAATCAACAATCCTGTTTGGGGATTTTTATTTCCATATCATCCCTAAGCTTTTTAAACATTTGCAATGATCCCTCTTAAAGTTTATACAGTAGGCATTGCATATCTTAGACTCTTTGTGACCCCATGGACTACAGCACACCAGGCCGCCCTGTCCATCACCAACTCTCAGAGCCTACTCAAACTCATATTCATCGAGTCAGTGATGCCATTCAGCCATCTCATCCTGTTGTCCCCTTCTCCCCCTGCCTTCAATCTTTCCCAGCATCAGGGCCTTTTCCAATGAGTCAGTTCTTTGCACCAGGTCACCAAAGTACTGGAGTTTCAGCTTCATCGTTAGTCCTTCCAATGAATATTCAGGACTGATTTCCTTTAGGATGGACTGGTTGGATTGCCTTGTAGTCCAAGGGACTCTCAAGAGTCTTCACCAACACCACAGTTCAAAAGCATCAATTCTTCAGTGCTCAGCTTACTTTATAGTCCAACTCTCACATCCATACATCACCACTGGAAAAACCATAGCTTTGACGAGACAGACCTTTGTTGGCAAAATAATATCTCTGCTTTTTAATGTGCTGTCTAGGTTGGTCATAACTTTTCCTCCAAGGAGCAAGTGTCTTTTAACTTCATGGCTGCAGTCACCATCTAAAGTGATTTTGGAACTCAAAAAAATAAAGTCTGACACAGTTTCCACTGTTTCCCCATCTATTTGCCATGAAGTGATGGGCCCAGATGCCGTGATCTTAGTTTTTTGAATAATTGAGTTTTAAACCAACTTTTTCACCCTCCTCTTTCACATTCATCAAGAGGCTCTTTAGTTCTTCTTCACTTTCTGCAGTAAGTGTGGTGTCATCTGCATATCGGAGGTTATTGATATTTCTCCTGGCAATCTTGATTCCAGCTTGTGATTCATCCAACCCAGCATTTCACATGATGTACTCTGCATATAAGTTAAATAAGCAGGGTGACAATATACAGCCTTGATAAACTCCTTTCCCAGTTTGGAACCAGTCTGTTTTTCCATGTCAGGTTCTAACTGTTGCTTCTTGACCCGCATGCAGATTTCCCAGGAGGCAGGTCAGGTGGTCTGGTATTCCCATCTCTTTAAGAATTTTCCACAGTTGGTTGTGTGTGATCCACACAGTCAAAGGCTTTGGCGTAGTCAATAAAGCAGAAGTAGATGTTTTTCTGGAACTCTCTTTCTTTTTTGATGATCCAGCGGATGTTGGCAATTTGATCCTTGGTTCCTCTGCCTTTTATAAAACCAGCTTGAACATCTGGAAGTTCACAGTTCACATATTGTTGAAGTCCGGCTTGGAGAATTTTTAGCATTACTTTACTAGTATGTGAGATGAGTGCAATTGTGCAGTAGTTTGAGCATTCTTTGGCATTGCCTTTTCTTGGGATTGGAATGAAAACTGACCTTTTCCAGTCCTGTGGCCACTGCTGAGTTTTCCAAATTTGCTGGCATATTGAGTGCATCACTTTCACAGCATCATCTTTTAGGATGTGACAGAGCTCAACTGGAATTTCATCACCTCCACTAGCTTTGTTCATAGTGATACTTCCTAAGGAGCACTTGACTTCACATTCCAGGATGTCTGGTTCTAGGTGAGTGATCACACCATCATGGTTATCTGGGTCATAAAGATCTTTTTGCATAGTTCTTCTGTGTATTCTTGCCACCACTTCTTAACATCTTCTCCTTCTGTTAGGTGCATACCATTTCTGTCCTTTATTGTGCCCATCTTAGCATGAAGTCCTCACTTGGCAACAAAAGATTTCACACGCTACAGCTAAGACTTGATGCCACCATAAATAAATAAATGAATATTAGAAAATAAAGCATCACCTTCTCTATTAAAAAAAATAAAAGGATTGATAATGTAAAGGCTATACACACTGACTGTTTGAAATATTTTGAAAGATCAAGAATGAGAGATAGAGACAGAGAGAAATCAGAGTAAAGATGAATCTATTTAACCAACAAGGAAAGGCAGTCAAATAAGTTAGGAGTTGAAAACGCAGCACAAACGCCCTAACTGAAGCAAGAAGCCTAACTGATAGTCTTGCACATGCCTTTCCACCAACAGAGCTGTACATATGCTAATTCTTCTTTGACTCAGTGCTTGTTTGGCCCCCAAAGGTGGGGATTCTGAATTAGATATCTGAGAATGGAAAAGTTATTTTATCTCTAACTCTCAATTCTTCCCTACTTTTAACAGTATGACTTTTCCATAAATGTTGTGTCCCTAAGCACCTCTGCTTTCTCCTTCTTGTCATGAATAATGTACACAGCACAAAGAAAATCAATAATACTCTTTTTTTATCCTAAAGTTATCACTTTTCACCAGCATTCATTCTTCTTCTTTTGTCTCCTCTAGAAGAAAGTAACGTTTATTATGTATGCTTGATCGATGGGAAAACACACCCAAACTATGAACATAAGAAGATTAAAAAGTCTTTAGTGCAAATTAGACCATCCTTTCCCCCTCTCTTCCATCACACCCTCTCCAAAAAAACACAATTTTACAACCTTCTAGACTAAGGAAATGGCAACCCAGTCCAGTACTCTTGCCTGGAAAATCCCATGGACGGAGGAACCTGGTGGGCTACAGTCCACGGGGTTGCAAAGAGTCGGACACGACTGAGTGACTTCACAGACAGACAGTCACAAACTATATTGTTACTGTTGTTGTTTAGTCACTAAGTTGTGTCTGACTCTTTTGCAACCCCATGGACTGCAGCCCATAAAAGGGACTTCTGTGGCTTGTATATTGTAGAAATGTGAGCATTTTTGCAAGATAAGTATGAAAACATGCTTGACTGGATAAAAGGATTTGCCTTGTTTTACTAAAAAACAAATGCAAGCCATAAAAAGTTAAGATAGGCACTAACAACAAAATAAATTATATTTTAGTTACACATTCAATGTTTTTATAGCAAACTTTTTTTCTCCACAGAAAACCTTCAAGGTATGATCACTGCCATAAAACACTACATCCTATTTCTCAAAGGGAAAATTCCAGAACACTGAAAATCTAAGATCCCTATTAAATTTAATTTATGAATTTTTACTGGCTAAGAACGATCTCCTCTGATCTGGCTGCTCCAGTTCCCTTTTAATGTCTCTCAGTCTCATCCATTTGGAAACAACCCGAGCTTTTAAAATACCAACCTGAACTATCCAATGGGAAATACTGAGAGAAATCAATACTCTCCCTGGCATTTCAGTTTCAGAGAGAAACCCAGGCTTGGTGTCACTGACAAAACCACTTAGTCTCAGGGATGGAAAAATAACCCTCCCCTTTTCCTGAAGCAAAGTACATATTTCATGGTAGATTGTGGTTATTGAAAAGATTTTCAAGCCATTTAACTGTTATAAGCTATGCTTTATTCTTGCACAAAACCTCTAAAAGGTAGACGGGATCTGCCATGATTAGCAAACAAGCACAGACACAAAGAGTCCTTGTACATTTTCAAAGACTTTTCATCTGACTCTTGATCAAGCCAGGTTTTGTCTATTCGGCATTAGGAAATTAGGAAGCCTTTAAAGTTACTCAAGATTTACAACAATGACCTATGATTCTAAGTACGCTCAACAACTTTTAAATAATATTCCAACTAGCAGTACTTGCACTCTTTTTTTTTTTAATAGATAATTTTGCAAGAGGTAAAGGTACAGAGATAAAGACTCCATTTGTCCAATGCCAGAAATACAAGAGACTCAGCTTCAACCCCTGGGTCAGGAAGAGTCCCTGGAGGAGGAAATGGCAACCCACTCCAGTATTCTTGCCTGGAGAATTCCATGGACAAAGGACCTGGTGGGCTATATATAGTCCATGGGGTCGCAAACAGTCGAACACAAATGAGCACACAGCACGCAAGGCACAGGAGGAATGTTATTGTGTAGAAATGTGTTAGCCCCGAGGCAGATGTCTGGTGGTGCCATCTAAAGCTTGTTTTTTTTTTTTTCTTTCTTTTTATTTTATTTTTTTTTTTAAATATAAATTTATTCATTTTAATTGGAGGCCGATTATTTTACAATATTGTACTGGTTTTGCCATACATTGACATGAATCTGCCCCAGGTGTACATGTGTTCCCCATCCTGAAGCTTCCTCCCACCACAACAAAGCAGTCATACTCCAATACAATTTAATTTAAAAATAATAAATAAATAAGGAGCCAAGCTTCATTTACTTATTCATTTTTACTAATTTACAATGCTGTGTTAGTTTCAGATGTACTGCAAAGTGCTTCAGCTATACATATATATGTACACAAATCTACTCTTTTTCAGATTATTTCCCATTACAGGTTATTACAAGATATTGAGCCAAGTAATCTGTATTATACAGTAGGACCTTATTGGTTATCTATTGTATATATAACAGTATGTATCTGTTAATCCCAAATTCCTAATTTATTCCTCCCTCAACCTTTCCTCTTTGGTAGCCATAAGTTCATTTGTCTGTGAGTCTGTTTTGTAAATAAATTCATTTGTGTCCATTTTTTAGACACACACAAGTGATACACACAAGACACATACAAGATGATATTTGTCTTTCTCTGACTTAACTCATTAGCATTCTAAATTGTCTATGGGAGGTGGGAGAGGTCCAGAAAAGACCACATACAGGGAAGGAATGGAAAGTGACGGAGGGAGAGGGACAGGAGGAGAAGGCACAATGAAGAGCAGACAAATACTGGTTCTATTTTTACCTCCTATAACGTCACAGTTCCCCCTGATAAATGAACACATTAATAAACCTGACAGTTGTCTTTAAGGAAACATACAGATTTTTTTTTTCTCTAACCCATTTTACATTTGTTTCTTTGGAGCTACACTAAACTCCAGAATATCAGTATAGATATATCATTGTTTAGAATATCAGTAAGGAAAAATGAAATCACTACACCTGCTGAATTTTAGCCTAAGTTGGAGAAGATTCAGTTTAAAATCAGGGAAGATTCTAGTTAAAGTTGTCTTTAAGACTTCTAAAAATATAAAGTATGTGATATTCCCAAAGATATAGAAAACTAAAAATACACAGTGTATACAAAATTTGTTTCAACAGATAAAGGCATCTACATGCAACAATATCTAAATTGGTTCTTAAACTGTAATAGCTGGAATTTAAGCTAGAGAACTTTGCCTGATATTGCTTTAAAATTAAATATCCAGGTAGATTGATTTTTTCTTCCTTATAGTATCATAAGTATCCCACCCCCTGATACTTCCTTATAGTATCATGCTATGCTATGCTAAGTCACTTCAGTCGTGTCCGACTCTGTGCGACCCCATAGACGGCAGCCCATCAGGCTCCACCATCCCTGGGATTCTCCAGGCAAGAACACTGGAGTGGGTTGCCATTTCCTTCTCCAATGCATGAAAGGGAAAAGTGAAAGCGAAGTCGCTCAGTCGTGTCCAACCCTTAGCGACCCCCATGGACTGCAGCCTATCAGGTTCCTCCATCCATGGGATTTTCCAGGCAAGAGTACTGGAGTGAGGTGCCATCGCCTTCTCCTTATGGTTTCATAGTACTTTCCAATTGGCAGAGTGGTAAAGAATCTACCTACCAATGCAGCAGACACAGGAGACAAGGGTTCAATCCCTGGGTCAGGAAGATCCCTTGCAGGAGGAAATGACAACCCACTCCAGTATTCTTGCCTGGAAAATTCTACAGACAGAGGAGCATGGAGGGCTACAGTCCATGGGGTTGCAGAGTCGGAGAAGACAGCAACTGAGCGTGAGCTCGGTGGTATCGTCGTCATTGTATCTGAGGAGTTTCCAAGTTCATTTATTTGTATTTCTCTCTCTTTAGGAAAAGCATGCATTTGCTCACACTAATCTTAAATGCATGGGAAAAAATAACTCATTTTTAAATTTCTTTATAATGGACTTTATATTTCTCACAACCTGCTTGTGTGTGTTTGTGTGTCTGTGTTGCAAGGAAAAGGCAATCCTGACTCATGTTGGAAATGTTTCTTTGACTTGCTTTTCATAGCTTTTGTTATTACAGACATACAGAATGGCCTACCTCAGAGAATCCTGCCCTTCTGCTTGACTGTTAAACTACTTTGTTCAGAACACTGTCCACCTGTAGATGGCAGGAAGGGAGAAATTAACACATCCCCTGCCTGAGGTTTGCCATTCTAGGAGATGTTCGCAAGATTAATGGTCTTTTTACTTTTCTTCCTCACCTCCCTCCATCTCTGATCTGTAAAAGAACCTGGCATCCAGACCCGGATAAGATGGTTATTTTGAGGCTCTATCCTGCCATCTTCTCAGTTTCTGGCTCCCTGATTAAAGTCGTCCTTGCCTCAGCACCTCGTCTCTCAGATTCATTGGCCTGTCGTGCGGCAAGCAGAACAAGCTTGGACTCAGTAACATGTGTGCACACATACGTGTGTATGGTTTAATTCTGTGGGGTAGCGTGCAGGTGATGTGTATAGATTTTTAACATTGTTTTCTTCTGAAGTGTAATTTACAACAGAAATATGTACAAATCATAAGTGCATAGCTGGGCAATCTTTTTCAAAATTCCCTGTAACCCGAGCTCAGATCCAGAAATGGAAGAAACCCAGCAGCTCAGAGTCTCTGCTGGTAAGCTGCAAAGACTCTCACGTAATTCTGGGTCATGTGCTCACTTTGCAGCCCTCAGGGACAGAGCCTCTGTGCCCCACCACATCCTCTGGCAGGACCCTCTACCATTCTGCCAAATATTTCTCTTTCCCCTCTTTGCAGAAGAGGGTAAAGGAGACGGGAAAACTCAGGTCCCATCCATGTGTCAACTTAGAGTTATGTTTTATTCAGTGGGAATTTTTAGGGGAGCAGGAGTCAGGTTATATAGAAGTTTGCAGCAAATGGCAGGTAGTCTGAACATTAAAAGCATTTGGGGGAATTGAAGAAAACCAGATACATCAAGTTAAGGAATTTAGTGCTTTGGGGAAGGTGCAAGAGCCTGGGCTCACTGAAATCATTCCTTTCATATGCATCGCAGCTACTGGAGCCAGTATCCTGCCTTTTTTTGCATCCTGAGTTTCTCAGAGCTCACCGGGAGTGGCTAATGGCTGCTGGACCACAGGTTCTGTTCTTCCTGGTTGCCCTCAGGGCTCAGAAATTCACATTAGGAGGGCCAAAATTGCTGATGATTGGCATATCCTTATTTACTGATGTGACAGGAAATACTCCATCTCTCACATGCCATTACCAACTCAAACTCTTCCGGCCTAAAAAGACTGCACCAGGAAAATGCCATTGGTGGGACTGCACCAGGCTAGAGCGAGGGCGTTCTGAGAGGCAGCTGCTGGTCTTGGAAGGAAGGGCAGAGGCCCATGTCTGCCCCTCCCCTCTTTCCACCCCTCATGCCAGCACCATCGCCTACTGTTCAGTTTTCAGTGACCATATGCAGAAATAAGGGCTTGCAAGCTCCGTGCAGTGTACCCTTGGAGGCCACCCAGCCCCCGTGCTCCTGGACTGCTGCACACCCACCTGAATGAGGTTAAGGAAATTCGGCCCCTCCAGTACATCCAACTTAAACTCGGGAAGTGATCTCCAGCACCTAACCTAATACTCCTGTAGTACTACAAATTGGCACTTGCCAAGAGAATTTGCCAGTGACCGCACAGCAACAACAAGGGTGCTCATCTCTGCCCCTGCAGAGACTGAACCCTGTGCCACTGCAGCTGCCAACCTTCAACAGCCCCTGAGGGAAATTCAGGGGGGAAATGGGGCACTCTGTGCTCCAGGGAAACTGGCGAAACAGGTCTTGAAATAGTTATATATTCTTAGAAACTGATTTCCTGATCCCAATCCTTGCATCTCCTCATACCTAAGTGAAGCGAAGTGAAAGTCACTCAGTTGTGTCCGACTCTTTGCGACCCCATGGTCTATACAGTCCATGGAATTCTCCAGGCCAGAATACTGCAATGGGTAGCCTTTCCCTTCTCCAGGGAATCTTCCCAACCCAGGGATCAAACCCAGGTCTCCCACACTGCAGGCAGATTCTTTACCAGCTGAGCCTCATATCTAGAAAAGCACTAAATGCTTTCATGGTGACGTCGGCTCCTGGTGACTAACAGAAAACCTCTTGTAAAATAAGCACTTGATTGAATTGAACTCCCTCATCACCAAAATGTTTTATATTGACTTTCTGGCATGGCCTCTTTAGAGCAGTCTCTCAGAGCTATCTGAGGTGCTGTCTCCCGGGCTGCAGTCCTCATTTTGCCCAAAATAAAACTTAATTCGCTAGTCTCACATTGTGCATCTTTTTAGTTGACACTGTGCTTCCATCTCTCTTCAAATTTTCCTTTCTTCCACACCATATCCTTCTCCTCCAGGGCATTAACTCTTCTAGCTGAGTTTTCCCTTCCTTCACTGTGAATTATCTACATCCTATCCCAGCAGTCATTAAAAAAAAGAAGGTATCTGCCCTATGGTAGAAGAAAACTAGAATCCTTTAAAGTTAGAAAGTACTTTCTGACCCTCAAAATCCTGATTTTCAAGATGCTTGTCACAACTTGCAGCCCAGGAGGCCAGGCAGCAGTCCTCATTTTGCCCCAAATAAAACTTAACTCGCAACTCTCAAGTTGCACATCTTTTTTAGCCCACAGTTATGGCAACCACCAAGGGACCCAGAATGGACTTCCTTCCTTCGACTGGACTCCATGAGGAACTGGAGCATTGCTACCAGCAGTGGCCCCTTGCACCCATCTGCTTCCTCAGGGAATGCAGACAAATTTGGGTAAGTCTCTCCTGGTTCTTGAATCTCCTGTATTGGTTGAGATTCTGTTTTATTTGATGGTGGAGCAGGTTACTTGCCCCCTCCCAGCAGGAAAGATACTGGGGTGAGGGGGGTGGGTGAAACATCCAGGATATACCCACTCCTGGTCTAGACACTGAGTGGAGCTCAGCTGAAAGATACCGAGAAATTCCCACCCAGGCAAAAGATACTGGAAGATGCCAGGGGAATTACCCACCCAGTGGGAAGGTCCTGGGTAGGGGGGCTCGATTGGGAAAAAATCGAGAAATACCCAGGGCTCAGCTGAAAGATGCCGAGGTTGCTCCATCGTAGGGGACTGAATGGTCTTGGCTAAGTGGTTAAGGAAGAGGCTGATCTGACACTTTCCCTCAACTTGACTGCCATTATAGAACTTGTCAGGGTAAAAGTGAGGAGAATCTATCAGAGCTTTGCTCTGAAGAAAAGGAACAAGACTCCTCCCAGCCGGTTTTGGTTTTCTCAGGTGACTGAGAAATTTACAGGAATGGTGGAGGCCTAGTCCTCATACCATGCAGTGGTCCCGCAGGGAAACCCACTCATTAATTAACACACTTGCTCATCTGGGGGTCACGCATAAGAACTGGCCATTCAGCCACCTGAGCAGCCGTGGTGGTCTTAGATCTCTGGAGGCAGAATCTGAGACACGTAGGCCAAGCTGAGATGACTCTGGAGTGACTCGTGGAGGAGTTAAGCTCACAGGCAGCACATGGGCCCACCACACAAGTTCACTAGTGATTTTATCCCTGACAAATTCAGCTTAAAATGGGAAAGAGAATCTCTCAAAAACAGAAACAAAGTGGGTGTCCGAAAGCCAGCCTCTGACCAATACTCCAGCCAGGTTCATGCACAATACACACTGAGCTCATTATTGCAAGTACGTACCTAGTTAATTGCAGAAATTATACTGAAAGAGATCTCAACCTAAAATGACCAAATTGGGGTTCTTCTGATATTACAAAATGGATATTTTTGTGCGCACAATTAGAAAAGATTGGCCGTGCTTACTTTGACTGGTATCTGGAAGCTTCTAAAACATGAAATGACAGAGTAACTTCTTTGTAGAAAACCAACAAGAAATGGCTTGAAACTATCAAAACTAAAAAAGACTGCTAGCGCTGACTGTGCCAGGTCACAGGTCTAGTGGAAGTGGGAAGTCACATTTTGCATTTACGCCACTTGGCTTTTGATTTCTGGGCATCTCTTTGCCTTTTGTTTCATTTGCAGTGTGACTCCTGGTAAAGTTCTGGTTCAGTTTGGTTGTGTGGGTTTGAGCACACAGACATCTGGTCCAAACTGCTCAAGCTAATAGGGAATTGCTCACTCTAAGGTTCCACACTGCACCTGGGAACCCCTTGAGGAAAAAAAAAAAAAAATTTTTTTTTTTGGCTGGTCAATCTATAGCTATGATCCAGTGACAAGAAAAATGGCCTAAAAATATTAGCTCTTTATTGACATAAGATAGGGAAATGGACTGAAGTTCCCTTATGTCAAGGACTTCCTCCTGTAATCAACAGCCTGTGGCTGATCAAACTGAGACCCCTACTTCCCCAGAGGGACAGTCCCTGCTGAGACCAATCTGCCCTCGCTATCAGGGCCAAGTTGAGCACTATCTGGTCTAAATTTTGGTTATAAAACTATGATCACAGAAAAATACGATTTTTCACAATGTGGTCACAATATTCTTTAGATTCCAGAGAAAACTTAAGGAAAAAAATTATCTCTTTAAACATTCTTGCCCTAAGGAAATAACTCCTCCTATATCTTTAGACCAGAGCTTTCTGGACCACTTATCTAGACCATCTCTAATTCCTGAAACCAAAAGAAAGAAAAAGGGGAACAAAGTCATTTAAAATCTTATTCCAACCATTGTTTACAACTAGTGAGTTTTATTCTGTGATATCTGATTCATAATCTGGCTCATAAATTTGGAAAACAAAGCTACAGGATCTCTTATGTCTGTTTGGATATATGTATGTCTCAGTGTGTGTCTTTGTTTTTTGGATAATATTGCTGATTGCTGATACCAGTTTGTAAATGAGTTCTAACCTAATTGGCCTTAAAAAAAAAAAAAAAAGAAGTACTTGCGAATCAAATAATTCTAAATACAAGAGAAATTAAACTAAATGAATTTCAGGTTCACATGAACTGGGAAATATTCAGTATTAAATACCTGATACTAATGTTTGTTTGTTGATCTAACTAATGTGGACATGTCTAAGTGTAATTAACATTAAGCAGAATATTTTCATTATACCTAGGTTTATACAAATTATAAGTTAAATATTGTTATATCTGTTACAAGTTTGTCAGCAAAGAAATCACCTTGAGTGAAGAAACTTCTAAAAAAAGTAAGTGAGATATGAGCCTTTAGATAAACTCTATTAAGAATGATTATGCTTTTGGAATGTCTATCTAAAATAGTCTCTAGATTGGGGTAACTTGAACTTCTAAGGGTTGTGCTAAACTAAGTGTTGAAAGTCTATTGAATAGCTAACTCATTTCCAAATAAAATAAGATTTTGAAACATTTACTACTAAACACTAATTACCTCTTACAAAGAAACTCAAGAGATTTGGGATTAAAAATAAATGATGTTTGGTGCCATCCTAAAATGTTCTAAGAAAGCAAAGTTTTTAGAAATTATCACTGGTATTTTTGCTCACCAATTATAAAATGCTAATATAAAAGTCATTTCTTCATTGCTTAAGGAAAGTAAGAAGTATGTTCTCAGTAAAGGAATGAAAAATGGAATTGCATTTTGTGAAGGCAAAAGGAAGTAAGTCTGACTGACAGGTGGCTTTTTAGGATGGAAGAATAAAATAATGGGTACAGAAAGTGATAAGGTTTGTGGAAAGTGAACCATGAGAAGAGAGTTTTGTACATGTTTTAAAATAAGCTTAAAATAAATTTAATTAAGTTTAAATAAAGTAAGCTGGTGCAAAAACTTGAATTTAGCTTTTCTCTCTGTTAAGATGACACCTTTTCTTCAGATGTTGAACTGCCTTTGATAATAGATTTAAGTTTCTTTATCTTTTAAATGATCTGTTCTGAAATCCTTTTGTTGCTTTGGTTAAGTGAATAGCTATTGTTTCACAGTGACCTAAACCATATCTAACTGAGTGTTCTAAACTTTTTTGATATTTGTTGACAAAATTTCCTAAATCATTCTAATGAAGAAGATTTCTAGCTAACTTTGGGATGCTTCAGAGGGCCCCTGAAACATCTCAAAGAGAGATACTACACTAATTAGGTTCATTTTGTGTACAGAATTACATGGGGAGTATTGTCAAGTGAGTAATAAGTCTCAGGCTATATTGTATGGCAAATGTTACTAATATAGATATCCTAGAAACTGGATGGAATTCCTAAAATTCTGATATGTTTGGGTAAAATGCTATCAGGCATAATTCTAGTTACTATCTCAAAATATTGTCCTAGCACAAACCAAGTTTTGCAAAACTGCTTCTTCTTCAAGAAGATTTATAGAAAGGACTTTTAGATAAAAAGCAAGTTTCTGAACTGGGTAAAGATTCAAATGGAAAAACCTGATGACTTCACAAAGGTTAGCAAAAGGACTAAACAAACTGGTGAATATGCTTATAACTTTTATGGTTTCTATCTGAAAAATTACTGATGTGAATCTGTGTTTTCCCGGTTTAAGAAAAAAACCTTCCCCTCAAACTAATTATGATGGTAATTTGGTAAAATTATATTTTATAAACAAATTGAAGCATTTATCTTTTCTCTCTATGTGAACCCTCCAGAGACTGGAAGCTCTTAGTTTCCAGTTACTTCATCAGATAAGTTAGGAAGGTTATCTCACTAACAGAAATCTCAAGGAATTTTGCAGACCCTGAGAAGGGAGGAACTTACTTAGATCTGTTAGGCAAAATATGTGATAAGACTCCTAACCCTATAAGTTTTTATTTTAAAACTCCAGTCTGAGACTTTATAAAAGTTTCAGCACAGCAAAAAGGTCTATGATCAATTATGGTTATATAAATCATCAGACCAAGTTTACTGAAACCATACCTATATTAAAAACAAATCTTAATTTGGTTATATTTGGTAAAAATGATAGTGATTTTAGGGGAAAAAAATGTTTCAATGAATGTTAAGTCCCAGTTTGTTAATGGAGGTCTGTGTCTACTAAGACTCATTTCCTGGATAGTTCTATTAATGTAAAACTTTTTGGCATTGCCTTTCTTTGGGATTGGAATGAAAATGGGGAAACAGTGGAAACAGTGTCAGACTTTATTTTTGGGGGCTCCAAAATCACTGCAGATGGTGACTGCAGCCATGAAATTAAAAGACGCTTACTCCTTGGAAGAAAAGTTATGACCAACCTAGATAGCATATTGAAAAGCAGAGACATTACTTTGCCAACAAAGGTCTGTCTAGTCAAGGTTATGGTTTTTCCAGTGGTCATGTATGGATGTGAGAGTTGGACTGTGAAGAAAGCTGAGCACCAAAGAATTGATGCTTCTGAACTGTGGTGTTGGAGAAGACTCTTGAGAGTCCCTTGGACTGCAAGGAGATCCAACCAGTCCGTTCTGAAGGAGATCAGCCCTGGGATTTCTTTGGAAGGAATGATACTAAAGCTGAAACTCCGGTACTTTGGCACCTCATGTGAAGAGTTGACTCAGTGGAAAAGACTCTGATGCTGGGAAGGATTGGGGGCAGGAGGAAAAGGGGACGACAGAAGATGAGATGTCTGGATGGCATCACCAACTCGATGGACAAACTCAATCAGAATGATGAGCTAAGTCTCAATTAAAAAATTAACCTCCTATCTATTAAAAGGAAAACTCCCATAGTCATGGGGAGGATCTACATGGTTAACACTAGGCTATGGTCATTCAAGTTTAAAGGCTCCTCTATGTTGGGAATGAATTATGAGACAAGAACTTTATGAACTATGCCTACTATTACCCTTAGAGAGAGTGATTGGTATGGAACTCAGTGGGTTTGTGGCACTAATTTATGGCCTTGACATCTACAGGGATGGACACAAAGGTGTAGGCTGCGATTTCCATGAATTTAAGGTCATACACATCAACAAATTAGAGGTAACCCTACCCAATCTACCACTGGTATGATCCCAACAGGTCAAAGATCTGTATTCTATTGACATGACCATTTAGCAGCTTTCGTGTGTGTGTGTCTGTGTGTGTGTGTGCCTTCACTGGGGTTAGAGGATGTAATTGGCCATATCAAAGCCTTAACAATTTTCATAAGCTTTAAATGATAGTAACAGGATATTAGCCTATTGAATTCTGAGATCTCTATGATGAAAAACGCAGTGCTACAAAATTGCAAGGCCCTTGACACAGCATTTCAGGGAGATATCTGTGCTATAATTCAAAGTGAATGCCATATTTTCATTCCTAATAAATCCTTTAATGTAACACATTTGATGAACCACATGAAAAATCAGATTTCTGCTTTAAATGACCCATTCCCTAGTTTTGATGAGCTTTTAAAAACAAAACAAACAAACAAACAAAAACTGGTTTGGTGTGGGAGGCTCATGGCTAGAGTAAGTAAGTAAGTGTTAGTCGCTCAGTCGTGCCCGACTCTTTGTGACCCCATGGACTCAGTCGTGCCCGACTCTTTGTGACCCCATGGACTGTCCATGAGATTTTCCAGGCAAAGATACTGGAGTGGGTTGCCATTTCCTTCTCCAGGGGATCTTCCCAACTCAGGGATCAAACCCAGGTCTTCTGTACTGCAGGCAGATTCTTTACTGACTGAACTACAAGGGAAGCCCCATGGCTAAAGTATTCACTTTTAATCCCCCTAATGTCATTAACTATGTCAATACCAGACCACCTGACCTGCCTCTTGAGAAACCTGTATGCAGTTCAGGAAGCAACAGTTAGAACTGGACATGGAACAACAGACTGGTTCCAAATAGGAAAAGGAGTACGTCAAGGCTGTATATTGTCATCCTGCTTATTTAACTTATATGCAGAGTACATCATAAGAAACACTGGACTAGAAGAAGCACAAGCTGGAATCAAGATTGCTGGGAGAAATATCAATAACTTCATATATGCAGATGACACCATCCTTATGGCAGAAATTGAAGAGGAACTAAAAAGCCTCTTGATGAGAATGAAAGAGGAGAGTTAAAAAGTTGGCTTAAAGCTCAACATTCAGAAAACGAAGATCATGGCATCTGGTCCCATCACTTCATGGGAATTAGATGGGAAAACAGTGGAAACAGTGTCAGACTTTATTTTTCTTGTTTCCAAAATCACTGCAGATGGTGACTGCAGCCATGAAATTAAAAGACGCTTACTCCTTGGAAGGAAAGTTATGACTAACCTAGATAGCATATTCAAAAGCAGAGACATTACTTTGCCAAAAAAGGTCCATCTAGTCAAGGTTATGGTTTTTCCAGTAGTCATGTATGGATGTGAGAGTTGGACTGTGAAGAAAGCTGAGTGCCGAAGAATTGACGCTTTTGAACTGTGGTGTTGGAGAAGACGCTTGAGAGTCCCTTGGACTGCAAGGAAATCCAACCAGTCCACTCTAAAGGAGATCAGTCCTGGGTGTTCTTTGGAAGGAATGATGCTAAAGCTGAAACTCCAGTATTTTGGCCACCTCATGTGAAGAGTTGACTCATTGGAAAAGACTCTGATGCTGGGAGGGATTGGGGGCAGGAGGAAAAGGGGACAACACACGATGAGATGGCTGGATGGCATCACCGATTCTATGGACATGAGTTTGGGTGAACTCTGGGAGTTGGTGATGGACAGGGAGGCCTGGCATGCTGCAATTCATGGGGTCGCAAAGAGTCAGAAACGACTGAACGAGTGAACTGAACTGAACTGAATGTCATTAACTATATCATTTGCAATTTGCTTGTTTCACAAGATTATTATTTCTTGTATTACCAAGTGTATGACTGAGCCTCCACCAAAAATAATGATGACTAGACTTGAAGCAGTTGATCAAATGTATAGCTCAATATAGGCTTCCCTGGTGGCTCAGAGGTTAAAGCATCTGCCTGCAATGTGGGAGACCTAGGTTCAATCCCTGGGTCGGGAAGACCCCCTGGAGAAGGTAATGGCAACCCACTCCAGTATTCTTGCCTGGAGAATCCCATGGACGGAGGAGCCTGGTGGGCTACAGTCCACAGGTTCACAATGATCAATGATTATAATAGTGTAACTCTGGATATGGGAAGATGCAACGAAAGGGGAATACTTTTCTCCTGGACCATAACTAGAATACAGGTGTCCAGGGATCTTTGACTATTAAGACCTAGTACAGGAACAGCACGTTGAGTGGCCTATCAATAAAAACCTTCTTTAGAACTGGGAACTAGCCTCAACAGCAATGCGGGACGAAATGGTAATGAAAAGTCCCCCAAAGTATGCCTGGATTTGTGACCACAGAGGGGCCATGTCAACCACAAATTGGCACTTACCAAGAGCACTGCCAACGACTGAACAACAACAGCGTTTGCCATCTGCCTCTATGGAGACTGAACCTCATGCTGCTATAGCTGTTGACCTTCAACAACCCCTGAGGGAGTTCAGGGTGGAGTGAGGCACTCTGTGCTCCAGGGAATCTGGTGGGACAGGTCTTTAGATAGTTGGATGTTTTTAGGAACAGATTTAATGATCTCAATCATTGAGTCTCCTCATATCTAGAGAAGCACTAAGTCCCTTCCTGGTGACATCAGATCCTCATGACGAACAAAAACCTTCTGTAAAACGAGTGCTTCATGGTATTGAATTCTGCCTTCACCAAAACCTTACATATTGTCTTTCCCCGACTGCCGTTTTGGAACAGTCTCTCAGAGCTATCTGAGATGCTGCCTCCTGGGCTGCAGTCCTCATTTTGCCCCCAAATAAAACTTAACTCACAACTCTCAAGTTGTACTCTTTTTTTAGTTGACACTTGCTGCATGAGAAGGGTGAGGGGGACCCTGTATTTCATGTCAAGAACTGAATTTTTTCCTCTTAAAATATTTGCTACAATAATCCTAATCCTAATCTGTTTTCCAACCCCCTTCCCTCACCCCAGCAATTTATCCATTTCCTTGCTTTGAAGCAAAAAAAAAAAAAAAAGACAGAAAGTACATCAAGAAGAGGAAGAACTCACAAACACAGAAACATAGACTCAAAATGTCATGTTTCAAAATACTACTCTCAAGAGATACAAAAATGCATTAGCATAAAATACACCAAAAGTAATTTTGGCACATCTCCCAATTTGCCAGCATGTAACAGAACCACACTTGGTAATTAACGAACCCTAATTCATCAGTTTCAGAAGACCTGGGCCAAGTAATTCTGAAAATAAAAGAGGGACATTAGTAGCTTGTATTTACATAGTGTTGTATTGTTTGCAAGATGCTTTTGAATACTTAACTTAGAAAAGAAAGAAAGTGAAGTGGCTCAGTCGTGTCCTACTTTTTGCGACCCCACGGACTGCAGCCTACCACACTCCTCCGTCCATGGGACTTTTCAGGCAAGAGTACTGGAGTGGGTTGCTATTTCCTTCTCCAGAGGATCTTCCTGACCCAGGGATCGAACCAGGGTCTCCCGCATTGTAGGCTTTACTGTCTGAGCCACCAGGGAAGTCCTAAAATATCTCCAGCTCAGATGTTACCTCCAGTCCTACATGAAAGTGAAAGTGTTAGTGTGACTGACTCTTTGCAACCCTATGGACTATACCCACCAGGCCCCTAGGTGCATGGGATTCTCCAGGCAAGAATACTGGAGTGGGTGGCCATTCCCTTCTCCAGGGGATCCTCCCAACCCAGGGATTGAACCCAGGTCTCCTCCAGTGCAGGTAGATTCTTTACCATCTATGCTACCTGGGAAGCCCGATGTAACCCTATAACATCCTGCGGGTTCTGTTTTGCTATCTTCGCTTAGAGGCCTAGAGCAGTTAATCTATTTGCCACCAACCAACGTGGTGGTGGGTGGTTTAGTCGCTCAGTTGTGTCCTACTCTTATGACCAACCAACGTGGAACTAGACTTTGAGAACAAAAGCAAAACACATTTTAAGGCTGCCTTTCTTGTGGATTTAGAGGTAGAAATGAAAAGTGTATTGGGGGCGAACTCTTCTTGCTTTCGTAGGAGACACTTCAGGGAAGTCCTTCAGATTACGTGCCCTGGAGAAACACTCAGCAGGTGAAGAAACTGAATGAGGTGTGCTACTGAGAAAGAAGTGTGTTGTTCAGAAACATGAAGCCACTCTCTCCCCAGAACAGAGCTCTCCTTAGCGGCTATTGTGATGTGAATTGATAGTTCGTTTCCTGGGCAGGGATCAGAGACAGGAGTTGGGGGTTTGTACTCTGGAGGATCCTAAAAACTTGGACTCTTGAAATGGGAGACAGAGAGAGTCCCAGAGCAGAGATAAATTGCTGAATTCTAGGAAAAGCGTTATCTAGTATTGTAAGTTTACCCTTTTCTGCATTGCGATTTCCTTCCGGCATCTTTAAGCATCAGTAAGTTCTGTTGAACTCAAAAGGCACATGCAAATGGTTCTTTGAGGACTATCTCAGACCATATAGATGTCAACCCAAAATAGTAACAATGATAATAATGCAGGAAGCTGCAAACAAAAGACTTTATTTGGTGCTTTAAGAATTTCATCTCGAGAGACATAGATTCAGGTAAAACCAAGAGTGTTACAAGGAAGTGAAAGAGTCCAGGTTTAAAAAAAAAAAAAAAGGCCCCAAGGTTGTTAAGAGTTGCCTGACAAAAATCATGATTGACTCTGACTCCAGTCAGAAGATACTTGTCCTTAAGGAATCATGAGTTACTTTTAGAGAAAAGGTCAGATAAGCAGATAGGCTGTCAGATGTTCTGGATGATGTCATCAGGTCAAAGCCATCCAGACTCCTTCATGGTAGGGCTTAATTTCAGAGCAATACTGACTCTATCTTAATTTCCCTTTCATAGAGAATAGCTACATACAAAGAGAAGGGGGGGTGGGGGCAGAGACTTGAAGAAGCAGAAAGGGAGGGGGGTGGGGAGAGATGAGCCTCCACATGGTACCTGAGCTGCTAAGGGTACAGGTGGACCCGTGGAACACTCCCATGCTCCCCAGTGGTCTCAGAATACCTGCTTACGTCCAAAGGGAGCTCCAACTTAGGACACCAGATAATAAAAGAAAGAGGGCATCCCACAGTGCAGGACACCTGCATACAACTGTTACCCCAACATACAGCCAACCCAAACACTGTGGGTACAACTGTTACCCCAACATGCAGCCAACCCAAACACTGGCACACTGAAGTTTGCAGTGGAAAGTGTGTTTATTCACAAGGTAGCCAGCGAGGAGATGGAAGGACCAGTCTCAAATCTGCCTCCCTGAAGGTGAGGGGCTCAGGGTATTTATGGGATAAAGAATAAAGAAGCAGTGTGGTCTGAAGTGTGGAGGGCACAGGGAAAGGTGATTGGGAAAAGGCACAGTCATCATTGTGCCTAAGGATGAGTAATGGCTGATAGGGGACCAATCATGATGATAGGGTTGGAACTTTCCACCCCACCCTCTGATTTCCAGGAAGGAGAGAAGGCCTGGAGATTGAGTTTCATCACCAATGGCCAATGATTTATTCAGTGGTGCCTTTGTAATGAGATATCCATAAAAATCCAGAAGGGCAGGGTTCAGAGAGCTGCCGGGTTGGTGAACAAATAAAAATTGAGGGAAAGGTCAGTCACAGAAGCGCCATGACCTTTTCCCCATATCGTGCCCTGATGCATCTCTTTCTTTGGCTGTTGATTTATATCACCGTTTATTTTGTATTAAACCAGTCATCCAGTGAGCACATTGTTTTTCTGAATTCTGTGAACTGCTCTAGGAAATTAACTGAACCCAAGGAAAGGAGGGGATTGTGGGGATTGTGGGAATCTATTGACCAGAAGCAGTAAATGTAAAATTGGCATCTGAAGTGGGGGGGGCAGTCCTGTGGGACTGAGCCCTTCCCCTGGGGAATCTGATACCATTTCTGGGTAGACATGTCAGAATCGAGTTGTAAGACACCCAGCGAGTGTCAGAGAACTGCTTGGTGTAGGAGGAAACCTACCACATGGGAATTGGGTGCATAATCTTACTGGCCCTTAGTAAGCGCCATGAGTGTCCATCTAGGCTGATGACAAATATCGTACGTATACCAGCTAATGGTCCAGTGATTTTCAAATTTATTCTAGGAAAAATGAAAGCTGCAAGTTAATTGGAATTAAAATGTTCTAGCCCTTTGCATTTTGGCATTTTAAAACCATTGTTTTGCAAAACAATAGAAAAAAAAACCCTTCCGTGTGCTTTGGGGTCGGCTTCCAGCTCCTCACAGGTGGCGTTTGCATTGGTCTGACAGTAAATCTGTCCAGGATGCTGAATAAACAATAGTTTGCCTCCAGTTGGATTTTCAATTATACCAGACATGTCATCTGATGTCTGGAAGCCTGAGGCTGCTGAAGAAAAGACTGCCTTTGCAAGGTTATTTAAAGGAGATCTTTGTTTACGTGCCCCAAAATGTCCTTACCTCATATATCTCTTCCAGTCTGACATGCTCTCTTTAAATCCCAAAGGTTTTCTGTGTTCAGAAGCTCCTTATCTATTATTATATGAAAGTCTCTGGGGGGAAAAAAAAACTTCTGTATCAACTTATATTTCAAGGAGGACTGAAGCATCAAAGGCTAACAATTTCTTGCAACCCGGGGTGATGGGAGAGGTGTATGGAAGTTAGGGAGGAAGGCGTGGGGCACAGGACAACTGAGGATGAGCTATCTCTAAGAGTGGAGGCAGATGAGAAGGATGGGCTCTGGGAACAGGACAAGGTTCAGATGCCCACGAAACCAGCGCCCATGTCTCTCAGCTTCTACTTCCTCCTCTAAAAAAGAGCAGAACAATGTGTCCCTTACAGGGTGGTCTCAAACAAGTGAGGTGAGTGGACCCTGCTTGTCACCCTGCCCATTAGAAGAAAGTGACAGCCACAAACTCCACTCTGGGCTCTGGAGTCGTGGGGGTCAGGTGGTCAGGGCTCTGCGGTCGTGGGGGTCAGGCCTCCTCCACCATTTGTGTGACCCTGGGCATCACTTAACCTCCATGGATATAAAGTGCAGACACAGCCTACTCATAAAGAAGGTTATATAGGAGGCTTTTTTTTTTTAACTTCTAGTTAGAAAACCATAGGCATCATTCAAGTCTATTGCATTATGTTAACCATTTAAAGGAAGTCATCAATTGATATTAGGTTGATGGCTTATTCATTATTCCTCTGAACCAGAACTAATCAAACTAGTTATTTATTAGTCAGAAATGTTTGTTTGTAGTCATTATAGTTGAAATACTATCTTTCCGGTGTGTTAGTGGGTAAGTCTTGTCCGACTCTCTGTGATCCATGGACTGTAGCTCACCAAGCTCCTCTGTCCATGGGATTCTCCAGGCAAGAATACCGGGAAGGGTAGCCATTCCCTTCTCCACGGGATCTTCCCCACCCAGGATCTTCCTCATTGCGGGCAGATGCTTTACTGTCTGAGCCAACAGGGAAGACCATCTGTCTCATAGCTATACTGAAAAATACCATTGAGGAACTATGACACCTAATAAAAAGGAAAATGGAGAAAAAGTGAGGCTGAAATTTGAAAGTTCAAGTTTCTTGTGTTCAGACCCCACTTCCTACCCCCACCCCTGTGCCCCAACTACTCCATTCATTTCTCAGTGAAACGCTTTTTTCCGTCTCAGCCACAGGGTGTCAGTCTAAGCTCAGCCATTGTCTCTTTTTTCCGGAGCCTGAACAGATTCTTTCCCTTCCCTTCCCTTCCTCTGCATTCCCAGCAGATGGAGCGTCTCCAGATCTCCCGCACCAAGTACACCGCCATCCTTTCCTTGAGCTCCGAGCGCTTCTAAGGGTCTCCGCTCTGCTCTGTGTGCAGTCTCGGGAGGAGCCGCCCTTCCCTCCCGCCGCCTCGGGAGCGCGGAGTTCCCGGGCGAGCGAGCGCATCCGCCGCGCTTCCTGCGCAGGAACCGAACCCGCTGTCCTGGCTCGAGGGACGGACGCAGCGAACCTGCCTCCCAACAGGGGCGGGGAGACGGCACAGGGCTGGCTCAGCATCTTCGCGGTGCGCTTGTAGCTTGTCCCCCCAAGTTGTCATCCGAACCTTCCCTGGGGATGAGAAATAAATTCGGGAGCTTCTAGAATCACGTTCTCTCCACGCATCAGAAAAGGCAAAAACAAGCAAACAAAAATGCAGCTTATCTTTGCCTTGGGTATGAGGAGCCTCTAGCTTCCTTGAAAACAATGTTCAGTGTCAGAGATCAATGATTCAGACTGAATTCTAGAGCCTGGAGTGATGAATTTGAACTTAGGGCACTTGTCTGTCTGCCAGGAGCTGGGTGAAAAAAAAAAAAAAAAAAAAAGAAGAAGGTCCAGTTGTGACTCTCAGGGAAGATTGAAGAGCTTCGGTGAGACCAAGCAAGGAAAACATCAACTTAGCTGCTGCCTTTTGCCAGAGGAAGAGATCTATAGACATTTCTCTAAAGAAGACATCCAGATGACCAACAAGCACAGAAAAAAGATGCTCAACATCACTGTTTATTAGAGAAATGTAAATCAAAATAACAGTAAGGTACCAACTCATAGCACTTAGAATGACCATCATCAGAAAGTCTAAAAATAATAAATGCTGGAGAGGATGTGAAGAAAAAGGAACCCTCCTACACTGTTGGTGGGAAGGTAAATCGGTGCAGCCACTATGGAGAACACTATGGGAGTATCTCAAAATACTAAAAATAGAGTTACTGTGTGATCCAGCACTTCCATCCCCGAGCATGTATCCTCAAAAGATGAAAACCCTAATTTGAAAAAATACATGCACCCCAGTGTTCAGAGCAGCACTACTCACAAGAGCCTAGACATGGAAGCAACCAAAGTGTCCATTAAGAGAAGAACAGATAAAGAAAATGTGGTGTATATGCAATGTAATGTTACTCAGCCATAAAAAAGAATGAAATAACACCATTTGCAGCAACCTGGATGGACCTAGAGATTATCATACTAAGAAAAGTGAGTCCTGAAGAGAAAGACAAATGTCATGTGATATCACTTATATGTGGAAGATAAAAAATAATACACATGAACTTATATACAAAACAGAAATAGACTCACAGAGATAGAAAACAAGCTTACAGTTACCAAAGGGGAAAAAAGGGGAGGGAAAAATTAGGAGTTTGGGATGAAAATATACACACTTCTAGATATAAAATAGATAAACAATAAGGACCTACTGTATCACACAGGAAACTAAGGGACATGAATTTGAGCAGATTCCGGGAGATAGTGAAGGACAGGGAAGCCTGGCGTGCTGTCGTCCATGGGGTCACAAAGAGTCAGACATAACTTAACAATGGAACAACTGTGTATATATATGTATATATCACTTTGTGTTTATTTGAAACTAACACAACATTGTAACTCAGCTATAGTTCAGTTTAAAAGCACTTACATAACTGCTGCTGTCACCTGCCTAGGCCCCAGAATCAAGGCAGGTGCAGGGAGCCCTGGGGCAGGTGTCAGGAGCCAGGAGTTCTGAGACTTGCTCTGCTGAGACTGTAAGAACTCTGCAGAGAATGTGCCTCTGCAGTCTGGGCCTATTTTCTTCCCAAAGGCAGTCTGTTGCTTCTAGCAGTGCACAAAACCAGTCTGAGCCATGGCCCCTCCGCCAGGATGAGCAGCCCAGGCCCCTGCTTATCTCTTGCTCTGCCCTTGGGCCACCAGAATGATGGCCACCAGTAATTTCCATCCAGATGAACTGCTATGCTTGTGGACACTTTGGAGAACACGATCCAGTGGAAACATTCTCGGCCCTTTCCTGCAGCTGATCTGTGGGGATCAAGTATCCAGACACAAAAGTAAGGCATCCTCTTTTTTACTGACTTCACTCCATATGACATTCTCAAGGTCCAACCACATCTCTGCAAATGGCAGGATTTCATTCCTTTTTATGGCCAAGTAATATTCCATTGTATATATGTACCACTACTTCTTCATCTATCTCTCTGTAGATGGACATTTAAGTTGCTTCCATGTCCTGGCTGTTGTAAACACTGCTGCTGTGAACACTGGGGTACAAATTATGGTTTTGTCTAAATATATGCCCAGTAGTGGGGTTGTCCGGTCATATGATAGTACTATTTTTGCTGTTGAAAACAACACAACACTGTAAAGCAACTATACTCCAATAAAAATACTTTTTTTTAATTAAGGCATTCTAAGTAAGTGGGCCTGGGAAGGTGCTTGATGTGCATGCCTGTAAAGTGGGACACATGTTGGGATATTGTTCACTGGACAGGGTTGTGTAAAAAAGCATTCAAATGTCACGCCCTAGGATGCACACCTTCAAGATCAGGGTCAACTCCAAGGAAAGGGAAGAGGAGACAGCAAGGAGAGTTGGATTTTGGTTATAGGTGCTATATTTTTCTCTTTAAAACACTTTTTTTTTTTTTTTTTTTACAGAGGAAAACATGTTGCCTGGTAGGATGCAGATGGCACGTGAATAGTCTCTGCAGCCTGGGTGTATCTTCCACTGGGGTCTCAGGAGACACTAAACCCACAGATCAGCAGGCTTCTGCTGCTCCAGGAGTCAACTCCAGGGTAACTTCCATGGACAGCGAAGGAAAGGGACTGCATGAGGCTGTTCAGCTCCCCCAGAGAGCAGGTGGCTCAGAGGATGAGAAACTCAGCTATGGTCAGAGCAGCTCCAGGCTCCACCCAGAGCAAGTCAGGCCTGTGAGCTGCCTTTGGCTTCTCCTCTCAGAACTGTGTGCAAAAGAGAATGTGACATCCAGGAGGAATGTCATGTTTTGAAGGAGGCTTTGCCGAGGTTGGACAGACAATTTGCCTGGGCAATCGCTGCCTTCTTCCTGTCCTGCTGCTCCTTGTCCCAAGAAAAAAATGCAGTAGGGGAAGGGGCTGTGAAGCAGGTTGAGAGTTCTGCAGAGGGAGAGGGGAGGGCCAGCTTCTTCCTGGGTGCAGAGTGTGGTGTGTGAGTCAGTGGACCCTGTGCGCAACCCAGCTCCCAGCTCAGCCACCTGGGGCAAGTTCCCTGCATATGTCTGTAGCTCAGTCTTCTCCTTGGTAAATCCTTCCAGTAATAGAATCCACCTCTGGTTGTTAGGAGGTTAAAACCCCAAGATTCAAAACAGTGCCCACGTACCGTGCTCAGTATATGTTAGTTCTGGTCATCTTTACTGTGATTTACTGACTACCCTGATTATGAACAGATTTTCTCTGAGCCTTAAAGGTCCCACCTAACTCCAAGCCCCAGAGAGATAAATAGGTGAAGTTTCTATTAGGACCACCTACTGCAAAGTTGTAATGAAATCCAGACCCTCCTCAACTGGGTCCCATTGACATGGACAAGGAACCCCCCAACCTGACCTCTGCATCAGAATCACATGAGCCTTTATAAATAAAAATATTTTTAAAGGATGCATGTGTGCATGCTAAGTTGCCTCAGTCGTGTCTGACTCTTTGCAACCCTCTGGCCTAACCTGCCAGGCTCCTCTGTCCATGGCATTCTCCAGAAAGAATACTGGAGTGGGTTCCCATGTCCTTCTCCAGGAGATCCTCCTGAGCCAGTGACTGAACCCGAGTCTCTTATGTCTCCTGCGTTGGCAGGCATGTTCTTTAGCACTCGTGCCACCTGGGAAGCCCTAAAAGGATGATACATCATAATAGTCTAAACCGGTAATGTTAACTATTGGCATAAGCAAATGCAGTCACCTCTTGGTATCCTTGGGGGACTGGTCCTGGGACCCCACGGATAGCAAAATCCATGGATGCTCAAGTCCCTTTTGTAATATGGTAGAGTAGTTGCATTGGAGAAGGCAATAGCACCACACTCCAGTACTCTTGCCTGGAAAATCCCATGAACGGAGGAGCCTGGTGGACTGCAGTCCATGGGGTTGTGAAGAGTTGGACATGACTGAGCAACTTCACTTTCACTTTTCACTTTCATGCATTGGAGAAGGAAATGGCAACCCATTCCAGTGTTCTTGCCTGGAGAATCCCAGGGACAGGGGAGCCGTGGGCTGCCATCTATGGGGTCGCACAGAGTCAAACACGACTGAAGTGACTTAGCAGCAGCAGCAGAGTAGTTGCATATAACCTACACACATCCTCTTACATACTTTTTTATCTCTAAATTATTTATAATACCTAGTACTGTGTAAATGCTTGTACAGTTGACCTCTGAAAATGCAGAGGTCAACTAACCTCCCCCACCACCACAGTCTAATATCTGAGTATAATTTTACAGTCAGCTCTCCATGTCTACGAATCCCTATGGTACTATAGTCAATATTGGGTTGGCCAAAAAGTTCATTCAAGTCTTTCTGTAAGCTGTTACAAACTTTTTGGCCAACCCTATATTTAACAAGTCTGTGTTGTTGAAGGGTATTTAAATACAATGAGTAAAGGCTATGAAATAGTTGTCAGCATGCAGCAAATTCAAACTTTGCCTTCTAAAATTTCCTGGAATTTATTTCAAACATTTTCAACCCATGTTCAGTTGAATCCATGGATGTGAAACCCACAACTGCAGACACAGTAAAATAAGCAGTTCCATCAGTGGAAGGTCACAACTTGACCTTGTGACTCGAAATTATCTTCTTTGATGGCAATTTCTGTTTCTGTTTAGACCACAGTACCTGGAAATCTGTCTCTAGCCCAGGTTTCCAGGGACATACCCCTAGAAGAGTTCTTCTTTCTACATTGTCAGTGCTCTCCAGCCAGTGACCACAGGAAACAGATCTGTGGTTGAATAAGTTGATTTATAGCTTATTAAAACAAGGGAAACACCGTGGAGAACTTTGGGGTCTCTCTTTAAGAGCAAGATAAAGGTTGCAAGTTTCTAGACTATAGGATCTGGGCTTGAGTTAGGTGGTCTAGAGGAAAGTTCAAGGAATTGAAGCTGTGCTCTGCAGTGGATGCTGTCAGGAAGTGGAGTCGATTATATGATGGGGTGACTTTAAAAACCTTATCTAAATTTTGGGAGGCTTTTCTTCTCCAGGCTCCCTTGTTGAGTTGGAGCTGGGCAGGGAGGAGCCATACTGAGACCTGTAAGCAGAGGCCAAACCTGGCCGTGGAACAGACTGTCCCGGAGCCACTGAGGAGCCAACTCCATCTTCCTCACGGTGCTCAGTGTGGGTGGCACCTGAGTCTGCATCTCCGTGACCGCAATGCAAGATTTCTGGACTGCCGGGGGCACCTGCCAGCGAGGCCCTGCATCCCGTTACAGAAGGAGCCACAACCGTCGACAGATTTTGAAAGTCTTCTGAGAAACTGTCAGCACTGCCAAGTGTTGGAGAAATCTTTTCTGCTCCTTTGATGGAGAGAAATGAGCAAATCCAATCCAAGAGTAGGCTATGGAGGACAGTTATCACAGGCTGCAAGGAAACTGTCAATGAAATGTGTGATTCACTGCTTATCACCTTGAACTATGGTCACTCAATGCCAGGAAGGTGCTAAATCGTGCACAGTGAGAGAACAGAATAAAGAGTGTGCAGCTCAAAACAGAAGCTGAAGGAGCAGCTGAGACGGTGGAGGAGGAAGACCCTGAGCTCACTTCCTCCTGTGAGCACACCAAAAATGCAGCTACTAACAATGAGAGCACTCTAAAGACGAAAAGGAAATATCTCTTACAACTAAGGTTGTAAAGAAAGAGCCACGATGATATGGGGAAGAGGGACCAAGTAGAGGGGCTTGGTCCCTCTTCCCTCAGTCGCAGGCTGTTTTACTCGCCTGGAGTATGTAGCTGCAGCAGGAAGTGTCTGCTACAGAGGAAACTCCCCCTTGGTTGGTTAAGAGGAAATTCACATATTGTGATTATTCATGTCAACTCTGGCCAATAAATTTAAACTGGTTTGCTGGGTTTCCAAAGAAGAAATGGTGTCATCCACAATATCTGCTAGGGTTGGAAATAAGTCTTGAACTCAATGCAATTTTTTCAGTTGCATTATCCCTACCATGGGGGTCACTATTCCCAGTGTATGTGTGAAGGGGTCTGTTTTCCCTCTCGGAATTCTCTCAAGTAAATTCTGTTTGCCTCTTTCTGCAGGTTTCTGGATATTATTTCCTCAGGGAAACATGGTCTCCTAGAGAGATGATAGTTTCAAATATGCAAAAGTTTCTAATAATTGTCCTGAAAATGCAGGATTCATTTGAGGCAGATGATAGACACCAACCTATGCTTGTATTCGAGATCATCCTGAGAGCCAGGTAATCAGCAGAGCCTAGTGGGGTATGAACTCTACTGGGATTATTAGACATTAGTTTGCAACAGTACTGACACAATATTTTATCCCTCAAGGAATTAAACAGTTCCTGTAAAGCAGCCTGGCGTATATCTGACTATTGGACCAGTCTTATATCAGTCTCCACTGGGGCAGGCTTTTTTGAGAGGGGGCAATGGCGCCCACTCCAGTACTCTTGCCTGGAAAATCCCATGGACGGAGGAGCCTGGTGGGCTGCAGTCCATGGGGTCGCTAAGAGTCAAACACGACTGAGTGACTTCACTTTCACTTTCACTTTCATGCATTGGAGAAGGAAATTGCAACCCACTCCAGTGTTCTTGCCTGGAGAATCCCAGGGACGGGGGAGCCTGGTGGGCTGCGGTCTATGGGGTCGCACAGAGTCGGACACGACTGAAGTGACTTAGTAGTAGTAGTAATAATAGCTTTTAGCAGAAGCACTGTGTTGATGTAAGTCAAGGTTCAGTTCTGATAGTCTGAACTTGGATCAGTTATGTGAGAGAAACTTATGTACTAGAAATATCTGTAGGAGGAAATTTACCTTAAATTTTTGCAATAGTTATTAATTTTTTGTCCAGAAACTATTGCCTGAGAAAAATACACCAGAGTTGTTTAATTTTCCCCAAGCAGCAGAAAACCGTGGCATGGGGTGGAGGGGTCAGAAGTGACAGGTTGAAGATAATGTTAAGATGTTGTCATAGGACCAGGAATGAGTTTTTTTAGTATAGTTTTTTGTAATGTACTTATTTTCTAATTGAAGGATAATTTTTTACAGGATTTTGTTGTTTTCTGTCAAACATCAACATGAATCAGCCACGATTTGATTCCAAGGGGAAGGGAGAAAGAGGAAGGGTGCTGAAGAACAGAAATGTATTTTGTCCTGACGCCTTGGGTGAAAGCCATCTCGTGGGCTCTCTTTCTTTGATTAAAGAGAGGAAGGCGGCAGGACCATGGCTACCAGACAGGTGTTAGTCCACTGGTTTTTATTTAATACCAAGTCCTTTGTGAGGCATCCATGGGACACGTGTTACTAGGATGTGTTTCCCAGCCTCCAAAAATTGAAGAGACTCAAAGCAGACAGAGGATATCAATGTGTTTTATCATCTTCAATGTCTGAGAGAGAAAAAGAGACATGTGTCTCTACTGCTGGGTAGAGAAGGTTGAAGAATGAATGATGCAGGAGAAAAGACAAGCTCTCAAAGAGCTGGGTTTCTGTGTCCGGGTGAGCACCCTCACTCAACAATCGCTGTGTACATTTAGGGGTAAGCGGTAACCAGCACCCGGCCCTGACCTCGTGGGCGGCCTCGGGGGGCGAATCACTAAGACTTCTCCCCTGCTGCTCAAGTGCTTTGGTGCTGACACAGGAGCTATCGTCAGCGAAGCCAGTGCGCACGCACCACGGAAAGCCGGGGTGTGCGCGTGATGCTTAGGAAAGTGCAGTCAGGGTGATGCTGCTGGTGCTGCTCCGAGGACTGTGCTTCTTGCTGATTCTCTGTTGTGCTTGGTAACTGTGCTGATTAGATTTCACAGCTGTCTTGTCTCAAATGCTGTCCCTTTAAAACTGCTGTGCTTTACAATAAAGATGGAACGCGATAAGAACCGGCTGATGAGAATTTAGACCGTCTGTATGGGATTTTATTGTTTCATCTGGAAATCCTACAGTTATTCTTCCCATTAACTGAGCATTGATGCATTCTAATAAAAAGCATACATTTTAAAATTATTCCGTGGACAAATTGTAACCAATTTTGAACATAGCAGTAAATTTAAATACATGTTTGCAGGACTCAGTTTTGTTTTTGTTGCGTCATTGTACTTTAGATGTCTTCTGCTATTTGGGTTATTTCATTTTCCTTCCTCACCTCCCCTGTAACTGTTTTTTTGAAGCACCATGTGGGATTCTAATTAAAACATTATAATCTGGTCATGTTAAAAATTGCTTGGATTTCTATTCAGATGTTACTTATATCGCCTTTAATACCAAGTCCTTTGTGAAGATTTTTTGAGAAACTTCTTATCTTCTCTTTATAAAGAGCAGACAAAACAGGAGTAACTGTGTGCTGCCAAGTCTCTTCCTCTGTGAGACATATCTATTCATTTTCCAGAGGTTGACATTTTCCTCTTACAAGCAACCTTTCTGTACTATAAGACTAATGCTGATTTGGGGAAGATTTTAGTTAAAGTTCATTTAGAACCATATTGGAAGGCATGTAATAGTTCCAAATAGATCAAAATTGTAATAAAATATAATAAATGAGCTTCAACTACTAACACATATAATATAGTACAGGCATATCCCATTTTATTGGGCTTCACAGATACTGTGGGTTTTTGTTTGTTTGTTGCAAATCAAAGGTATGTAGCAACTCTGCATTGAGCAAGTCTCTTGGTACCGTTTTCCCAACAGCATTTGCTCACTTCATGTCTCTGGATCACATTTTGATAATTCTTAAAATATTTCACACTCTTTTCATTATTATTATTGCGTTTGTTTTGGCGATCTGTTATAAGTGATCTTTGATGTAACTGTTGCAACAAGATAAAGACTTGCTCAAAGTCAATGCTAAACGATGCTTAGCATTTTTTAGGAAAAAGCATTTTTGATATGTACATTGCTTTTTAGATGTAAAGCTATTTTACACTTAATAGACTATAATTCATTTTTATATACACAGATAAACAAAAAATCTGGTGTGACTCACTTTATTTCAGTGGTCTGGAATCAAACCCTTGTTATCTCCAAGGTATGCTTGTATGTAGACATAACAAGGACTAACTTCAATTCCTGTCACCTAAAATTGGCCTTATTTAGCTGGCTACTGTGAACGTGAACCTGAAGTCGCTCAGTCGTGTCAGACTCTTTGCGACCCCATGGACTATAGCCTACCAGGCTCCTCTGTCCATGGGATTTTCCAGGCAATAGTAATAGAGTGGATTGCCATTTCCTTTTCCAAGGGATCTTCCCAACCCAGGGATCGAACCCGGGTCTCCCACATCATAGACAGACGCTTCACTGTCTGAGCCACCAGGGAAGTCCCCACTCCTTGCCTCTCAGCGTCCCCTTGATGCTCTTAGCTGAGTGTCCCGCGGGGCCCGAAGCGTTTACTTTGAAAAAAAAACAAAAAACTGGCTACTGTAGAGAGTATTAAGTATGGAACTAGCCTGAGTTTTTCCTTATGACACTCTTGCCACCATTTGAAGAGTCTTCCAGGTTCATGGACTTTGACCCATTTCCATTAGTAAAAGCACATAAAATTAATGCACACATTTACTCACACTGCATTTGGGTGTGTGGGAAAAGATGGCATCTTTATTTCTCTAAAATTGACTGATTTTATCTCACAAGTGCCACCTACTGGGTTGTCCGTGTGCCTGTGACTGTGTATGGGAGTTCAGATGCACCAAAATTCTCAAGCAAACTTTTTTGTTGAAGGAAAATATATATAACAAAATATGCAAGTATCTAAGTGTTCAGCTTTGGGATTTTCCAAAAACGCACCCATGGAGTGAGCACCCAGATCAAGAAAGGGAACATTACCAGCACCCTCAAACCACCCCCTCAGGCCACTCCCTGCTATTAAACCTAGAGTGGGTGGTGGGCAGTAATTGATATAATTCAATCTGATAACCCTGATCTGTTTCAATATTTTAAACTGTTTATAAAATTGTCCTTTATGTAACATGCTCCATCTGTCACATGATATATGCCCTTTCCCCCTTTTCTGTGCTCATCAGAGAGAGCATCTAATTATGGAGGCTGTAGGGCAGAAGTGTTGTCATGATCTGAAAGCAAGAGGGTCTCAGATCTGCAGTCAGAATCCACATGGGTTCTGGGAAGGGTCGATGCTCACTCTGCTGTCCTCAGCTTCTGGTATCTGGTATCACTCAGGTAGTGCATAGTTGAGCAATGCCTGGTTACTGCTTCTGCTAACCGGGCCCCCATCAATGCGTCAGTTCTGGATGATGCTGTGAATGCCTTTTGGTATAAGGCCATGATCTTGGCCCAGACGTTTCCACGATGATGCTTCTTTCTCTACCACAGTCAGCTTCAGGCAAGATCCTTGACCTTACTCCCAGGTTTCTCTATTTCTCCTCTGAAGGGGGACGTAGGAGCTTCCAGGTCCCACCCATACCACATAGGAACTGAGGACAGCTTGGGGAGACCGAATTCAAGCTCTTTCCTAGTGCCTAAGTACACAATGCAGGAGAGATGGGTTTGATTCCTGGGTCAGAAAAATCCCCTGGAGAAGGGAATGGCAACCCACTCCAGTATTCTTGCCTGGAGAATTCCATGCACAGAGGAGCCTGGTAGGCTACAATCTACGCAGTTGCAAAGAGTTGAGCACGACTGAGCA
Organism: Bos mutus; assembly: GCF_027580195.1. Taxonomy (NCBI): domain Eukaryota; kingdom Metazoa; phylum Chordata; class Mammalia; order Artiodactyla; family Bovidae; genus Bos; species Bos mutus. The sequence continues at coordinate 75,425,618 of NC_091629.1, read as the reverse complement.
ACTAACAGGCAAGTACATTTCTCTATCTTCAACACAGTGAAGCTATATTCTCCAGGGTCATAAATGTGAACTTGGTCTTGAAAGGGCGACTAGACACACGTCTGATCACCTGTCCACCCCCTGGGCTGGGTCTTTGGTGCCTGCAGGAGCATCATTGCCCATTTCCAGGTTGGAAGTGGCCATATGCTGCATTCTCTTAGGTCTGCAGATCCTCCACAGTGTTTCAGGCAAGCGAGCCACCTCCCCCGCGTTCTCAGGCTGCCCTAGACCTATCCGTAGGTTTGCATTTTAAAAGCCCAGCCACATTGAAGTAAGCCAGAAAGAAAAACACCAATACAGTATACTAACGCATATATATGGAATTTAGAAAGATGGTAACAATAACCCTGTATGCGAGACAGCAAAAGAGACAGAAATGTATAGAACAGTCTTTTGGACTCTGTGGGAGAGGGAGGGGGGGATGATTTGGGAGAATGGTATTGAAACATGTATAATATCATATAAGAAACCCAGTCCAGGTTCGATGCAGGATACAGGAAGCTTGGGGCTGGTGCACTGGGATGACCCAGAAGGATGGTATGGGGAGGGAGGTGGGAGGGGGTTCAGTATTAGGAACACGTGTACACCCGTGGTGGATTCATGTTGATGTATGGCAAAACCAATACAATATTGTAAAGTAATTAGCCTCTAATTAAAATAAATAAATTTAATTTTAAGAAAAGAAAGAAAATAATAAATAAAAATAAAAAGAATGAAATAAAAAAATTTTTTTTAATAAATAAATAAAAGCCCAGCCACAGGACTAGGAGTTAGAACCTCAGCACCTGATACGTTCCCTGCTCCTCCTTCCCCTCCATCCCCTTTGCTCCCTCTCTTTAAAGCAAACGTTGAGTATGTAAAGCAATAATTCTCAGGCTTTTCTTTCTTTAATATTATATCCCACCCAGGGCCGTAACCTTCCACCGGGCTTTTCTCTCCTCCACTGTCTGTCCATTCATCCTTCTCCCAGTGGCCATGGATGGAAGAGGTAGAAAAACTCTATGATCCGAGCCTCCAGGTCCACACTGTTTATCTGTTCAGTGGGACCACTGGAGTTTTAGAAGATTCTTTCTCATGTAACAAAGCCTGACTCTCAAGACTCTGATTTAAAAACAACAGCAGCAATTATTTTATATGACAGGTCATCTTCTTTACTCTTTCCATTTCTGCTAGAACGATTCTCATCTCTCGCCATCCTCCCAAACCCTCACTTTACCCATCTGCCCAAGGAGACAAGGTACTTCAGGTAACAGGAGAGAAGGCCGTAAGTACAGAAACCTAAAATAGAAGAGCATATTCGTTTATTTCAAAATGCCAATCCTAACATACAGAAATGAATTAATAAAGAATAATTTTAGCATTTCCTGTCAGTAGTACTGCACTAACACAGAATTATACATTGTAAACTCTTATTTACCAGCTTCAAAAGCATTAAGACTTGAAAATAAAAAATGCATATTTATTTTTATAGAATATTGTTTATGCAATGCTTTCACATAAATTATCTCATCTTATTCTTACTCGGTGAAGTACGTATTACTGCCCTTATTTGGAGGTCTAGGGAAGTAAAACTTTTTGTCATCAGCATATAGTGAGATAATCATATGAAACCATGCTCCTATATTAAAACCCATCTTTCACTTCACTTCAGGTCAGTCACTCAGTGGTGTCTGGCTTTTTGAGACCCCATGGACTGCAGAACGCCAGGCTTTCCTATCCATCACCAACTCCCAGAGCTTGCTCAAACTCATGTCCACTGAGTCAGTGATGCCATCAAAACCATCTTATCCTCTGTTGTCCTCTTCTCCTCCTGCCTTCAATCTTTCCCAGCATCAGTGTCTTTTCCAGTGAGTTGGCTCTTCACATCAGGTGGCCAAAGTATTGGAGTTTCAGCTTCAGCATCTGTCCTTCCAATGAATATTCAGGACTGATTTCCTTTAGGATTGATTGGTTTGATCTCCTTGCAGACCAAGGGACTCTCAAGAGTCTTCTCCAACGTCACAGTTCAAAAACATCAATTCTTCGGCGCTCAGCTTTCTTTATAGTCCAACTCTAACATCCATACATGACTACTGGAAAAACCATAGCCTTGACTAGACAGACCTTTGTTGGCAAAGTAATGTCTCTGCTTTTTAATATGCTGTCTAGGTTGGTCATGGCTTTCCTTCCAAGGAGCAAGCATCTTTTAATTTCATGGCTGCAGTCACCATCTGCAGTGATTTTGGAGCCCAAGAAAATAAAGTCTGTCACTGTTTCTATTGTTTCCCCATCTATTTGCCAGGAAGTGATGGGACCAGATGCCTTTGTTTTCTGACTGTTGAGTTTTAAGCCAACTTTTTCACTCTCCTCTTTCACTTTCATCAAGAGGCTCTTTAGTTCTTCTTCGCTTTCTGCCATAAGGGTGGTGTCGTCTGTGTATCTGAGGAAACAATGCTTCTATATTAAAACCCATCTTTCATGTAGCCCTGAAGGTAAAAGTTAAAAATAGCAATCAGGATAGACTCACTTGTTTTTGAGAAGAACTATCTTTCTGAGCCAGTTTTGTCATGAAATGTATAACAAGCGAGGGCCCATTATTTTGGGAAAAATTGAACACTGGCAAGGTAATCGTAGTGCTTCCAAATGAGGAGATAGTTGTCCCATTTAAATACGTGCTGGGCTGTGGGGTTACATGACCACAGAGCTGAGTGTGATGTGATGTGGTTTCATGCTTTGCTTCATCAGAAAAGGACTAGAGTCAGTTCTCTGGTTCTTCCATTCTGAAAGACACTAAAAATCTGTGCTTCTCCTGGGACAAAGCATATACCCTAGTATATGGCATCAGGCCAGGAGCTTTGTATGGCCAGCAGAGAAATCAAAGGGAAACAGCAATTCATGAATTCTCAGAAAACAGAATTTTAACTTTTCCCTTTGGGCATTGCGGTTCCTAGATGTTATCCAAGTGTCCGGAGAGTAGAATTCACACCCCTTCTGTAAGTTATGATTGGAGGGTCATCTTTGTCCATGCTCTTTGTCAGAAAAGTCTTGAGAGAACTACGGAGTGGGAAAGGGGTCAAAGACCTGCAAGAGGGGACTGAGCCTGCAGCTTGAGGTGTGAGGGGCACAGGTGGGCTTGAGAAACTTTCTAGCGCTCCTCTGGGGTCTCAGAAACAACTGTCAGGACCCACGGGGCTGCTGGGGAAGGAGTGGAGGGTTAGGGTGGGGCTCAGAGCAAGGACAAGTGAACAATAAAGGAAAACCTCCTCCCATATATTGGAAATTAATTGGGTGCAGAACTAGTCATTTTTGTGTTTAGTTACTAAGTCATGTCCGACACACTACGACCCCATGGTCTGTAGCCGGCCAGGCTCCTCTGTCCATGGGATTTCCCAGGCAAGAACACTGGAGTGGGTTGCCTTTTCCTTCTCCAGGGGATCTTCCTAATCCAAGGATCCAACCTGAGGGTCCTCCATTTGCAGGCAGGTTCTTTACCACTGAGCCGCCAGGGAAGCCCAGAATTAGTCATATTTGGAGGTAATTAACCTGTGTGGGGCTTCCTAGGTGGCTCAGTTGTAAAGCAAATGCCTGCTAATGCAGGACTGCAAAGAGACTCGGGTTTGATACTGAGTCGGGAAGATCTCCGGGAGGAGAAAACGGCAGCCCACTTCAGTATTCTTGCCTGGACAGTTCCATGGACAGAAGAGTTTGGTGAGCTATAGCCATGGGATGCAAAAGGTCAGACAAAACTAAGCACGCTTGCACTTAACCCTGTGCCGTTTGGATTAGCCAAAAACATAAATATTATCTTTCTCATATATACCCTTCAAATTCAATTAAGGAATATCGCCACGCCATCCGAAAAAAAAAAAAAAAAAAAAGCTGCTTTTGAAAAAAAGCTGCTTTTGTTTTCTTTCTATTCTCAGGCCACCTCTGCTCGCACCCATTCGCCAGTCCACAGGAGTCATTTGTTAGTGACGCGGCTATTTCATGGTCAACCACAAGATGTCAGCGCAAGCTCAGTCCTCTCATCATTTCCCAGGCCCGCGGAATGAAACTTGTTTTCTTTCTGTCCGGGAGGAACTTAGAGATTTCAAGACACTCGGGGTCAGGTCCAACGACCGCAAAGACCACTGGGTGGTCTTCATGGGTAAGACCCTCGGCCTCGCGATCCCGAGCAGACGGAGCGTCTCTGGATCGCCGGCACCAAGCACACCGCCGTCCTTTCCTTGATCTCTGCGCACTTCAAAGGGCCTGCGCCTCCTGGTGTGCAGCCTCGGGAGGAGCCGCCCTTCCTCCCCACCGCCCGGGGAGCGCGGAGTTCCCGGGCCGAGCGAGCGCATCCGCAGAACCCCTGCCCTGACCCGCAGGGAGGACGCGCTGTACCTGCCTCCCAGCAGGAGCTCGGAGACAACCCCAGGGCGCGTTCGGGGTCTCTGAGATGCAGAGACGGATGAAAACAGCTTTTCCTCTTGTAGCCTGCCCTCGCCTGTTAAAAGAACCTGCCCTGTGGTGCGGAATGCCTGTGGGAGCTCCTAGAATCACGTTTTTGCCACACATCAGAGAAGGCAGAAAGGAGGCGGGGGCCGCCCTGTGAATTTTGTAAGGGTGGAAATAACCGCTTCCAGACACGTCCAATCATGCACGGGCTTTCGGCTCTTTCCTGGGCCAGCCTGGCGCTGGTGGTCATCGGTAATGACCCGTGGAGGACACCACGATGCGTATGGAGCAGTGAGACCCACCCCCAGGGCACGACAGACTCCCCCAGACTCCCAAAGGCCGCTTTAATCAAGGGTGTTGGGGAGGCCGGTAGTTGGCAGATTCTGCTTCACCGGATGAAAATCTGAACCAAAACAAACAAGGAAAAAGAGCTACCAAAAAGTCACATGAGAATGCACCCTCTTCTCAGTAAATCATTTAGAAGTGCATACACTGTGTTTTACCTTTGGAAAGTTCTGTGTAGTTATAGCGACTACTTGAAGGGTGACTTGTGAAGTTTTAATCATTTGGAATGCCTTTTTTTGTCCAATCACTAAATCTCAACATAATGGGGTAAAAAGAAGAAAAGGCTTTTCTCTACTTCCCACAGTATTGTTTTCCTTGGCGCTCTGCAGGATTTCCTTGTCTAGTCCCTCAGGTGCATATTCAGCAGAGTCCGTGATATTATAGTCACTTTCAATTTCAAGGTTATATTCATTTAAACTTTTAATCTAAATGTCCATTATATGATATGTGCTCAAATACTCAGTCGTGTCCAACTTTTTGCAACCCTATGAACTATATAGCCCACCAGGCTCTGTCTGTGGGATTTTCCAACCAAGAATACTGGAGAGGGCTGTCATTACCTGCCAATTCAGGAGACATGGGTTCCATCCCTAAGTTGGAGGAGGAAATGGCAACCCACTCCAGTATTCTTGCCTGAGAAATCCCATGGACAGAAGAGCCTGGTGGGTTACAGTCCATGGGGTTCTCAAAAGAGTCAAACACGACTTAGTGACTAAACAACTCTCTCTCTCTATGTATATGTATATGTATGTATGTATGTATGCATATATATATATATATATATATATATATATATATATATCTCTCTCCTGTTCTCCAAGCAAAGGCCCCCATTTCAGAACTGATGAGACAGTGATCCTCTCTTTTACTCCAGCAATTTGGAGCTGGTAATGGGAAGACATTGTTGACCTCTGAGATCGCTCCTGATCCTTTTCTGACCTTGGGCTCTTCTGGTGTTGGGTGAGGAAGAAGGTTCAGGGAAAATATAAAAGCCTTTTTTCCTGGGTGAGTTTGCCATTTTTTTCTCTGGTGGCTGCTGCTTCCGAGCTCCCACAGACTGGCCACCAAACCCTCCAAGTGAAAGACACTTTCAAACACTGGCCCTCCCCAGATTTGATGCACAAAATCTTTTAAAGGTCTTACTAGGGTCTCCCTGCAACACAGTTTGCTGATGTGTAACTCCAGCCCCTTTCCAGTTTCCTTTATATTCCTTTCCTGGTGGAGACTCCCATACCCTAGTTCTTGGTAAGCAGGCTTTGCTTTTAAGCAACCGTCTCCAGTGAAGAATTGATGTATCTGCATGCTTAGTGGTTCAGTCATACCCAACTCTTTGCAAACCCCTGACTGTAGCCCACCAGGCTCCTCTATCCATGGAATTTTCTAGGCAAGAATACTGGAGTGGGTTGCCATTTCCTCTTCCAGGGGATCTTCCCAACCTGGGGATTGAACCCAAGTCTCCTGCATCTCCTGCACTGACAGGAGAATTCTTTACCACTGTGCCACTTGGGAAGATAAAATGACACAAAACTGGCTCTTTTCTGTGATGCCACTGTAGCCAGCTCTGCATTCCAACTGTGAGTGTGCAGAGATCTCAGCCATTGGTCCCTGCTCTCTGCCCTGGCCCTTGTCTTTTCTCTCCATTTTCAACTGGGCTTGTGAAGGTGGGTGAGCTTACAGGCCTGGGGAGACGTCCATCTGGGGAAGAGATCCAGCTTTCCCCCTTTGCAGGCACCCCCATCTTTATGAGTGATTTTGTTAGAAATGTCATCATTTGGTTTTAGAGATGAAAACACGTCACTATTATGAACACCTGTTTCCCCAGGCTGATACCCACACTTTTTATGAATCCCCCTGCTTCTCCCAGTGCTTCTATGTTTGGCTGACTTTGATGAATAATAAAGATGATGCATCTCACTGTGTGAGGCCTGGAGCTGGGCCTAGTCCCATTGGTTTTAAGAAGATGGGTGTGTAACTCACTTTGTCCTTAGGTCCGCTGTGTTAAAGAAAAGAAGACAACTCTAATATGTTTTGAGTACTTACTTTCTTTCAACTAATTATCACAGGAAGACAGTAAAGTAATATGATTCTCACTTGTTAAATGAGGAAATTTTAAGCTTTAAATATTCAGAGGTCTTACAAATAACTGAGAGAAGAAGAGAAGTGAAAGGAAAAGGAGAAAAGAAAAGATATACCATCTGAATGCAGAGTTCCAAAGAATAGCAAGGAGAAATAAAAAGAGAAAGACTTTTTAAGTGAACAATGCAAAGAAATGGAGGAAAACAATAGAATGGGAAAGACTAGAGATCGCTTCAAGAAAATTAGACATACCAAGGGAACATTTCATACAAAGATGGGCACAATAAAGGACAATAAAGGACAGAAGTGGCATGGACCTAACAGAAGCAGAAGATATTAAGAAGAGGTGGCACAAATACACAGAACTATACAAAACAGATCTTCATAACCCAGATAACCACGATGGTGTGTTCACTCACCTAGAGACAGACATACTGGAGGGTGAGGTCAAGTTGGCCTTAGGAAGCATCACTACAAACAAAGCTCGTGGAGGTGATGGAATTCCAATGAGCTATTTCGAATTCTAAAAGATGATGCTGTTAAAGTGCTGCACTCAATATGCCAGCAAATTTGGAAAACTCACAGGACTGGAAAAAGTCAGTTTTCACTCCAATCCCAAAGAAGCACAATACCAAAGAATGTTCAAGCTACTACACAATTGCACTCATTTCACATGCTAGCAAAGTAATGCTCAAAATTCTTCAAGCTAGGCCTCAGCAGTATGTGAACTGAAAACTTTCAGATGTATAAATTGGACTTAAAAAAGACAGATGAACCAGTTTGTTGTGATCTACATAGTCAAAGGCTTTGGCGTAGCCAATAAAGCAGAAGTAGATGTTTTTTCTGGAACTCTCTTGCTTTTTTGATGATCCAACAGATGTTGGCAATCTGATCTCTGGTTCCTCTGCCTTTTCTAAGTCCAGTTTGTACAAGCCTTTGACTGTGTGGATTACAACAAACTGTGGAAAATTCTTAAAGAGATGGGAATACCAGACCACCTGACCTGCCTCCTGAAAAATCTGTAAGCAGGTCAAGAAGCAACAGTTAGAACTGGACATGGAACAACAGACTGGTTCCGAATAGGGAAAGAAGTACATCAAGGCTGTATATTGTCACCCTCTTTATTTAATTTATATGCAGGGTACATCTTTCAAAATGCCGGGCTGGATAAAGCACAAGCTGAAATCAAGGTTGCCCAGAGAAATATCAATAACCTCAGATATGCAGATGACACCACCTTTGTGGCAGAAAGTGAAGAAGAACTAAAGAGCCTCTTGATGAAAGTGAAAGAGGAGAGTGAAAAATTTGGCTTAAAACTCAACATTCAGAAAACTAAAATCATGGCATCTGGTCCCATCATTTCACAGCAAATAGATGGGGAGACAATGGAAACAGTGAGAGACTTTATTTTCTTGGGCTCCAAAATCACTGCAGATGGCGACTGCAGCCATGAAATTAAAAGATGCTTGCTCATCAGAAGAAAGGTTATGACCAACCTAGACAGCATATTAAAAAGCAGAGACATTACTTTGCCAACAAAGGTCCATCTAGTCAAAGCTGTGGTTTTTCCAGTAGTTAATACAGATGTGAGAGTTGGACTATGAAGAAAGCTGAGCACAGTTTGGGATAAAATGTTCTAGGCCAATATATTTCAGACTGCAGGGCTGGTTCTAATTTAGAACTGACTATAGACCTGGAGTTGAGGGAAAGAAGTGCTGGCAGTCGCACCCAAGCCTGGTAACTGCTTTGGTGCTCAGCTTTCAAACTGTGACGTTGGAGAAGACTCTTGAGAGTCCCTTGGACTTCAAGGAGATCCAACCAGTCCATCCTAAAGGAGATCAGTCCTGAGTGTTCATTGGAAGGACTGTTGCTGAAGCTGAAACTCCAACACTTTGGCCACCTGATGCAAAGAGGCAACTTGTTGGAAAAGACCTTGATGCTGGGAAAGATTGAAGGCAGGAGGAGAAGGGGATGACAGAGGATGAGATGGTTGGATGGCATCACTGGCTTGATGGACATGAGTTTGAGTCAGCTGAGAGAGTTGGTGATGGACAGGGAGGCCTGGCATGCTGCAGTCCATGGGTTCCCAAAGAGTCAGACACGACTGAGCGACTGAACTGAACTGAACTGAGGAACCAGAGGTCAAACTGTCAACATCTGTTGGATCATACAAAAAGCAAGGTAATTCCAGAAAAACATCTACTTCTGCTTCATTGACTACACTAAAGCCTTTGACTGTATGTATCCCAAAACACTGTGGAAAATTCTTCAAGAGTTGGGAATACCAGACCACCTGACCTGCCTCCTGAGAACCTGTATGCAGGTCAAGAAGCAACAGTTAAAACCAGACATGGAACAATGGGCTGAATGAAAATTGGGAAAGAAGTATACACAAAATTGTCAAGGATGTATATTGAAATATTTCTCAGCCATAAAAAATGAATTTTTACTATTTGTAGCAACACGGATGAACTTGGAGGGTATTATCCTAAGCAAGGTAAGTCAGATATAAAAAGGCAAATACTGAATGATGTCGCTTATATATGGAAGCTAAAGAATACAACAAGCTAGTGAATGTAACAAAGAAAGAAGCACATTCACAGACATTAGAGAACAAACTAGTGGTTACCTTAGCAAGAGGGAAGGGGAAGGGTCAACCTGGTAGGGGATTAGGAGGTACAAGCTACTAGATATAAAATAAACTGCAGGGATATATTGTACAACACAGGGAATATAGCCAATATTTCATAGTAACGATAAATAGAATATAACCTTTTAAATTGTGAATCACTGTATTGTATACCTATAGCATATAATATGGAGAAGACAATTGCACCCTACTCCAGTACTCTTGCCTGGAAAATCCCATGGATGGAGGAGCCCTGTAGGCTGTAGTCCATGGGGTTGCTCAGAGTCGGACACGACTGAGTGACTTAACTTTCACTTTTCACCTTCATGCATTGGAGAAGGAAATGGCAACCCACTCCAGTATTCTTGCCTGGAGAATCCCAGGGAGAGGGGAGCCTGGTGGGCTGCTGTCTATGGGGCCGCACAGAGTCAGACACGACTGAAGCGACTTAGCAGCAGCATATGATATTGTACATCAACTACATTTCAATTTAAATGTCAAAAAAAATTTTTAAAAAGAGTTGTTGAGGGCTTACCGTGAACAGAGAAGAAATGGAATGTGATGTGTTCTCATTTTTAAACTAGTTTGCAACTGGGAAAGGGTCAAAAGGCATAGAGAAAATGAACTATAATCAAAAGTGAAAGTGAAAGATCCTATAACAAAGCTAAACGTCAAATTCTAAAGGGATTCTGAGGTTCAAGTACAGGTTCGGGGGAGTGGATGTCTAGAACATTACAGTCTGAGCTGAATCCTGGGAAATGGACAGTCCATGGAGATAAGAGACGTCAGGGACAACTTGAGGGTGGAGAACAAACAGCAGGAAAGAAAGCAGAGAGGCAAGAAATCTCTTAGGAAAGCTAGTTTGGCTGGAATGTAGAGTGTAGAATTTATGTATTTGAGATTGGGAGATAAGTAAGGTTGGATCACAGAGAATCTTCGCTGTCAGTCTGAGGTTGTGACTGAGATGCCATTCAAAGAATTTGAGCTGAGAATTATTTCACTGGAGTTGAACCTGAGGGCAATGAGCCTTGAAGACGCACATAGGATCCATTAGAGTGGGAGAAACTGAAAAAGTGAAAATAAAAGGTGGAACAATCAAGCAACCATTACAATTATCATGGGATGTATTATAAGAGGAAATATTGGCAAGGAAGTATAGCAACTGGAATCTTGCTACACTGATGGTTGGAGTATAAAGTGGAACAACCATTTTTCAGAGTTGTTTGGCAAATTTCTTATAACGTTTAACCCTATCTTAAGGCCCAATAATTTCACTCTTAGGTACTTACCCAAGAGAATGAAAATATATGCCCACAAAACACTGTTAGGAAGTTTGGGATGGACATGTACACACTGCTATATTTAAAATGGATAGCTAACAAGGACCTGCTGTATAGCACAGGGAATTCTGCTCAGTGTTATGTGGCAGCCTGGATGGGAGGGGAGTTTGGGGGAGAGTGGATGCATGAATATGTATGGCTGAGTCCCTTTTCTGTTCACCTGAAACCATCACAACATTGTTAATTGGCTATGTGTTAGTCACGCAGCCATGTCTGGCTCTATGTGACCCAGTGGACTCTAACCCGTGAGTCTCCTCTGTCCATGGAATTCTCCAGGCAAGAATACGGGAGTGGGTTGCCATTCCCTTCTCCAGGGGATCTTCCCCACCCAAGGATCGAACCCAAGTCTCCTGCACTGAAAGCAGATTCTCTACCATCTGAGCCACCAGGGAATAAATACCCCAATACAAAATTAAAAGTTAAAAAGAAGAATATTTCCAGCAGCCTTAATCAAAATATGGTCCATCAACAAGACAAATTAGATGAACAAATTGCAGTGTATTCGTATAACGGAGAGCTATTCAACAATTAAAAAGAGAATGGACTATTGACATATACAATAACATTGCTGAATCTCAAAAATATAATGTTAAGGACATCAGATAAAAGTCTGTGCCTTGTGATGTCATTTACATGAAGTCTAAATTCAGGGAAGTTCATCTATGGCAATAGAAATAAAAAACATAGTGGATGTTAAGGGGGAAAAGAAAGGAATGGATGGAGAATGGGGTGGAAAGCTATGTGAGGGAACTTCTTAAAAGGTGCAAATGTTCTGCATCCTATTTTTGGTGGCAGTTACATGTATTATATAATTGTTCAAAACATCTGAACATGTGACAACTCTGCACTTTATTTTATGCTAATAACATCTAAGTTAAAAAAAAAAAAGAAAACTAGGACATTGATAATGTAGTACCCCCTCAACCTCCCTGAGAAAAACACCTAACAAGTCAAAACACTCAAATTTATTATCTGAGGAATGAATCAAAATAAAATGGCAGAAATAATGGTTGAACAAGACCTAAGTGTGAGCTATAAAACCAGTAAAAAAAACCTGTAGTATATATGAAATAACATACTCAGGTTTAAAATATGAATGTAATTATTTTTATAAGAGATAGTGAATGTTATAAAATTAATACTTTAATAATCACCCGTATCTCAAATGCTAAATTACAGCCCCAAATTCTGAAGTCACTGGGAAAAGATAAAGCAGTGGTTTGTTCAAAGAAATCTATAATTAAAATGACTAAAGTCCTACCGTAGAAAAAATATTATGCTCAAATGTCATATTTATATATTCAAAAATATATAAATATATATTTATATTCATGTGTAAACTCTTTTTAAGGAATATTTTTTCAATTAGGTTCATGGTTCATAAAAGTTGCTTTAAGGATCAAACTGATTTGGCTGCCTATATTTCTCACCATGAGAAATAATTTAGTGCTTAGAAAAGTATGTCCTTCTATCCGTAGGGTAGATAGAGCTCATGTACAAAAGATAGCATACAACTTTATGTAATTAGCTTAGAAAGCAAAATTAAATTACTGTTCATTATCTTTCATCCAGATAAGCTCTATGAAGCATATACTTAAGATTACCTGTTTGGGAAGTCAAAAATTATATTTACTGTTCAAAAACAAGATAGAGACCTATAGAATCTGTTGTTCTTGTGACTTACTTGGGGAATAAAAGTGAGTTAAGGGCAGTAGAAAGTCCATTTGAGCAGGAAAATGTAGCCTTGCACTACGCATAATTCATGTACTTCTTTTTAGAAGGAAAGATAAGCTGTTACCTAGAGGTATATTTTCAGTGATAAGCAGGTAATATTCTGTGTAAGAATACCAGAAGTCTGTGCAAATATTATGTAGAAAGTTGAGAGTGTGAGAGAGTGAAACAGAATGCAAACTCTGGAAATACACCAGGATAATCTGGGGCTCTCCATGTTCCCACTCTGGCTACTAGTTACTTCTCTCAGCCTCTACTGCTCTAAGAGACTGGCACATGGTTGCTGGAAATAAATGGAATGACTCTTAATAGGAAAATAGTTGAATAAATCATGGTAAATGTCTATAAAGAAATATTAGATAGTTAATAGATGCAGTTAATTAGATCCATTTTGACATGTGTACTGTTTATATGTTAATTGAGAAAAAGCAAAATTCAAAATAACATGTATCATAAGTATTCATATTGGTAAAAACAATTCTTAAGGGAAAAAAATCCCCATATAAAGTATGAAAACATATCAGCCAATGCTGTACTAGACGAGTTAATAATATTGTCCAGATTTAAGTGGGAAAACTTGACAGATCTGTTTACAGTATGCATGTCAACGGCTATAATAAAGTGGCTTAGAAAATATGTGGACTATACAGAAAAATTCAGGAAAGCTGGGTTAATACAGATGGATGGATGAGTGGATGGATAGGAAAAAAGATGAAAGAAAAGAAAGGAGGAAGAAAACTTATTTTTCTTCAAAAATATGAAGGCATTGTTCTATTGTTATTCTAATATCTGAGGTTTCCAATGATAAGTCTATTACCAAAATATTTTTTTTATCCTTATTGTTCTGATATTTCACAATCGGGATCTAAATGTAAGTCTTTCTATTTAAAGAATGTGGTTCATGATTTTCCCTGTTATGAAAATTTTCACTATTATGGGTTGCAATTCCAGCACTGTCACTTATCGCCTAGATAATCGTAAGCATTTTACTTAATTCATAATTTTCACTATTATTTAATAGTTCTTTACCAAATAGACCAGCACTTCCCAACAGAACATTCAATGATAATGGAGATATCCATGTCTCTAATAGCCAGTATGGAAGCCACTAGCCACACATGGCTTTTGAGCCCATGAAATGCAATTCATGTGATTAAAGAAGTGAATTTTCATTTTAATTTCCTTTTAACTGCTTCATGTTCCAATAGCCACATGTAGCTAGTGGCTACCATGTTAAACCACAAATATATAGACCTTTATTCATCCATATAGAAGTGCTTTTATGAGGTGTAATTATTAGAATCGTAAATCAGGAGGTGAAATTTTTAGTTATGTGATTCAGAATGCCATAGCCAAAGGAAAACAGCATATATGAGGTTTAAAAGAGAGCCAGTCTCCTTCTTCCTGAAAATACTAAGCTTCTGAACTCTTTTTCTCTTCTTTTCTTTCTTTCTTTCCTTTTTTCTTCTCATTTTTTCATGCAGAAGAATTCCAGATGTGTCGTATAGACCTGTCTACATCACAGCAAAGGAAGTAGCATGGTTTACTGGATCGCACAAGCCAAAAGAACGTCAGCAATGCAGGAAATGCATGAGGCACTCCCCAAAGGGTTTCATTAGGATAACTCTTATCTCACCTGTCATGATCTTGCTCACTAGTCCTAATGAGTGACTCACGCTGGGTCTTGAATTCAGGCCAAAGCAGTACGTATTCACAGCTGAGCTCTCACTGAGCGTCCTCTTGTTTTCATCATTTGTGGCCCTGGACATCTCCTTGAACATCAGGGATGTGTCCGTTTCAGCAGTAGACCCATCCATAGAGGGACTTCTCCCAAAGCTATCGCCACTAAATACAAAACATTTTAAGAATACGGGTGGATATTTCAACCATTTCTTCAGATTATATTCTGCATAGGATAGACATAGTCTTGTGAAAAGAGTTCTGGACATTGTGTCGGGAGGAATGGTCTCTAACCCTGGGTCTGCCATTAGCCCAGTGTGTTCTTCCTGCCATGGGCACTCAGCTGCACTAAGCCCCAGTTCCCTCAACTGCAAAGCGGGTGGGGGGATCTTCTACAACATCAATGTTAGCATCTCTTACTGCTTTCTAGTTGGAAAGGTTGTGTCCCCCAGAACTGACCCAGGTAAATAGGTAGGGGTCGGGACAGACTGAGGGTTCTGTTTCCTTGTTACTGGATCCTCAGAACAGGGCATCCTGGTGGAAGGGAAACCAACCTGCTGCCTGGTGACTGGATGATGTTAGGGACTTCTAGAACACATTTCTGTGTTCAGATGATGTCACTTCTCACCGTCCGTCTGGAGACTCCTCAAGCACATGTGGACTAAGACGGTAGGAGACTGGCAGCCCAACGGGACCTCTGCAGGTAAGAGTTCCTTCCCCGCCACAGCTAGAGATTCTCAGCCCGGCTGTGGGCAGTGGTAGTTTGGAGCTCTCAGCGTCACTATGAGCATCTTGCTTCCCCACTCATAATCATTGACCCCATTTGTCTTGAGGCTTTCTTGCTTTATCTTTAATGGCCTGCTTTCTACTTTCGGAAAGCAGTTCCTGAGAGTGTTTTGGGGTCATTATGGGTGGTTCATGCCCCTTCCATAAAGACTGCATTGTACTTCCCTTTAATATGCATTTCACTTTCATAAATGAAAGTCTATAGGATATCTACAAAGGTGGAGTCCATAGAATAAACCTATTTAAAACAGCATGCCAGTTTCATTTTCAAATAATGGGCCTTATTTTTAAAACAATGGATTTAACTGTTGGAAAAAAATATAATAAATATACCATGAAGTGTTCAAAAGTCTGGAAACACAAGGAAAAATGGTATATTTATTGCTTCATCTACTCGATGGACATGAGTTTGAGCAAACTCCAGAAGATGGTGAAGGACAGGGAAGTTCTACAGTCTCTGAGGTCACAAAGAGTCAGACACAACCGAGCCACTGAACAACAGCAACAATTGTACATTATACAGATGGGAAAATTGAGTCTCTGATTGGCTGAGAGCTCAGAGTTGGGTAAGGAGTAGATCAGATCCAGAATCCAAGTCCATATTGGTTTGTGTATCTTGTCCCACATTAGGTATAAGCATCTCAAATTAGAACATATCTGTATATTTTTTCTCACTGAAAGTTTATAAATACCAAGACACCAACAAACTCACCTTGAAAGTGATTCAAGACTTTTTAAAAAAATCATTATCTTTTCATTAATTTACTTAAAGAATGTTGTGAAAATTTTCATGTACTTTTAAAGAGAAAACTTTTTATCCTGAAGCCCATTTTTGTGTATAATGAACGTGTTATCTTTCTATGACATTAAATATACGTGCCTATCAATGTTCCTTGCTAAAAGTAGAAAGCTTAATTGCAGGGTGTATTGTGTCTAACCTGTTTATACCACATATGGCCCAATATCCTGAGCAGCTACAATAATAAAGACCTAAGCAATCTTCAAATGCTTGGGCTGAATAAGAGATTGTAATAGGCTCAGCCAACATCCTCATTTCACAGATGAATAAACCGAGGCTCATTCACTCGTTCAGCACACCTTTGTTGGACATCTGCTGTGCACCTTTCATAAGATTCAGATCAGTAGGTTAGAAAAAGATGAATCAGCCCAGAGAAGTCAAGTGATTGCCCGAGAGCACACACAGCCACGTGCCACATCTAGGATAATGACAGCTGGGGCACGGTGATCAGAACATCTAGGACTGAAATGAGCTGGCACCTATCTGACATTATTTATGAAGATGCTAGTGGTAAGAGGACCAGTGGATACAAACCTACCGACTACGGAGGGAAGAAAGTCTGAGGAACATTTTTTAAATATTAAAGCCTAAGAACTTCACAATACTCTGTAATTATTTATAAGGGAAAAGAATCTTAAAAAAAAAAAAAAGAACAGATATACATGTATGTATAACAGATTGAGAGAGTTAGGGTGAATGCCAAAGAATCGATGCTTTCGAATTATGGTCCTGGAGAAGACTCTTGAGAGTCCCTTGGACATCAGGGCGATCAAACCAGTCAATCCTAAAGAAAATCAACCCTGAATAACTTATTGGAAGGACTGATGCTGAAACTGAAGCTACAATACTTTGGCCATCTGATTCGAACAGCCAACTCATTAGAAAAGACCCTAATGCTGGGAAAGATTGAAGAAGGAGAAGGGGGCAGCAGAAGATGAGATGGTTGGATAAGATCACCGATTCAAATGACATGAACTCAGGCAAACTCTGGGAGATAGTAAGGGACAGGGAGGCCTGTTGTGCTACAGTCCATGGGGTTGCAAAGAGTCGGACATCACTTAACGACTGAACAACAGCCTAACGTATTGACTTTGATGTGCACCTAAAAAAACTAACACATCACTGTAAATCAACTATACCCCAGTAAATTTTTTTCTTTAAAAACTGAAAGCATCAAAGAAATATTTCCAGGCTTATCTAGCCATGTCACTTGGATTGAAGAGACATAGCCTGATGGACAGTTGAACATTTAACAGCAAATCGGGGTGGTGTGAGACTCAAAAAGTATAAGGTGAACCCCATTAGACTCTCAAGCAGTCATTGCTGCCATGGGTGGAAACAGATACTTCAGACTCACATGTTTCTCTCCTCCACCCTACTCTCCAAGTGAAACCTAAGGGCATACCTGCCTAAATGGATACCAAACAACAGATAGAATCAAGCCTTTTTGAGAAAACTAGGAGGCTAAGGGGAAAATAGCAAAAGCAAATCCATTTCTGTATCACTTCCCCACCAAGGAACCCACCCACAATATGAGCATAGTACACTGAAAGTTGTAATGAAAACCTCCCACACTTGTTCTAGAAAGGATTAGAAGAGGCATTCCAGGTCACCACAGCTCCCAAACCATTGCTGATGCCTCCACCAGATCCTTGGCCTCTGGGCAGACCCAATTTACCTTCAAGAGCAATGAGATCATAAAAAGACTAACACACCATTGCTTATGCCTCCAAAGCCTACTCAGTCTTAACTCTGTGGGAGAGGGCCTCCATCTGGGAAACTTTCTTTAGATTATTTCTGGCCTCAAGAAGGTTGCCTTTGGAACTAGAATGCTTCCAATGACTGAGAATCTAGCTAAGGTCCAAGGGGCATGTTTATCTGTGCCTCCTAAGTGTGTCATCAACTGCCAATGCAGGAGACTTAAGAGATGTTTGTTTAATCCCTGGTTTGGGAAGATCCCCTTGAGGAAGGCAAGGCAACCCACTCCAGTATTCTTGCCTGGACAATTCCACGGACAGAGGAGCCTGGCAGGCTACAGCCCAGGATTGCAAAGAGGTGGGTATGACTGAAGCAACTTGGCACATGTGGCATACACACATCAGTGTATGAAAGTACCTATTTCCTTGAATCATTGCCGACATTGAAGGTCGCTATGCTCTAGCATTTTGTCATTCTTATAGCTCTTGGTGGACATCTATACTTCAAAAGATAGATTTGTAATTTTTCATTTCTTTGTACTTTAAAAGTGCTGATGTGCTGTTATAAAATGTTCGTTTTTTAAATCAAAAAGCTTGCATGTTCCTATTGTGCCTATCAGATTTTTATTACAATAACAGTTTTAGAATGTAACAGATATAGAAAGCAACCATCATCTCCCATAAATATTTTCTAGTTCTTGTCCATATGCATTTGAATTTTATAAAGATATAGTTCTCACGTGGTGTAATTTTGTACTTTCAATTTTTTACTATAATTTAGAAAATAAATACTGTCCTTGTCTTCCCTTTTACCAGCTGCTTAATGTTTCATGGTGTATATCTGGAAACTAATTAATGATTCATCCATTGTTGACTGTCTGAGCTACTTTCTGGTTTAACATTTACAGATAACTATGAAGTTAAAATATTCATAAATATCAAACCATCCTTTTTACAGCAGGTCTTCCTTGGAAAATGTTCAAGGACAGAGCAGAATAAATGTGCTAACAGACCTTGAGATAGAGTGACACACTCTTTTCCAGAAGTTTAGTACCTATTCATCTGGGCACAAGCAGAGGGTTAGATTTCTGAATGACACGCAAAGATCTCTACATAAGAACTTGGCAATCTTTATTTTTCAACAGTTTTTTTTTTTTTTTAACATTTTAAAACTATGGTATTCGGAAGGGATTCTTAGATGAGGAAATAATTAGAAGAGAATGTAAGAGGGAATAACATGGCCTTGTTTATGTTCTATTTCTTGAATTGGAAACTATTAGTCAGGTGTGTTCAGTTTGTGAGAACTAGGAGAGATTGGGGCACTTTTCTCTATGTATGGTGTACATCAATAAATGTTTAGGAAACACGCTGCTGGGATTTCATGGGAATGTCTATCACATTGCAGAAAGACACCTGAATGCTCTGGAATACTTTGCCAAGCATCACTTTGGACTGAATTTGAATGTCCATTTACATCATATATTTTGTGCCACAGACCATCAAGAATGTTCAAAGTCCTGCAGGGGTTAGGAAATTGCCTCAAGTCCCAGATGACCAAACATTCTTTGTTTCCTAAACTTTGGGAGCAATCTGAATGTGGCACCATCTGGAGAACCAGATCTGTCCACCTGGAGCTTACTATTTCTCAAATTAAACTTTGGGAAACTTATCTGGTGACAAAGCCCAGAAAGGTTAGATACAGTTCTGAGATCCGCAGCTAACTGGTGGAAGAGCTAGAACTAATCCCAGGCCTCCAGATCCCCAGAATGGGTTTTCCCCAACTCCTCTGCAGTCTGAGACCAGTGTTAGCCATATGGCTGTTGCTCGAACTCCAGCCAGACCTGGAGTCAGCTCTCTGGTTGTGTTTTCAGTCCTTCTGCAAATCATTCTCAGCTTTGCCTCTTTATTACTTTGGAACAGGTAGTTTTCTCCTGGGAGAACCGTGGACTTTTTTGTTATTGGAGTATAATTGCTTTCCAGTGTTGTGTTGGTTTCTGCTGTACAACCAAGTGAATCAGCTACATGTATACATACATCCCCTCCCTCTTGAGCCTCCCTCCTACCCCCTCAGCCCGCCCATCACATAACACCGAGCTGAGCTCCCCGTGGTGCACAGCACCTTCCCTCTAGCGGTCTATTTTACACACGCTAGTGAATGTGAGTCAACGCTACTCTCGAAGTTCATCCCACCCTCCTCCTCCAGCCGTATCCACATGCCCATTCTCCACATCTGCATCTCTCTCTGTTCCTGCCCTGCAAATAGGTGCATCTGTACCATTTTTCTAGATTTGATATATATGTGGTATTGGTTTTTCTGTTTCTGACTTACTTTACTCTGTATGATAGACTCTTGGTCCATTCACACCACTACAAATGATCCAATTTTGTCCCTTTTTTATGATTTAATATTATTCCATTATATGTAAGTACCACATCTTCCTTATTCATTCATCTGTTGCTGGACATTTGGGTTGCTTCTATGTCCTGGCTGTTGTAAATAGTTATGCGATGACCGTTTGAGTACAAAGAAGACATACAGATGGCTGAAAAGCACCTGAAAACATGCTCAATACCACTGATTATTAGGGAAACCCAAATCGACAGTGTAATGAGGTATCACCTCACTATGACTGTCAGAATGGCCATCATAAAAAAATCTACAAACAATAAATGCTGGAGAAGGTGTGGAGAAAATGGAACCCTCTTGCACTGTTGATGGGAATGTAAATGGATATAACCACTATGAAGGACAGTATGAAACTCAGCAGTGGCCACAGGACTGGAAAAGGTCAGTTTTCTTTCCAATCCCAAAGAAAGGCAATGCCAAAGAATGCTCAAACTACCGCACAATTGCACTCATCTCACACGCTAGTAAAGTAATGCTCAAAATTCTCCAAGCCAGGCTTCAGCAATATGTGAACCGTGAACTTCCTGATATTCAAGCTGGTTTTAGAAAAGGCAGAGGAACCAGAGATCAAATTGCCAACATCCGCTGGATCATGGAAAAAGCAAGAGAGTTCCAGAAAAACACCTATTTCTGCTTTATTGACTATGCCAAAGCCTTTGACTGTGTGGATCACAATAAACTGTGGGAAATCCTGAAAGAGATGGGAATACCAGGCCACCTGATCTGCCTCTTGAGAAATTTGTATGCAGGTCAGGAAGCAACAGTTAGAACTGGACATGGAACAACAGACTGGTTCCAAATAGGAAAAGGAGTACGTCAAGGCTGTATATTGTCACCCTGTTTATTTACCCTATATGCAGAGTACATCATGAGAAATGCTGGACTGGAAGAAACACAGGCTGGAATCAAGATTGCCGGGAGAAATATCAATAACCTCAGATATGCAGATGACACCACCCTTATGGCAGAAAGTGAAGAGGAACTAAAAAGCCTCTTGATGAAAGTGAAAGTGGAGAGTGAAAAAGTTGGCTTAAAGCTCAACATTCAGAAAACCAAGATCATGGCATCCGGTCCCATCACTGTATGGGAAATAGATGGGGAAACAGTGGAAACAGTGTCAGACTTTATTTTTCTGGGCTCCAAAATCACTGCGGATGGTGACTGCAGCCATGAAATTAAAAGACTCTTACTCCTTGGAAGCAAAGTTATGACCAATCTAGATAGCACATTTAAAAGCAGAGACATGGCTTTGCCAACAAAGGTTCGTCTAGTCAAGGCTATGGTTTTTCCTGTGGTCATGTATGGATGTGAGAGTTGGACTGTGAAGAAAGCTGAGCACCAAAGAATTGATGCTTTTGAACTGTGGTGTTGGAGAAGACTCTTGAGAGTCCCTTGGACTGCAAGGAGATCCAACCAGTCCATTCTAAAGGAGATCAGCCCTGGGATTTCTTTGAAGGGAATGATGCTAAAGCTGAAACTCCAGTACTTTGGCCACCTCATGCAAAGGGTTGAGTCATTGGAAAAGACTCTGATGCTGGGAGGGATTGGGGGCAAGAGGAGAAGGGGATGACAGAGGATGAGATGGCTGGATGGCATCACCGACTCAATGGACGTGAGTCTGAGTGAGCTCCGGGAGTTGGTGATGGACAGGGAGGCCTGGCGTGCTGCGATTCATGGGGTCGCAAAGAGTCAGACACGACTGAGCAACTGATCTGATCTGATCTGATCTGACCGTGTTACCTAGCAATCCCACTACTAAGTGTATACCCCAAGAAAACCATAATTCAAAGAGAAGCATATGTATTTTATACTTTGTGCACCTGTTGCCTCCTTCACCTAGAAAATCTTCCTGTGTTCAGTTCTTTGAATATCTTACCTCCTTGAACATACTCCACATGGCACTCTACATAAAGTAGTTTTTACAAATAAGGACTACCCCAAAACACAGATACCAAATTTTCTCCCAATTCTCGTCAACTCCGAGCCCCATGTCTGACCCCCTCCCTCTTGAGGTCTCTGTGTTCCTGCTCTGTTCCCATGGCACTTGTATGTCTTTATAGTTTCATGCACTCTGGGGTGGGCAGTGAATCCTCTGCCCTTCCTTACAGCCCTCTGAACTAAGCTTTATTAATGTCTCCACTTAACGATGAATAAACCAAAGTTCAGAAAGGTGAATGGACTTGTCCAGAGTCACACCATGATCATAATCCATACCACATACTTTAGCCTCTGATTCTATAACCTCTTTCACTTAGTTGTCTAAGTATTTACTTAGGATTTATTCAAAGTACATTAAACTGGATGCCCTGGGAATTAGAAAGGCTGTTCATAGATTACTTCTTATATGTTAGATAAATCTCTTCCACCTAACGTAGAAGCTGCTAAGTAGAACAGAGTGCATCCTGCTTGGCAGCCTCTTTCACTGCCTAGCCCAGCCCAGGGCCTAGAATCAGTATGTACCTAATACCATGCTGATTATCTTAGGATCCTCTCAGCATGCCACCAAGATCATAAGACGCCAATCAGCAATCAACCATTCTTTTCCTGAGATTGATTCCAGGGTCTTTTATTTCCTGGTCATTCTTATTTTTCTTATTCGAAAAAAAATTTTCCTTGGGTTTTTTAAAATGATTTTTAAATTCAAACCAGACCTAAGCAAAAGTGGAAATTCCAACCTCCCAAAATCATATGGCAAATCATTGACTAGTTTGTCATTAGAAATTCTTTTCTGAAATGGTAATAAGCATATCAAGTTTCAGGGAAAATATACAATAAATTTGTAAACATTAACAATTCATAAATGCCTTGAATTTTCAGAATAAAGTTCAATGGCACCAACAGCCCAACTGAAAAATAAAAACAGGTAAATTAGACTTCATCAAAATTTTAAAATTTTGTGTTTCAAAGAATACTGTCAAAAAAGTAAAAAGATAACCTACTGAATAGGAGAAAATATTTGCAAATCATATGTATGACAGACTATTTGTAACTAGAATATATAAAGAATTCTTGCTAAGTCTGCTGCTAAATCACTTCAGTCGTGTCCGACTCTGTGCGACCCCATAGACGGCAGCCCACCAGGCTCCCCCATCTCTGGGATTCTCCAGGCAGGAACACTGGAGTGGGTTGCCATTTCCTTCTCCAATGCATGAAAGTGAAAAGTGAAAGTGAAGCCGCTCAGTCGTGTCCGACTCTTAGCGACCCCATGGACTGCAGCCTACGAAGCTCCTCCCATGGGGTTTTCCAGGCAAGAGTACTGGAGTGGGGTGCCATTGCCTTCTCCTAAAGAATTCTTACAACCTAATAATTAAAAGACAAATAACCCAATTTAAAAATAGAGAAGTTCAATAGAATCCTTCCTCCAAAGAAGATATGCGCATAATCAACAAGCTTATGAAAACATGCTCAATATCACTTCCACTCAGGGAAATACAAATCAAAACCCTAGTGAGATGCTACCTCATGCCTGCTAGAATAACTGTAATAAGGAAAAAAAGAGAGAGAATTAAAACTGCTAGTGCGGATGTAGAGAAATCGGAATGCTCATCTGTTGCTGCGTGCAATGAAAATGATACAATCACGTTGGAAAACAGTCTGGCAGTTCCTCAAATGTTAGAGTTAATATTGCTGTTGTTCTGTCACTCAGTCATATCTGACTCTTTGTGACCCCACGGACTGTAGCACACCAGGCTTCCCTGTCCTTCACTGTCTCCCAGAGTTTGTTCAAACTCATGTCCATTGACTTAGTGACGCCATCCAACCATCTCATCTTCTGTTGCCCTCTTTTCCTCCTGCCCTCAATTATTCACAGCACCAGGGTGTTTTCCAATGAGTCAGCTGTTCATATCAGGTGGCCAAAGTATTGGAGCTTCAGCTTTAATATCAGTCATTCCAATGAATATTCAGGGTTGATCTCCTTTGGGATTGACTGGTTTGATTCCTGCTGTTTAAGGGAGTCTCAAGAGTCTTTTCCAACACCACAGTTCAAAAGCATCAATTCTTCAGTGCTCATCATTCTTTATAGTCCAACTCTCACATACGTACATGACTACTGGAAAAACCATAGCTTTGACTAAACCCACCTTTGTCAGTAAAGTGATATCTCTGCTTTTTAATATGCTATCTAGGTTTATCATAGCCTTTCTTCCAAGGAGCAAACGCCATTTAATTCCCTGGCTACAGTTACCATCCACAGTGATTCTGTATCCTAAGAAAATACAGTCTGCCACTGTTTCCATTTTCCTCACCTGTTTGCCATGAAGTGATGGGACCAGATACCATGATCTCAGTTTTTTTAATGCTGAGTTGTAAGCCAGCTTTTGCACTCTCCTCTTTCACCTTCATCAAGAGCCTCTTTAGTTCTTCTTCAGTTTCTGCCATAGGGTGGTGTCATCTGCATATCTGAGATAATTGATATTTCTCACAGCAATCTTGATTCCAGCTTGAGCTTCATCCAGCCTGGCATTTTGCATGATATACTTTGCATATAAGTTAAATAAAAAGGGTAACAACATACAGTCTTGACATACCCCTTTTTTAACTGTGAACCATTCTGTTGTTTCATGTCTGGTTATAACTGTTGCTTCTTGACCTCCATACAGTTTTCTCAGGAGGCAGATCAGGTGGTCTGGTGTTTCCATCTCTTTAAGAATTTTCCACAGTTTGTTGTGATCCACACAGTCAAAGGCTTTGGTGTAGTTAATAAAGCAGAAGTAGATGTTTTTCTGGAACTCTTTTGCTCTTTCCATGATGCGATGGATGTTGGCAATTTCATCTCTGGTTCCTCTGCCTTTTCTAAACCCAGCTTGTATATCTGGAACTTCTCAGTTCGGGTACTATTAAAGCCTAGCTTGAAGGATTTTGAGCATTACATTGCTAACATGTGAAATGAGAGCAATTATATAGTAGTTTGAAGATTCTTTGTCATTGCCTTTCTTTGTGATTGGAATGATAACTGACCTTTACCAGTCCTGTGGCCACTGCAGAGTTTTCCAAATTTGCTGGCATATTGAGTGCAGCACTTTAATAGCATCATCTTTTAGGATTTTTATGTATGGTCTAGCAATTCCTCTCCTATGTGTATACTCAAAAGAAATAAAAATCTATATACAAATATTCACTGCAGCATTACTCATAATAACCAAAAAGTGGAAACAATCCAAATATCCACCAACTGATATATGGATAAACAAAATGTGGTATATCTATACAATGGAATATTCAACCTTAAAAAAGGAATAAAGCAGTGATAAAAAAAGCCATTCCCAAAAGAACACGTATTGTATGATTCCACTGATATGAAACGTTCAGAAAAGGTAAAACTGTAGAGTCCAAAAATAGGTGAATAGTTGTCTAACTAGAGGAAGGTGGTGGGGAGGTAGGGGGAGAGGGAAACTGAGAAATGAGCAGTAACTTCTAAGGGGTGTGGAGTTTCCTTTTAGAGTCATGAAGATGTTCTAACATAGCTTTGGTGATGATTGCACAACTCTGAGTAGAGTGAAGTCACTTTCCCTTAAATAAAGGAAATCAGCGAACTGTGTGCTATTCAATTTCAAAACACTAGAAGAAAATATCTGAACTCATGTCCATGTTACTTGTGGTCTGTTTCTATGAATTTTTTCAGACTTCCCTACGTACATGTGATTTCTTCATACTCATCATCAGACTACTATGGCAAGAACTGGATATTAACTAGTTCAAAATGGAGTGAGGGAAAGTTGTCAGATTCCCAGAACTGGAAAAACAGGTTGAGTTTAGATTTGGTGTGTTGCCAACTTAAGTTTCCTTCACTAGCTCAGTCACAGGAGGGGGAAAAAAAAAAAGTAGCCATTTGGAAAGAAGATGATGTGTCAACCAATATCTTCTGGATGTTTAACCAATCTTGGTTACTGGGCAACCAACACCCTATTCAAAGGTCAAAACCCAGTTAATATACAACCTTCCCTTCCCCACTTCCTTTCAGAGTAGAGAAAATTCATCACAGCGGGTTGTGTATGTTGTTGGTGCATGAGAGAAGACAAATTTGGGGAGGAAGGAGACTTACTATGACAATAAGAGTAACAATTTTACGATTCTATACAATGAATGCTATCCAGCAAGAAGAATGAACAAATTACAATTACATGCAACTGTATCCAAAAACCTCACAATCATAATGCTGAGTAAAAGAAACAATCTCTGCTGCTAGAAGTCAAGATAATGACTACCCTCGGGAAAGTTAAGACTGGATGGGGTCCAGGGCTAAACCATTGCCTTAGGTCTACTTATTCAATATATTTTCTCTATCTGGATGTTCAAGAAGAAATGCAGCTCTTCAAAATGTTGTGAACCATGAGATCAGGGCAGGAAAAAAACAATGAATACAAGCTAGTCTGAAGAAGGCAAGAATTCTTGTATATGTTATAAGATACTTCATATGTTATACCACTACAGATGCCATTTGACTTTGAATGACACCTTTCTTGGAGTTTGGCATGGTGAGAAAAAGGAAAATAATCAGGATTGACTGACTGATTTTGAATCTGAATACCAAGCATTATCTTTTGTGCTTTTCTCTTTCCTCCGTTGAGAAGAATAATTCATTTGATCAGCAGTTACTCATTAATTGTGTTGTCATCTATTCCTTTTCTGAAAAATATTTGTTTAGATCTTTTAATTATAAGGAATAAATTTTATTTTACATGCACATTCCTTGCCTTCTCAGTTAGATTCTTAATTGCTGGCAAGCGGGCAAGTCTCTTTAGCTGTGTCTGACTCTTTGTGACCCTGTGGACCATAGCCTGTCAGGCTCCTCTGTCTATGGGATTCTTGAGGCAAGAATACTGGGGTGGATTGCCATTTCCTTCTCCAGGGGATCTTTCCAACCTAGGGACCGAACCCACATCTTTTGCAGCTCTTACATTGCGGGTGGTTTCTTTACCACTGAGCCACCAGGAAAACCTCTTCATTGCTAACCACTTAAATATTATATATTCCTTGACTCTTGAGAGTCCCTTGGACTGCAAGGAGATCAAACCAGTCGATCCTAAAGGAAATCAGTCCTGAATATTCATTGGAAGGACCAATGCTGAAGCTGAAACTCCAATACTATGACCACCTAACGTGAAGAACCAACTCATTGGAAAAGACCCTGATGCTGGGAAAGATTGGAGATGGGAGGAGAAAGGGACGGCAGAGGATGAGATGCTTGGATGGCATCACCTTTGCGATGGACATGAGTTTGAGTAGGCTCTGGGAGTTGGTGATGGACAGGGAAGCCTGGCATGCTGCAGTCCATGGGGTTGCAGAGTCAGACATGACTGAGCAACTGAACTGAACTGAACTGATTCCTTGATTCAACTGACATCCATTACCCAGCGTCCTACAGGCATAAAGTAGATACAAAAATTATTGGCTCAGCAGTCTTCATTTCTTACCAAATGTTGCTTTGAATTTAAAAATCCAAAGCTAACAGCTTGCTTTTTCTTGAAAATACTTAAAATGAGGACTCTAAGGCCTTCCAATACTTTAAAACTTACAGGAGTATTGCGTGTGTAATCCTAAGAAATGTTGACCTTAAAACTGTTCGGGGTAACAAAGGTCAAGGGGTTAAAAGCATGCTTGATAACTATTGGAAACACAGCTCTCTTACAGAGTGTTTTTTAGCTACCTGGGACCGAAAATTAAACAAACCATTCTCTGAGCCTCCATTTTTAATGTGCCAAATAGAAATTTTACTACCTATCATTGTGAAGATTATTTTGAAGACTAAATGAAATGTGAACCCTGAGAAACTGTTGGGAATATTGCTGATGGAGCAAAAAGAGGATGAGAGTGGCGGTTTAGACACCAAAGAAACAGTTTTTTATGACGAATGGCAATGGTGTAATCTTCCAAAGTAAAAAAGCTTAATTCCCAAGCTTTGTTTTCAAACAAAATTTCGTAAAATGAACACATCAAGGGTTTCATTCAATTTGTCATCAGTAATCAACAGTAGTATGTAACTGGGTCAAGGGAGAATTTGAATAATGGACAAATATTGATGTAGATAGATATAAATAGCAATGAAATTTCTAAGTATAAAATGGAGTAGTGTCTTCTAAGGTGATGCAATATAATGTTTGGGGTAGTCTCTTCAAATTGGCAGAAATTGATTATATCTCTACCAGTCAATATTTATTTGCATGGTTAGCCACAAGAATCATCATAGCCTTTGCTATCAGTTTTCTACCTATTGACGTCTATCCCTACAGAATTGTAAAATAGTAAACATAAATCAATCAAAAAAGCTTGCAGAATCAGATGATCTCCTCAGAATTTACAAACCGTGAAAGGACACTGCATAATTTTTCTCATTTATTTCCAAGTCATGAGCATTTTTTTCTTACAAATTTATATACAGTATACTTCAGTGTATGCAACTGAATGGAAACACTGTGAAATACTTAAGCTCACACACATCCATTTCAGATACTATAGTGGGACATTGTCTGCTTGCTTTCTTTGTATGTATTCATTTGTTTCTATGTTGTAAGGTAGGTAGGTGAATAGCATTGTAAAGTATTATTCTGATATATGTTATTCTAAAACATATGGATTATTATTAGAATAATACATTAACTAATGGGCATCATCACAGTCCTCCCCATCCCTCATCGTAGCTGTTAAAATGTTCTATTCTCATTGAACTAAGAGGGAGAGCTTACAAAAAGAGAATGCAGAGGAATAAAAAGAGTAAATAAACTATTCTGGACTTCTGTGTTCCAAAAGTGAAGTGCTTAGGGGAACACAAAAACACTCACATGAATGACAGCAGCAGGTTTGGGGAGAAAGGGGTGTTCTGGGGGACTCGAGGAGAGATGCTTCCAGGTTGAGCAGGGGGTGATTAGAAGGGAAATAAGGCGAGCGGAGGCACAGATGGGTGGCAGTGGGAGGGGCTTGTCCTGCACCCCAGGCAGTGCCGCTTAGCAGGAGACACTCCCTTGAGCAGGAACCTAGGTGAATGGGGCCCTGGGCAAGTTTGGAAGGACCCCCGACTCCTAGTCTGGCAGGGGGAGCAGAGTGACTTCTTTGCCTTCCCACATAGCGCAGGGAAAGCAGAGAGAAATCTGAAATCTGCCAGAATTGAAGTGGGCAGAAGGGCAGAATCAGAAGACACCCAATAGCATGTATCAAGGACCAAGAGAAACCGGAGGGAAGGAGGCAGTTCGTGCATGTTTGCTAAGTCACTTCAGTACAGTCTGACTCTTTGTGACCCTATAGACTGTAGTCTGCCAGTTCTTCTGTCCATGGGATTCTCCACGCAAGAATACTGGAGTGGGTTGCGACGCCCTCCTCCAGGGGATCTTCCCAGCCCAGAGACTGAACTGTGTCTCTTATGTCTCATGCATTAGCAGGTGGGTTCTTTACCACTAGTGCCACCTGGGAAGCCCCAAAGACAGGGCACAACCTTTGAAAGAATGATATGGCCCAGGGACACAAAATAACCTGATTAGAACCAAACGGGTCCAAGATAGCAAGCAAGTTGACATCCACTAGACCTTGAGCTTCAGTATATGCTCACTGTAACACATCAGCAAGCTACATGACCACCCACAGGCACCATGAAGGTTCCAACCATCAGAGATCAAAATGTGGCTGGTGGCCCAATTCCTGGAAATCTCTGCCCCTTCCCCAAAATAGTTTGAATGATCCTGCCACTCATTCAGTTCATGCGGGGAGCAAGCTCCGCCCCTGGCAAAGGTCATGAGGAAGGAGGCTTGGCATACGCAAAGGCGGGATCAAGCCTCAGGAGTCTCCCTGGAAATTCTCGAGCAATCTACCCCCAAAACCAGAGTCTGCCTACTTTCTGCTTTGTGCTTTCACCTACACCTCTGACTTTACGGGGGGCTGTCCCCCACTACCTCTCTCTGAAAAAAGAGTTAGCTTACAGCTCCAGTTAATAATTCCTGGGTGTGACAGTGTTTCAACCTACAAACTCCCTTGGAAGTCCTCTAGCCTGCCTGAATAGGTTTTTCCGGCCACATGTGATTGCTCAGAGCCTCCAAACTGTGAGAGGCATGAGATGTTCTAAACTGTCTAAATACAGATTCCTTTGAGCAGTTAAAAGATTGATTAGAAATTGTATTGGTGAAGGGATTTTCACTTGTTGGGCCAATGTTTGCTGCTAAGTCTCCATATCCCTTACCTGCTGTGTCCCTGGCAGTGTATTGATTAATATAATTGGTGTAAATAGTAGCTTTAATGTTTGTAACCTGGGACCCTTGAGTTAATTCTTTTTCTTGTTATAGCCCACCACACCTTTGCTCTGTAGGAATGCAACTTTATCTAATGCTTTTTGGAGGCTGGCGCCTGACTTTAGAATAATCACCTTTAGAGGAAAAGGCCTCCAGGCCAGAAGATGATGCAAATGACCTAAACTTTTGCATATGATAAGTTTGCAGGAAGAAAGCCTGGCTTACTGCAGGACTCTACCCCTTCCCCCATTATCCTCTATGCATAACTTAAGGTATAAAAACTACTTTGGAAAATAAAGTGCGGGCCTTGTTCACCGAAACTTGGTCTCACCATGTCGTTCTTTCTCTTACCTTCTGGCTGAATTATTCAGCCTCTTTTTTCCACTGAATTTCCTCACTGAGCTATCCTTATTCTATTACTCTTTATATCCTTAATGAACGTTTAATTAAGCAGTTGTTTCCTGATCCTCGCCGACGCCGTCCCCGCTTCGAATTCCCTGGATCCACGGGGGCTGGACCCCGGCAAGTTCAGTTCAATTCAGTCGCTCAATCATGTCTGGCTTTTTGTGACCCCATGGACTGCAGCATGCCAGGCTTCCCTGTCCAGCAGCAACCCCAGGGTCTACTCAAACTCATGTCCATTGAGTCGGTGATGCCATCCAACCATCTCATCCTCTGTTCTCCCCTTCTCCTCTACCTTCAATCTTTTCCAGCATCAGGGCCTTTTCCAGTGAGTCGGTTCTTCGCACCAGGTGGCCGAAGGATTGGAGTCTCAGGCTGCTTCTTCCTTCTGCGATGACCCACACTCTGTCTGTGGAGTGTGTTTCTCTCTAAATAAATCCACTTCTCAGCTATCACTCTGTCTCTCACTGAATTCTTTCTGTGATGAGGCAACGAGAACCCAAGAACCTGAGCCTCAGTAAGTCCAGACACCAGGTAGGTGGTTCTCATTAAAATATTGTGCATAAGAGTCCCAGGCAGTGTTTTGGCTGGGTTCGAGTCCTAGCACATAAATTCAAGTCCCAATCTGAGGTGAATGGTTTCACAAGGACATTGACATTCTCCAAGTCTGCTGTCTCCATCACAACCTGATCTCACAAAAGCTCCTCATAACTAGATGTCTGGACTGAGATTATCTTAACCACCTAATGGAAGGAGGAGACAGTGCTCCAAATTAAAATTGAGTAGTAGGAAAAGGTTATATTTGGGCACAGAGTAGTCACGGGCTGTTATTTATATGCTGTACATACGGCGGCTGTGCACCGCAGCGCAGCGAGCTCAGCCCTCAGCACGCCCGTCATTACTGCACATCATTACACTGCACCCTGTTACCAGGTAAGGGGTCCTGCTCAGCCGTTGGATTAAGAAATGACAGTTAGTAAAGGGATTCAGACCACAGTGGAAGAGTGGTCGTGAGGTCGAGAGTCAGGTAAGAGGCAGACCCTGGCCTTCTCGCTTCAGGGAACAGACTGGGAATTACTCCCTGCAGGGCTCCAGAGCCCTCGGCCCAGCCCTCAAGGCAGTGGTAAACCTCTCTCCACTTTGGGCAGCCTGAGGAGACTGAAAGCCAGCGGGCGGGATGGCTGACTCCCTCGGGGATGACAGCTAGGCAGAGTGTGGGAACCAGGCCCTAAAGGGGCTGCCAATCGAGATCTGCATCCTCTTAGCCGAGACTGGGACCGTGGAGCGGGAAAGCTGCGCTTTGGGACCTTTGCCCTTCCTTGTCAGGAGGGAGAGTAACATTCATTTGATAGAAATTTATAGGAACATTGTTACCTGACCATGGCCAGACCTCAAGAAAAAAGGATCTGACATCAAGAAGTCTGCAACAATGAATCCCACCCCTCCCTCAGCTTTTCCTTTTAAAGGGGCTTGCTGAGAGCTATCAGTCACTTTGGGGTTCTTAGGGCATGAGCCACCCATCTCCTTGTATGAACCTGTAGTCAATTCTTCTCTCTTCCAATCTCTAATGTCTTAGTATTGATTGGCCTCACCGTGCTTGGGGCACATGGACTTGTGATTTGGTAACAGCTGTGCTTAGAGAGATTTAGCCCACCAACAGGCCCAAAGCTCAATCTAGAGATTGAGATCTAGAGATCCTTAGAAGGATCCACAATCCTGAACCTCTTATTACCAGCATCAGAAAGGCTTAGCCACATGCCTCTTAGAAGCTTAGAAAATTTCTCCATCCCAAGGCATAGAATAATCTGAGGACTCACCTCCAGGGTCAGGCCACCAGAGGGTGGATTTATCCTTTGAGAGTATGGAACCAGATAGATTTTTTTTTTTTTTTAATGGAGGCTAATTACTTTACAATATTGTGGTGGCTTTTGCCATACATTCACATGAATCAGCCATGGGTGTACATGTGTTCCCCATCCTGACCCTCCCTCCCACCTCCCTGGAACCAGATAGATTTTTAAACTGCCCAGTAAAGGTGTAAAGTGACCCAGTCATACTTAGGAGTCCAGATATATTACCTAGGAGAGACAGGAGATATAAATGCCTTTCATGGAGTCTTCGCATTCAAGAAGTTTGGAAATAGGTTTTAAACAACAGTATTTTATAAACATTTTTAAGGGACTACTTCCCTAATATTCCAGTGGTTATGACTCCAGGCCCCCAGTGTAGGGGGCCCAGGTTCAATCCCTGGTCAAGGAACAAGATCGTGCATGCTGAAATGAAGATCAGGCATAGCAAAATTCTTGAAAATTGGCATTGACATATACCCACTGGTATATTTAAAATGAATAAGCAACTAGGTCCTCCTGTATAGCACACATGGAGCTCTGTGCAGTGACATGTGGCAGCCTGTGGGGAGGGGATGCCGGCGGGGAATAGATACGCGTGTATGTATGACTGTGTCCCTTAGCTGTGCACCAAAAGCTCTCACAATGTTTAATCAGCTATTCTCCAGTATAAAATTTAAAGTTTAAAAAAAAAATTAAGAGCCTTTTATCTTTCCTGCATTGCTGCCACAGTGATGTGGCAATGAGTATATTGCCATGATTGTGGGAAAGATTGCCCAGGGTCAGACTCTGGACCGTCTGTGCTGAGATGTCTAGCAGTCATGAAAATCTACCTTTCTCTCTTCTTCCCAGATGCACAGATAGCTTCATGGCATTTCCCAGCCTCCTTTACCGTGAAGTATGGCCAGGTGCCTGAACTGCAGCCAGCGGAATTAGGAAAACAAGATGTGTGGCACTTCCAGGCCTGACCCATAAAACTCCCCCAGGGACACTATTTTTCTGTGCCTTTTCTCCTGTGGTCAAGGGAAGGGAGTGGATCACAATGGTCTTGGAAAGCACAATCTGATATGGCCTGGGTCACTTCAGTGGACCTCACACTTGAGCTGAGTTATACGGTTCCTGTCAATGCCCAGGGCCCTTCCTGGTTTCCTGTGTAGAAGTAACAATTTGCAGTCACAGTCCTCAGCGGAGCCTTCTCAATGGATGACCTCATATCATTGATTAAGCTTAGCTTGTGATATTTGGACCTTTTTTACTTAACTCCACGAATGTCATGATATTATCACTAACGTTATTTATGGTGGCTCAGTGGTAAAGAACCTGCCTGTCTATGCACAAGACTCAGGTCCAATCCCTGGGCTGGGAAGATGCCCTGGAGAAGGAAACAGCAACTCACTCCAGTATCCTTGCTTGAGGAATCCCATGGACAGAGGAGGCTGGTGGGTTACAGTCCATGAGGTCACAAAGAGTCAGACACGACTCAGTGACTTGAGCAAAAACAGTGTTTGTGAGTAAAGGAGGAAGAGAGACTCAAAACTTTTGTACCGCATGCTTTCCGGTGTTCACTCACATAGTCCATGTAGCAGCCCTGGAGGCCGTTATCATCTTTTATAGATGGAAACAAACAAGAATCAGAGAAATACATTCACTCAATCCAAGCAATGCTAGTTATCTATGCCACCCAGCCTTCACAAGATACATATAACTAAAATCAAAGTTGAGGCTGTTTCATTGGACAAAGACCATTCAGGTCACTGTTTACTCACAGCCATTCTATTTTCTACCTTCTTAACTTGCAGGCAAAACAAAACTACATGATGCACGTGCCGTAATGCGCAGCATCAGCACCGCTGTGTGCCAGGAGCATGCATCTGCATTTTAACAATGACGTAACTACCTGATGGTATGTGACTCCCGCAAGAATGTGACAAGAGCTGAGAAAAGGAAGGAGACTGTTTTGAATTCTGAATGCTCTTGAGCTAATTCTTATCACATACTTGTGGTTTGGCACCATATCCAAGAGCTTGGAGACAAATAGGCAAACTCTCGTGATGCCTGGTTACTATGTAATGTTTCTGAGTCTCTGCCTTCCCTTTTCCAGGACAAGTGTCCCCTCAGGTCTGAAGGTAAATGGCCTGTGAAATGAGTAACATGTTCTGATTCAGTCAGTCCAGTGGTTCACAAGCTTGATTGGATGCTTGCTTGTGCCTTTATATTACACTTAGCACTAGAAGGAGTGGGTTAAGAGCGTAAAGTAAACACAGTTTTCCCTCTTCAATCACAAGAGATTTAATTCTCCCAAAGCAGTCTTGATAGAAAAACACACAAATTGGAATCTTAAAGTTCAAAGAAGCTTGCGTGCAGTCGCTCAGTCACGTCTGACTCTTTGTGACCCTATGGACTGCAGCCCACCAAGCTTCTCTGTCCAAGGGATTTCCCAGGCAAGAATACTGGAGAGGGTTGCCATTTCCTTCTCCAGGGGATCTTTCTGACCCAGGAATCAAACCCACATTTCCTGCATCTTCTGCATTCGTAGGCAGATTCTTTTCCACTGAGCCACCCGGGAAGCCCTTCAGCCCTTAGAGTTTGATAAAATTCATTGAATTCATTGAATTGTTCAAACAAGCTTAGAGTTTGAAAAAAATTATTCAAACCCTTAAGATCTGTGTATTTAACTATCTGTAAATTCTACCTTAAAAAAAAAAAGAGAACAACAAACAAATCTTAATGAGATATCACTATACACTCACCCGAAAGGTTAACACATTTAAAAGACTGACAATACCGAATGTTGCTAAGGATGTAGAACAACCAGAATGCTCATGGTCCAAACACCTGGAGCACTTGTCAATATCGTCCAAAGATGAGTATGTGCACACTTTATGTCCCAGGGATTCCATTCCATAGATACCCAACATTAATGTATGTATATGGTTACAGAGAGATACACTGGAAAATTCAGTGTCAACATTAGTTACAACCTAGAAACAATCCAAATGGCCACCATGTAATGCATAAATAAATGGTGATATGTTCATAAAATGGAAACTCTATACAAGTGAGAATGAACATGTTATTGGTACAAGAGGAAAATCTCTTAAGGCAGTAAATGACTGAAGGAAGCAGACACAAAAGGATATATTCTGTATAATTCTCTCTGGATCAGATTTAGAGGCAGAACAAATCTGTGATATAGAAATCGAGAGACTGTTTTCTGTGGGAGAGAAGGGAATGCGAGTGTGGCAGAGCATGAGAAGAGGTCTGTATGCTAGACACGTCCTATTTCTTGATCTGATTGTAGCTTCCAGAGAAGGTCACTTGTTGAAGTGTGCTTTGGCCTATGAATATTAGATTGCAATTAAAAAAAAATTCCCAAAAGTAGTTTGGGATAGTCAATCTGAGAATGAACCTATGGAAGCCTTTAAAAATATGCATTTACTGTATTCCTTCAAAACTAAAAACAAAAAACTAAAGATACACTCTGTGATTTTTTCTTTTTTATCTATTTCGAGTTAGTAGCTATAGGTACCGTGGTAGGCAGCATAATGGCCACCCAAAGATGTCCATACCATCATCCCTGGAACTTCTAAATATGTTATTGAACACGGCAAAAAGGATTTTATGAAGTGATTGAAATTATTCTGACATTATCTTGGAATATCCAGATCATCACAATCTAATCACATGACTTCTTGAAAGCAGAGAACCTTCCCAGCTGTAGTCAGTCAGAGATGCCACATTGCCGGCTTTGAGGTGGAGGAAGGGGGCCATAAGCCCAGGAACACGGGTGGCCCCTAGAAGCTCAAAAAGCCAGTGAAACAGATCCTCCCCTAGAGCCTCTAGAAAGGGATGTACCACAGGATACATTTTTTCAAAAATTAATTGTTACTGGAGTATATTTGCTTTACAACACTGTGTTATTTTCTACTATAAAGCAAAATAAATCAGCTATAAGTATACAGACACACACACACACACACCTTTTCTGAATTTCCTTCCCATTTAGTTCACCACAGAGCATTGAGCTATACGATAGGATCTCATTAGTTATCCATTTTATATATAGTATCAATTGTGTGTGTGTGTATATATATGTCAGTCCCTGCTGAAACCTTGATTTTAGCCCAGTGAGAGCCATGTCAGAGTCCTGACTTACTGCAAGGTGATGAATCTGTGCTGTTTTAGCCAAGTCTTTGATAATTTATTACAGCAGCAATAGAAAACTAATAAAGACACTGAGCACATAATCTCCATTTATCATCCCTTGGTAGCTAAAAACAGGATCTCTACTCAGGAAAACTTTAAAGAAAGGATAAATCCATTTTACTTTTTCTCCAAATAAAATACATGCTAAAAGAATCTGTGGAGCTTGATCCTCATTCAAATGTTTAGGCCTTTATGATATTGTAACTCAAAATGCATGGCTTTCCTTCCCCTAACGAGGATGTAGAGACCTTCTTCTCACAAATATCTGGCAAACATTTCCTGTAGGAAGCACAAAAGCACAGCTTTCCTGTCTCTCTCCCAAATTTATTGACGTTTTACTCAATGAACATATTGAGGTTTCTCATATGCTAACTCTCCTAATGTTCAGGGCAATCTGACGTCATAATTCAAAAGATCCAATCGGATCTCTGATCAACTAACTGGGCCCTGTTTGTTTTTGTTTAGGTTTCCCCCAAATAGACTCTGAGACAAGGATTCAGATGCAAGCAGTTTATTAGGGGGTGTTTTCGAGAAGAATGATAGGTAAACCAGGAAAGGAGGAAAGCTAACAATAGATGCTTTCACATCAGAGTTACTGTCAAAGGGAAAGGGACACAATCCCTCTGGGACTCTAGAGAGACTGTGCACACCCCTCAGAATCATCCCGTAGAGAAGAAAAACTACGGGGCTTTTATAGACAGCTCCTTACCCTCGTTGGCTGAGGATTGCTCCAAGGGATGTGACTCCCCAGCACATCTGGCCTCGTTGCACGAGCGGAGCACATGATGTGGTCAGAGAACCTGCTCAGGCACAGAGAGATGCAGGAAGCAGCTGGCAGGTCAGAGGACTGTCTGTTGAAAGCCAGAAGCAGTGACTGCATCTGCAATGGTGGGTATGACTTGCTTCAAGCAGAGGTGGGTGTGTGTGTGCGTGCTCAGTTGCATCTGACTCTTTGTGACCCCATGGACTGTAGCCCACCAGGTCCCTCT
Organism: Bos mutus; assembly: GCF_027580195.1. Lineage (NCBI taxonomy): Eukaryota > Metazoa > Chordata > Mammalia > Artiodactyla > Bovidae > Bos > Bos mutus. The sequence goes on along the minus strand of NC_091629.1, from coordinate 75,388,015 downwards.
TGTCCATGGAATCTTTCAGGGAAGATTACTGGAGTGGGTTGCCATTTCCTACCCCAGGGGATCTTCCAGACAGGGATCAAACCCTCATCTCTTGCATCTCCTGCATTAACAGGCAAATTCTTTACCACTAGCGCCACCTGGAAGCCTTCAAGCAAAGGTGTGTGTATGTTAAATCGCTCAGTCGTGTCTGACTCTTTGCAACCCCATGGAATAGAGCCCTCCAGGCTCCTCTGTGCATGAAGTTCTTCAGGCAAGAATGCTACAGTGGGTTGCCATTTTCTCCTCCAGGGGATTGTCCTGACCCAGGGATCAAACCTGGGTTTCCTGAATTGCAGGCAGATTCTCTACCATCTGAGCCGCCAGGGAAGCCACTAGGGAAGCAAAGGTAGGTAGTGATAAATATGTGATTCTTGACTTTCTCAATCACAGTGGTGTACAAAACCCAGATGCGTCAGAACTACACTTCACTTGACCTTGGTTAAAAGTAGCTGTTTCCATCAGAGAGCAGACAAATTAATGCGGTCATTTTCTGGGGTTTCTCTGAGAATTTCAGGGACTTCTTGGTCAATTCTGATTTCCAGTTTGGTCACAAGTCTCCAGTTTGGTCACGTGTTTCCCCCTTGTCCCTCTCTCTCTGTTCTAAGGTTGCTTACACAGTAGCCCACTCTGGAAGGAGCAGAAAGTGAACAACCTTCTTTCTGTTCTGGGTTTCCACATCCGGCCTGCAGTGTTCTGTCTGCTCAGTCTCGCTGTTTGCAACAGTGAAGCACGGTGCTTCCCCAGGGGTGTGCTGGATGTTCTCTGGCACCAACACGCACTTCCAGGCAGCCTGCTGCTGACTAGCCTCCAGGACACAGCAGCAGTCCCTCTCTAGCCATTCTGAGTACTCACTAACAACCTCCTTGATTTCCTGGCAGCCTTGAAGGCACTAACGCCTTCACAGTTGCTTCTCAGCCCTACTTGGAACCCACTGAAGTATCTGGATTTCCTTCCACTCCTTTGGAGAGCAGAGGATATCAAGAATGCTGTATGCAATCCCCTCCCTGGGCATATATCTGGACAGAACTATAGTTCACAAAGGTACATGCACTTATATGTTTATGGCAGGATAATTCACAACAGCCAAGATGTGGAAACAAACTAGATGCCCGTTGACAGATGAATGGATAAAGAGGATGTGGTCCATACATACAGTGGCATACTACTCAGCTGTAAAAAATGTGAAATAATGCCATTTGCAGCAGCATGAATGGACCAAAGCAGCAGTCCCCAGCCTTTTCGGTACCAGGGACCTGTGTCATAGAAGACAATTTTTCCACAGACTCAGGTTGGAGATGGTTTTGGGGTGATTCAAGCATTTTACATTTATTATGCACTATATTTCTATTATTATTATATCAGCCCCACCTGAGGTCATCAGGCATTAGATCCCAGTGTTTGGAGACCCCTGAAATAGATTATTCTGCTTTATGGACTATGCCAAAGCCTTTGACTGTGTGGATCACAACAAACTGTGGAAAATTCTGAAAGACATGGGAATACCAGACCACCTGACCTGCCTCTTGAGAAATCTGTATGCAGGTCAGGAAGCAACAGTTAGAACTGGACATGGAAAAACAGACTGGTTCCAAATAGGAAAAGGAGTATGTCAAGGCTGTATGTTGTCACCTTGTTTATTAACTTATGTGAAGAGTACATCATGAGAAATGCTGGGCTGGAGGCACACAGGCTGGAATCAAGATTGCCAGGAGAAATATCAATAACCTCAGATATGCAGATGACACCACCCTTATGGCAGAGAGTGAAGAGGAACTAAAAAGCCTCTTGATGAAAGTGAAAGAGGAGAGTGAAAAAGTTGGCTTAAAGCTCAACATTCAGAAAACAAAGATAATGGCATCCGGTCCCATCACTTCATGGCAAATAGATGGAGAAACAGTGGAAACAGTGGCAGACTATTTTGGGGGGCTCCAAAATCACTGAAGATGGTGATTGCAGCCATGAAATTAAAAGACGGTTACTCCTTAGAAGAAAAGTTATGACCAACCTAGACAGCATATTAAAAAGCAGAGACATTACTTTGCCAACAAAGGTCTGTCTAGTCAAGGCTATGGTTTTTCCAGTAGTCATGTATGGATGTGAGAGTTGGACTGTGAAGAAAGCTGAGCACCAAAGAATTGATGCTTTTGAACTGTGGTGTTGGAGAAGACTCTTGAGAGTCCCTTGGACTGCAAGGGGATCCAACCAGTCCATCCTAAAGGCGATCAGTCCTGGGTGTTCATTGGAAAGACTGATGAAGCTGCAACTCCAATACTTTGGCCACCTTATGCGAAGAGCTGACGCATTAGAAACAACCCTGATGCTGGGCAAGATTGAGGGCAGGAGGAGACAGGGATGAGGACAGAGGATGACATGGCTGGATGGCATCACTGACTCAATGGACATGAGTTTGAGTAAACTATGGGCGTTGGTGATGGACAGGGAGGCCTGGCGTGCTGCGGTTCATGGGGTTGCAAAGAGTCGGATACGACTGAGCAACTGAACTGACTGACTGACTGAACTAGAGATTATGGGACTAAGTGAAGAAAGTTAGACAGGGAAAGACAAATGTCATATGATACGGTTTAAATGTGGAATCTAAACTATGGTACAAACAAACTAATCTGAAAAATAGAAACGGACCGACTGACAAAGAAAACAGACTTTTCGTTGCCAGTGGGGTATGGGGTGGGGGAGGCTTGGGAGTTTGGAATGGGAGTTTGGGGTTAGCAAATGCAAATAAAGTATATATAGGATGGATTAACAACAAGGTGCTACTGTATAGCACAGGGAACTATATTCAATATCCTATAATAAAACATAATGGAAAAGAGTATGACAGAGAATGCATATATATATATATATATATATATATATATATGTATGCATAACTGAATCACTTTGCTGTGCAGTAGAGATTAACACAACATTGTAAATCAGCTCAACTTCCACTTCAATAAAACATTTTATTTTTAGAAAGCAAGCTATGAGTTGTCCTCTGGCCGCCTGCTTCACCCCTTCCTCCTGCTCTCCCAGCTCCTTGTCCCGTCTGCCATTCAAAAAGGACTCCAGACTTCCGGTCTCCCTTGGAGAAAGTTGACCTGTCTCTCTTCACACTTACAAGGTCTCTTTTCTCATCTGTTTTCCTATGCATGCCTTACATTTGCACTTTCATGCCACTCCCTCTGTCTGAAACCTTCTTTCCCCATCTTATCTCCTGATCCTCTCCCATTCATGTTCCAAGTCTCTTTCAAATCCTGCCTTTGATGTGTGGTTTTCCATGACTTGGCAAAATTAGCTGCTCCCTTATCTTCTATGCGCCCTGGTTTTCTCGAACCCACCGGCCCCCCCGCCCACCTCCACCGCCACACACACACACACACACACACACACACACACACACACACTTATTGGACTAGAGCTCTTGATGTGTTTCTCTTGCCCACAATTCTTTGAAGGTTCTGGTTGTGTCAAATTCATCTTTATTTCCTAAGAGCCAGGAACAGTGATTGGCCTATTTAGACAATCATTAAGTTGAAAGAAATCTAATTGAACTGCATCTAATAGACCTGTCTCAGAGGTTCGTTATTACTAGAACTCTGCTTTGATACAGGATAAATGAGTTTCATGTGTATATTATCCATCTTATTTCAACCATCAAAGAGGTAACAAAATAAAACTTTATTAAAATGTTGTCCTATAACATGGTTATGGCATTTTATTTTTAAATTAAAAAGGAAATAAAATTGAAATAAGCTTATCTCAAAGATTTAATTTTTAAAAATCTGTATTTTGACATCATTTGATATCTATTCAGTCCTGTTCCCTACGCCTACAGAAGCCTGACAATGAAAACTGAGGCTGTAAAAGATCTAAAGGAGTTATCGGTGATTAGATTATCACAGCTCTGCTTTATTAAATGCACTGAACTTATTAATATATGAGCTAATGAAGGAACTTGATGTCCAAGGAACAGCAATACAGGAAACCAGGACTAAAATCATCATTGCAGCAACCAAAGAGCTGGGTCTAAGCACACAATGGAACAACTGTATGCAAAGAAACAGGATCCACCAAGATGCTGTAAAACAACTACATTTTTTAAAAATTCTCTGGTGGTTCAGGTGGTAGAGAATCCGCCTGCAATGCGGGAGACCTGGGTTTGATCCTGGGTTGGGAAGTTCCCCTGGAGGAGGACATGGCAACCCACTCTAGTGCTGTCGCCTGGAGAATCCCATGCACAGAGGAGCCTGGTGGGCTACAGTCCACGGGGCCGCAAAGAGTCGGGCACGAGTGAGCAAATAAGCACAGTGTGGAAACATGGCAAGGAATGGTGTGACCAGAAAGAGGTGAGTGGTGGAGGATTCCAGAACTTGCTCTTCCTAGATAAGCAGGTAAGAGCAGATCGCTGCACAGTCTAAACTCAGAGTTCCCTGATGACACGATGGCAAAATATGGGGCCAGCCAGAGCCTGGGGATCTGAGTCAGCCTTCCCGGATTCCAAGGCCCTGGGCACCCACACACCTGTTGATTCTCTTCCCCTTAGGAATGGTATCAGGAGCCTCAACGTCCCCAAGAGGGTACACTTGTTCCTTAAAGTCAGGTGACTGCATTTCCAATCCTGGGAATATTGAATTGAATAGGGGCATGATAAAGAAAATCAACCCATAGTATTAATACTTGTCTATTAAGTTTAGGAATAATCTATGTGTGTGAATGAGCTAAAGAATCTATAATCATTAAGTCAGTATACATAACAGAATATTAAGTTTTCTACAGACAGTATTAGGATATTGAGAAGAACTTGGATTTGCCATATAAATTTATTTTAAATGTATTAAAATTATATGATTCATGTTTGTGCTTGGCTAGGTTTTGCTTGCTCAGGCTAAAAGCTTCCCCAATAGCCATTTAAAGTATTCAAAATAAAATAAAAGTGTTTTATGTTCTAAATTTTAAAGGTATTAAATTAAGTTTTAAGTGCTTGAAGGCAGTGCTTTAGTTGTTTGTAAATGACATTCTTGCTTTAAGAATTTAGCCTACTCAAAATACATCTATCACATATTATTCAATTAACAATGTGAAAGTGATTTTTCTTATTTCATACAGAACTTTATAGACTGAACTTTACTAGGTCTCCATTTCTAATTTAATATGCCAAATATTAATCTAAAACCTACTTATGTAAATCCTCATTGCTTTATACAATGATTACCCTATGAAAAAAAAGAAATTCATGTTGACAGAAATAAAATGTTTGGGGGTTTAACAAAAATCAATAGCTGCTCCCCAAAATATAGTGACATCAAGAAGCTCATCTCCAAGTATCTAGAGTTATAATACTGACCCTCAAGTACTACTTAGGAATACCCAGGTTTATGACTTGAGTCTGAGCCCTGAAGGTTTTGGGGTTCTTTAATAGATGTTCAGTTTCATAAGCAAAATGTTGGGACATCCACTGGGAAGGGGAAGTTGCCTGTCCTTTGCTAAGGGACATTCTGAAGGTAATTACTATCGTAAGGGCTTAGGTGACACTTGTCCCTGGAGGATTATACCATGAAGAAAAGCAGAATTACCCCACTGTTGCTGACACTGGGGTAAGAATCAATAAATTTTCTTTTTTCTAACTTGAAAATAGCATTGCCATTCTATTAGCAAATGTCTTGATACAAATTAAAAAACCAACCTAATATCTGATATCTGCATTGTTAGTAGCTGGCCTCCTTCTGTTGTGCTATTTACAAACAATTGATGAGAAAAGCTTTGGAACAGAATTTTCTCTACACAGAATTTTTCCATACTGAGTTCTTTGAGAAGTGTAAGTACTTCCTTGCAGAGGAATCCCAGAGTATCAAATTCTAGTAGATACTGAAATGCCATTACATCTTTGCATTTTTTTATATAAATTACAGGATTTTAATGGTCAGAAAGGCTAAATAGTTTGTTATTATTTGCACAATTCAATCAAATTTCCTAAATCATAAAAATTTCTGTTACGTCTTTATTTGGTGGTTGATGATTTTCAGGATAACAGTTGAAGGAGAGATGTCCTATCTGGGAGTCACTCTGCACCCAGAAATTCTAGAATTCAAAACATACTTCTGACCCACACTCATGTGGCTTTAGAGAGGTCACCTAGCACATTGGGATTTTAGTTTTTGCATCAGCATCACCCTGTATTATAAAAGTAAAGACTGAATCAGTGAGAATTAATGGATTACCAGATACCATATAATTCTGACCATTTGTTTGGTTTGTTTCCTCCATTTTCTACCAACTTTCCATTTCTCAATAGGTCCCAGAACTTTTTCAGAACACACTACCAAGCCTCTGAACACCCCTTTCTTGCCTACCCCTAGAAGCTTACAAAGGTACAGAAAAAAAAAAAAAAGTCCCTTTAGGAAATACCACAAGGCCATCAATTAAGTACTTAGATATTTGCCTTTAATACACTAATGGGCAGGTTTATTTTAGTCTTCAGTTAAGAGATTTCTTGAATAGAAGATATGCAAGGTGCTGCTAGCTGCTTTCTCGTGAGGGTAGAAATTACAACTGTCTTGTTCACTGTTGTGTGGAAAGGCTTAGCAAATGGCCCAAGACACAGTAGTTATTCAAACATTTGTTGAGTTTGCTGGTTGATCTAAAGCAGTCCTAGTTATTCATACTCAATATTTAGTTTGTATTTTAGTGATTGAATCTTTAACCCATTTGGGTTGCTTTAACAAAATACCATAAACTAAGTGCCCCATTAAACAACAGAAATTTATTTCTCTCAGTTCTGGAAGCTGAGAAATCCAAGATCAAGGCACCAGAAGACTTGATGTCTGGTGAGGTTGCATACTAGACAGCCACCTTTCTGATGTGACTCCTCAGGGCTGAAGGACCAAGGGATATTCCTGGGCTTCTTATAAGGGCACTAATCCCACCACAAAGGTTCCACCCTTCTGATCTAATCATCTCCCAACAGCCTCACCACCTAATAGTTTCACCTCTGGGAATCTGGATTTCAACTTGTGGAATTAGGTAGCATACAAACATTCAAACCAATAGCAGTAGATACCTTTAAACCCAAAACCACCACTCACTCAGACAGACCTTCACATTTATTTTAAATGGAGATGATATGAAACAATAGCCACACTGATTGTACATATCCAAGGTACCTGATGTTTGAAAAGAATTTCACATATTCCAGTATGGCAAGTTTCAAAAGTGAGAACATGTAGTACATACTGCATGAAGGTCATTATATGATTACCCAAAGTTGGCAGTTGAGATTAGAAAGAAAAAAAGAGAAGCAGATTTCAACTGTGGTTTGAAATGTTTTCTTTTGTTTTTAATTTGTGTTAAATATAGTTTTCATTCTGTCTGCCCTCTGAGAGATAAGGATAAGAGGCTTATGGAAGCTTCCTGATGGGAGAGACTGAATGCAGGGAAACTGGGCCTTGTTCTGATGGATGGGGCCATGTTCAGTAAATCTTTAATCCAATTTTCTGTTGATGGGTGGGGCTGTGTTCCCTCCTTGTTGTTTGACCTGAGACCAATCTATGGTGGAGGTAATGAAGATAATGGCGGCCTCCTTCAAAAGGTCCGGGGCACACACTGCTGCATTCAGTGCCCCTGACCCTGCAGCAGGCCACCACCAACCCACGCCTCCACTGGAGACTCCTAGACACTCACAGGCAAGTCTGGCTCAGTCTCTTGTGGGGTCACTGCTCCTTTCTCCTGGGTCCTGGTGCCCACAAGGTTTTGTTGGTGCCCTGCAAGAGTCTGTTTCCCCAGTCCTGTGTAAGTTCTCTAATCAAATCTCACTGGCCTCCAAAGTCAAATTCCCTGGGGGTTCTCAATCCCTTTGCCAGATCCCCAGGTTGGAAAATCTGTTGTGGGTCCTAGAAATTTCTTAGCAGTGTGAGAATGTCTTTGGTATAATTGTTCTGCAGTTGGGTATCTGCTCGGCAGCTTTATGGTGGGGTTATTGGTGACCTCCTCCAAGAGGGCTTGTGCCACAGGCTGTGTGAATAATCAAATGGATCACATGGACCACAGCCTTGTCTAACTCAATGAAACTATGAGCCATGCCATGTAGGGCTACCCAAGATGAACAGGGCATGCTGGAGAGTTCTGACAAAATGTGGTCCACTGGAGAAGGGAACAGCAAACCACTTCAGTTATCTTGCCTTAAGAACCCCATAAACAGTATGAAAAGGCAAAAATATATGATCCTGAAAGATGAACTCCCCAGGTTGGTAGGTGCCCAGTATGGTACTGGAGAAGAATAGAGAAATAAATCAAGAAAGAATGAAGAGATGGAGCCAAAGCAAAAACAACACCCAGTTGTGGAAGTGACTGGTGATAGAAGTAAAGTCCAATGCTGTAAAGAAAAATCTTGCATAGGAACCTGGAATGTTAGGTGCATGAATCAAGATAAATTAGAAGTGGTCAAACAAGAAATGGCAAGAGTGAACATAGACATTTTAGGAATCAGCAAACTAAAATGGGTAAATTTAACTCAGATGACCATTATATCTACTACTGTGGGCAGGAATCCATTAGAAGAAATGGAGTAGCCATCATAGTCACAAAAGAGTCTGAAATGCAATACTTGTGTGTAATCTCAAAAACTACAGAATGATCTCGGTTCGTTTCCAAGGCAAGCCATTCATTATCACAGTAATCCAAGTCTATGCCCCAACCAATAATGCTGAAGAAGTTGAAATTGAACGGTTCTATGATGACCTATAAGACCTTCTAGAACTAATACCAAAAAAAGATGTCCTTTTCACCATAGGGGACTGGAATGCAAAAGTAGGACATCAAGAGATACCTAGAGTAACAGACAAATTTGGCCTTGGATTACAAAACAAAGCAGGTCAAAGGCTAATGGAATTTTTCCAAGAGAACTCACTGGTCATAGCAAACACCCTGTTCCAACAACACAAGAGAAGACTCTACACATAGACATCACCAGATGGTCAACACTGGAATTGGATTGATTATATTCTTGGAAGCCAAAGATGGAGAAGCTCTATACAGTCAACAAAAACAAGACCAGGAGCTGACTGTGGCTCAGATCATGAACTCCTTATTGCCAAATTCAGACTTAAATTGAAGAAACTAACCAACAGACCATTCAAGTAGGACCTAAATCAAATCCCTTACAATTATACAGTGGAAGTGACAAATAGATTTAAGGGATTAAATCTAATAGACCAGAGTACCTGAAGAAATATGGACGGAGGTTCATGACATTGTACAGGAGACAGGGATCAAGACCATCCCCAAGAAAAAGAAATTCAAAAACACAGTTATCTGAGGAGGCCTTACAAATAACTGAGAAAAGGAGAGAAGCTAAAGGCAAAGGAGTAAAGGAAAGATATATCCATTTGAATGAAGAGTTCCAAAGAATAGCAAAGACAGATAAGAACGCCTTCTTCAGTGATCAGTGCAAAGAAATAGAGGAAAACAGTGGAATGGGAAAGACTAGGGATCACTTCAAGAAAATTGGAGATATCAAGGGAACATTTCATGCAAAGGAGGGTACAATAAAGGACAGAAATGGTATGGACCTAACAGAAGCAGAAGATACTAAGAAGAGGTGGCAAGAATACACAGAAAAACTATACAAAAAAGATCATCATGACTTAGAAACCACAATGGTGTGATCACTCATCTAGAGCCAGACATCCAGGATGCCAAGTCAAGTGGGCCTTAGGAAGCGTTACTACAAACAAAGCTCATGGAGGTGGTGGAATTCCAGTTGAGCTATTTCAAATCCTGAAAGATGATGCTGTGAAAACGCTGCACTCAATATGCCAGAACATTTGGAAAGTTTAGAAGTAGCCACAGGACTGGAAAAGGTCAGTTTTCATTACAACCCCAAATAAAGGCAATGCCAAAGAATGTTCAAACTACTGCACAATTGCATTCCTCTCACACACTAGCAAAGAAATGCTCAAAATTCTCCAAGCCAGGCTTCAACAGTACATGAACCATGAACTTCCAGATGTTCAAGCTGGATTTAGAAACGGCAGAGGAACCAGAGATCAAATTCCCAACATCCATTGGATCATCGATAAAGCAAAAAAATACCCCAAAAATCTACTTCTGCTTTATTGACTATGCCAAAGTCTTTGACTGTGTAGATCACAACAAACTGTGAAAAATTCTGAAAGAGGTGGGAATACCAGACCAGCTTACCTGCCTCCTGAGAAAACTGTATGCAGGTCAAGAAGGAGCAATTAGAACTGGACATGGAATAACAGACTGGTTCCATATTGGAAAAGGAGTACATCAAGGCTGTATATTGTCACACTGCTTATTAAACTTACATGCAGACTGCATCATGTGAAATGCCAGGCTGGATGAAGCTCCAGCTGGAATATAGATTGTTGGGAGAAATATCAATAACTTCAGATATTCAGATGACATTCCCCTTATGGAAGAAAGTGAAGAACTAAAAAGCCTCTTGATGAAAGTGAAAGAGGAGAGTGAAAAAGCTGGCTTATAACTCAACGTTCAAAAAATGAAGATCATGGCATCTGGTCCCATCATTTCATCGCAAATAGATGGGGAAACAATGGAAACAGTGACAGACTTTATTTTCTTGGCTCCAAAATCACTGCAGATGGTGACTGCAGTCATGAAATTAGAAGATGCTTGCTCCTTGGAAGAAAAGTTATGACCAACCTACACAGCATATTAAAAAGCAGAGACATTACTTTGCCAACAAAGGTCCATCTAGTCAAAGCCATGGTTTTTCCAGTAGTCATGTATGGATGTGAGATTTTGACTATGAAGAAAGCTGAGGGCTGAAGAATTAATGCTTTTGAACTGCGGTGTTACAGAAGACTCTTGAGAGTTCCTTGGGCTGCAAGGAGATCCAACCAGTCAATCCTAAGGTAAATCAGTCCTGAATATTCATTAGAAGGACGGATGCTGAAGCTCCAATACTTTGGCCACCTGATCAGAAGAACTGACTCATTGGAAAAGACCCTGATGCTGGGAAAAATTGAAGTCGGGAGGAGAAGGGAATGACAGAGGATAAGATGGTTGGATGGCATCATTGACTCACTAGACATGAGTCTGAATAAGCTCTGGGAGTTGGTGATGGACAGGGAAGCCTGACATGATGCAGTCTATGGGGTCGCAAAGAGTCAGACATGACTGAGTGACTGAACTGAGCTGAACTGAAAATATAGTTAAGTTACAATGTATTAGTTTAAGGTGTAGAGCAAAGAGATTCTGTTGTACATATGTATGAATAAAAATACACATATTCTTTTCTTTACTTTCTCTTCTATTATAGGTTATTACAATGTATTGAATTGAGTTCCCTGTGCTATACCGCAGACCCCTGTTATTTATCTATTTTATATGTCATCATCATCATATAGCCGCTCAGTCATGTCTGACTCTGTGACCCCATGGTCTGCCAGACTCTTCTGTCCATGGGATTCTCCAGGCAAGAATACTGGAATGGGTTGCCAGTTCCTTCTCAGAAGTCTGTATATGTCAATTCTAAATTCCTAATGTATCCCTCCTGCCTTCCCCTTGACATGTTTTCTTTACATGTGTTTTTTGCCCCCTTGTCAAAAAGAAAGAAAGAAAAAATGTGAAGAAAAGATGAGAAAGAAGGATGGGGGAAAGAAAACACAGGAAATTCAAAAAGAACAGGGATGGAAAGGAAGAAGAGGGGAAAAAGCTGAAAAGGTGGAAGCATCTAAGGTTTAGAAGTTTTACATCAAAATCCTTACTCAGAAATAACTTTGTAGGGTCAACAGAGCTCAGTTAAAATAACACCATGTACTTAATGTGTCTTTCTAAGGTGAGGCAGTCAGACCAGCAGTTACCAGCACTCCTTCTTAGTCTTCTTTCTTTTATATAAATCTAGAAGGAAATAAGCCAACACAGATTTAGCTCCCAAATCTTAGTGGAGCAACCATAGAAGAGAGCAGTCCTCCTCTGAAGACAAAGGCTGGGAGAAATGCAATAAAAATTGTGATCCTGAGACCAGAAAGGAAGGGCACACTTAGTACTTTTAAAAATTTATTTACTTATGATTGGAGGATTAATTGCTTTACAATATTGTGCCAGTTTCTTCCATACATCAGCATGCATCAGCCATAAGTATACACATGTCTCATCCCTCTTGATCTTCCCTCCCACGTCCCACCCCGTCCCACCTCTCTGGGTTGTCACTCTGGTTTGAGTTCCCTGAGTCATACATCAAACTCCCATTGGTGATCTATTTCACATACACTGATATTAGCTCCATCATTTGCCCCAGGTCTCTATGGGAAAGGATACCTTCACAGGCAAAAGCATGGTTGGGAGAAGCATTCTGATCACTTCCTTTGTCTGCCACATCTTCCTAGAGGGGAGACAAACCCTGCCCAAAAGAGCTGAGAACCAGGACATGAGGCTCTGACAACAGGGCTACTTCTGTCTTTTTGTTGTGTTTGCTTGTTTGTGTTCACTGACCCAAGAAACGCGTTTCTTTTCTAAGTGCCTGATGTTGAAGAAGTCTCCATTCAAGAGGACCATGAGGGCAGGCTTGGGAGGACTCACACAGGCTGTAAATAATTAACGTTGTGCAACAATCTGTCTCATCACAAGGCCTTTAGATCTGTCTGGTGACTAGTGCATTGAGAGAATAAGAACCGATAAGTAAACCAGAGCTATCAGGGCTAGGATGCTGCCTCCAACACCTGTGTTCATAACAAACTCCCCCATCAGAGGTTAGCCCACAAAAAAGGTTTTATCTAACTTTATAGCTGGAGAAATCAAGGTAAAAGAGAGAAAACCACTTTCCCAAGGTCACATAATAAAGGTAATGCAGTTATGCATGTTCAGTCACTCAGTCATGTCCGACTCTTTATGACCCTATGGACTGTAGCCTGCCAGCCTCCTCTGCCCATGGAATTCGCCAAGCTAGGCTGCTGGAGTGGGTTGCCATGCTCTCCTCCAGGGGATCTTCCTGATCCAGAGATTGAACCCACATCTTTCTGGATCACTTAGTCCTTCTTGATGTCACTGGTTTTAACCCGGTAGGTTCTGAATGGTTTTCGTTTGCCATTTTTGCATTATGGTTAAGTATATATGATATCAAATTTACCCTTTTAACCACTGTTAAGTGTATAGTTCAGTGGCATAGGGCACATTCATATGGCAATCATCACCACCATTCATGCCCCGACTTTTTCCATCTTCTCCGACGTTAAAAAGAAACTTCCCATCTCTCCTCCCTCTAGCCCCTGCCAACCACTTCTGAACATTCTTTTACAGCAAAAAGAAGTGTTGACTTTGACCTTGGTTTACAACCAGAAATGTAATTAGATGCAGGAGCAGGGTGAGGAAAGGGTAAATGTCAATTTAGCACTGACTGTCTTCGGGAGGAGACACCTGGGGAGTGTACTGTGGTATGTGTGTGTGTGTGTCTTTAAAAGATTCTCCACCTCCCGGCCAGCCTCCTTACCATTTGCCACTGGGTTTTCCAGCCGGCCGGTTGCCTCAATTCAGGCTAGGAGCTGGCTATCTCCTTTGTAGTTCCAGGAGCAGTTTTGTTGCCATGGAGGCCACAATCTGATTTGAGGAATGTAAAGGTAATCCTTTGCTTTTAGTTCCAAAGATCTGCTCCAAAGATAGGCTGTTGCTCTTCCTCTGGAAAACCCTGATTGGTAGCTTTCCTCCAAGCGCTCAGTCTGAAGTGCTTTATCCTATCTCCTCACCAACTTCAAAAACTCAAGCTCTCCCGGGGCCTCTGGAAGGGAGTCTGTGGCCTCCATCGATTTCCCACAAATGGCTGATCCTGGAGGTGGTGCTGTTTACAATGGGACGCCTCATAATCAGAGTGCCGCCGACTGTCACGGGGGAAACTGCTGGAAGAACGGGGTGGTGAAAGAATCCCAGGTAAGAAGCGATCCCTCCCCCTTCATCTGAATGACCGGGACATTTCAATATTTTGCTGTAAAGCTCTTTGAAGCTGTCCTCATTGAAAGTCCTTGGCAGAAAGTGTTTTCCGTGTTTGGACTCTTTGCTTCGGCTCATTTCAAATGCTTGGCTACTAAAAAGTTTAGATATGGGTTAAGGAGGGAATTTCTTCTTTATACAGGAGAGGAAATATGTAGACCCAAGAGCTTTCAACTCCTAATGTACAAACATCCCTCCTAGACTGTTGTTTTCTCTCAAGAGTTTTAGGGAGCACAGTTGCAAAGGCTAAAATTCTTGAGCTGAATTTCAGTCCCTCAGAAAATCACAACAGGCTGCATTCACCATGCTTCAAAAGAAATAAAAAAGGAAGCGAAAGTAAATGCTGCTGAGATTATGTGGAGTGGGTGGCATTTTCCCCTGGTAGAGTAGGAATGTCTCTCTGTTTGAAAGGCGACTTCTTTTCGGTGTTCCGTGGAGCCTTGTCAGAACTCACAGCTTGATTTGGGGCCAAAGTCTTTCTTTGAAATTTGACATCACAAGCATTCCTTTTTATAAGACACTTCAGAAAGCGTGGCTTATTGTTACATGCTGCACACAGGAACCAAACAGACTTTGAATTGTTTTCCCATGTGAGGCTTTAAAAAATTTTTTCACTCCTGCTCTGGCAGAATGTTTGAGGGGAACGTGCTGAGGAGGAGGAGGAGGAACCCAAAAAAGTGTTGTCAGCTTATTCAAAGAGGGAGCCAAGCCGGGTCTGCAAGATACTTGTGAAAACAGTCAGGCAGTCCCCAGCTTCCCACTGGATGCCCAGCCCTCTGCTCTGAGCTGCAGGAGCAGCAGGGTGACCTCACCTGCTTGGGAGCAGATTAGCATAGGCAAACCAGCAGCTTTACTCATGGAAAATGAGAAGCTGAGTGGCAAGGAGCCCACTCGGGAGAACTGGGGGGAAGCGGGGAAAAGTCAGATGGTTCTAAGATCACAGGACAGGTGGGGCTGCTTGGAGGCCAGCTCACGATTCAGTGAATTAAATTCGTGTCCAGTGGGACGAAAGAGGTGGAGAGGGGGAATCGCTCTGGAGTCTGGGTCGTTTGTGAATAGGCTGTAGTCTCCAAAATGCGCTCCTCTCTCAACAAAAGCCCTTACCCTAGCCTTGAAGTGCCTACTAAAACCCTCAGGTCTGGCCTCCTCCAGCTGATTATTCGGTCAGTCAAAAAGTGGATTCGGGTTTCTCCATGCTATCTTCCTGACAAACCCGAATGACCTTATTGGCCCTCCCAACGTAATGTGAAGAGAAAGTATTTAAGTCTCATTATTCACGTGAGGGGGATCATATTAATTCCCACCAATTCTTCATCACTGCATCAATTCAGATCACTACCACTCAGGACTCTCTTTGCCCCTAAAATGACTGTAACACTGGCCCCTGGCCTACTCACCTTCTGAACCATCCCCACCCTGAGGGCAGAAATGCATTTAGGGGATTCCTTCTTTCTGTCCCTACTTTATCTTGGTTCTGTAACCACCCTCTAGTGTCTGAGGCTAGAGACTTAGCTAGATGGTGACGACCACTCCTAAGTAAGAAGAAAAGCCAGAATCCAGAAGGTTTGTTACTAAATGCTCCTACAAGACTGTAAATAACTTTGAATTCACCCACACTTGCCAAGGAGCAGCAGGAAATATTAGGGCAGCCACTGCCTTTTCTAACAGCTCTTTCTGAGGGAAGGAACATCCAGAACCTATTTGCTCAGATATATTTAGGTGTTACTAAGTTGAAATTGGCTTCCACTGAGAGCCTCAATTATGGCTTAAAAAGTATGTTCCAGAAAGAAGAAACCCTGCTGGGTTCTTAGGGCAGTAGGGCAGACGAGGGTCTGTTTTCCCCTCTGTGGTTGTGGGTGTGGTCGCCTTTCCCATCATGATCCTCAGTCACCGGCTTTGGCCCATTTCACTTTGAGGACACCCTAAGCAAACTGAGTCTTGACCAAAAGCCTTGCAGCTTGAACCCAGTCCTCGTAGAACAAACTCACTCTTGGAACCCAGCCACCATGTTTGAAGGAAGCCATTGCAGCTCAGGAGAAGCCCAAGCAGAGAAAGACCAAGTAACCCAGGACAGATGTGGCACCAGCTGGTAGACGGAGTGAGTCAGCTGTCTTAGAAGTGGGTGCCCCAGCCCTGGAGTCTGTCTGTTCCAATTGTACTTCATGGAGTAGAGATGACTTGTCCCTACTGCTGCTAAGTTGCTTCAGTTGTGTCCGACCGTTTGTGATCCCATGGGCTGTAGCCCTCCGCATGCTCCTCTGTCCGTGGGATTCTCCAGGCAAGAATACTGGAGTGGCTTGCCATTTCCTTCTCCATGTCCCCCCGGCCTTGCTCAGATTACAGATTCTTGAGCAAACAAGAATCGTTGTTTTAAGAATGGTGGTGATTTATTAAACCACAATAAACATGTAAACACATGGATATTCTATTTCTTTAAAATGCCTAGAAAAATCATTCTACAGTCTTATTACAACCATTCTCAATGCCTTCAATTTGAGGAAACAGTTTTGCCCATCAATCTTTGGCAAAGATTCCTTTTCCTAACCTTTATATTTTTATTTTGTTTTATTTTGTATTTTGCATAAGGACTTAACGTGAGTGTCTGGCTGGTAAAACCAAACACAATGAACTCATATGACATCAGTGCAAAAGCACAATCGTTTCAGATCAGATCAGATCAGTCGCTCAGTCATTTCCGACTCTTTGCGACCCCATGAATCGCAGCACGCCAGGCCTCCCTGTCCATCACCAACTCCCGGACTTCACTCAGACTCATGTCCATCGAGTCAGTGATGCCATCCAGCCATCTCATCTCCTGTCGTCCCCTTCTCCTCCTGCCCCCAATCCCTCCCAGCATCAGAGTCTTTACCAATGAGTCAACTCTTCGCATGAGGTGGCCAAAGTACTGGAGTTTCAGCTTTAGCATCATTCCTTCCAAAGAAATCCCAGAGCTGATCTCCTTCAGAATGGACTGGTTGGATCTCCTTGCAGTCCAAGGGACTCTCAAGAGTCTTCTCCAACACCACAGTTCAAAAGCATCAATTCTTTGGTGCTCAGCCTTCTTCACAGTCCAACTCTCACATCCATACATGACCACAGGTAAAACCATAACCTTGACTAGACAGATCTTTGTTGGCAAAGTAATGTCTCTGCTTTTGAATATGCTATCTAGGTTGGTCATAACTTTCCTTCCAAGGAGTAAGCGTCTTTTAATTTCATGGCTGCAATCACCATCTGCAGTGATTTTGGAGCCCAGAAAAATAAAGTCTGACACTGTTTCCACTGTTTCCCCATCTATTTCCCATGAGGTGGTGGGACCGGATGCCATGATCTTCGTTTTCTGAATGTTGAGCTGGAAGCCAACTTTTTCACTCTCCACTTTCACTTTCATCAAGAGGCTTTTGAGTTCCTCTTCACTTTCTGCCATGAGGGTGGTGTCATCTGCATATCTGAGGTTATTGCTATTTCTCCCGGCAATCTTGATTCCAGCTTGTGTTTCTTCCAGTCCAGCGTTTCTCATGATGTACTCTGCATGTAAGTTAAATAAACAGGGTGACAATATACAGCCTTGACGAACTCCTTTTCCTATTTGGAACCAGTCTGTTTTTCCATGTCCGGTTTTAACTGTTGCTTCCTGACCTGCATACAAATTTCTCAAGAGGCAGATCAGGTGTTCTGGTATTCCCATCTCTTTCAGAATTTTCCACAGTTTATTGTGATCCACACAGTCAAAGGCTTTGGCATAGTCAATAAAGCAGAAATAGATGTTTTTCTGGAACTGCTTTCTTTTTCCATGATCCAGCAGATGTTGGCAATTTGATCACTGGTTCCTCTGCCTTTTCTAAAACCAGCTTGAACATCTGGAAGTTCACAGTTCACATATTGCTGAAGCCTGGCTTGGAGAATTTTGAACATTACTTTACTAGTGTGTGAGATGAGTGCAATTGTGTGGTAGTTTGAGCATTCTTTGGCATTGCCTTTCTTTGGGATTGGAATGCAAACTGACCTTTTCCAGTCCTGTGGCCACTGCAGAGTTTTCCAAATTTGCTGGCATATTGAGTGCAGCACTTTCACAGCATCATCTTTCAGGATTTGGAATAGCTCAACTGGAATTCCATCACCTCCACTAGCTTTGTTCATAGTGATGCTTTCTAAGGCCCACCTGACTTCACATTCCAGGATGTCTGGCTCTAGGTCAGTGATCACACCATCGTGATTATCTGGGTCATGAAGATCTTTTTTGTACAGTTCTTCTGTGTATTCTTGCCATCTCTTCTTAATATCTTCTGCTTCTGTTAGGTCCATACCATTTCTGTCCTCTATCGAGCTCATCTTTGCATGAAATGTTCCTTTGGTATCTCTGATTTTCTTGAAGAGATCCCTAGTCTTTCCCATTCTGTTGTTTTCCTCTATTTCTTTGCATTGATCGCTGAAGAAGGCTTTCTTATCTCTTCTTGCTATTCTTTGGAACTCTGCATTCAGATGTTTATATCTTTCCTTTTCTCCTTTGCTTTTCGCTTCTCTTGTTTTCACAGCTATTTGTAAGGCCTCCCCAGACAGCCATTTTGCTTTTTTGCATTTCTTTTCCATGGGAATGGTCTTGATCCCTGTCTCCTGGACAATGTCACGAACCTCATTCCATAGTTCATCAGGCACTCTATCTATCAGATCTAGGCCCTTAACTCTATTTCTCACTTCCACTGTATAATCATAAGGGATTTGATTTAGGTCATACCTGAATGGTCTAGTGGTTTTCCCTACTTTCTTCAATTTAAGTCTGAATTTAGCAATAAGGAGTTCATGGTCTGAGCCACAGTCAGCTCCTGGTCTTGTTTTTGCTGACTGTATAGAGCTTCTCCATCTTTGTCTGCAAAGAATATAATCAGTCTGATTTCGGTGTTGACCATCTGGTGATTTCCATGTATAGAGCCTTCTCTTGTGTTGTTGGAAGAGGGTGTTTGTTATGACCAGTGCATTTTCTTGGCAAAACTCTATGTCTTTGCCCAGCTTCATTCCATATTCCAAGGCCAAATTTGCCTGTTACTCCAGGTGTTTCTTGACTTCCTATTTTTGCATTCCAGTCCCCTATAATGAAAAGGACATCTTTTTTGGGTGTTAGTTCTAAAAGGTCTTGTAGGTCTTCATTGACCCGTTCAACTTCAGCTTCTTCAGCATTACTAGTTGGGGCATAGACTTGGATTACTGTGATATTGAATGGTTTGCCTTGGAAACGAACAGAGATCATTCTGTTATTTTTGAGATTGCATCCAAGTACTGCATTTCGGACCCTTTTGTTGACCATGATGGCCACTCCATTTCTTCTGAGGGATTCCTGCCCGCAGTAGTAGATATAATGGTCATCTGAGTTAAATTCACCCATTCCAGTCCATTTCAGTTCGCTGATTCCTAGAATGTCGACATTCACTCTTGCCATCTCTTGTTTGATCACTTCCAATTTGCCTTGATTCATGGACCTGACATTCCAGGTTCCTATGCAATATTGCTCTTTACAGCATCGGACCTTGCTTCTATCACCAGTCACATCCACAGCTGGGTATTGTTTTTGCTTTGGCTCCATCCCTTCATTCTTTCTGGAGTTATTTCTCACTGATCTCCAGTAGCATATTGGGCACCTACTGACCTGCGGAGAAGGCAATGGCACCCTACTCCAGTACTCTTGCCTGGAAAATCCCATGGACAGAGGAGCCTGGTAGGCTGCAGTCCATGGGGTCACTAAGAGTCGGACACGACTGAGCGACTTCACTTCCAATTTTCCCTTTCATGCACGGGAGAAGGAAATGGCAACCCACTCCAGCGTTCTTGCCTGGAAAATCCCAGGGACAGGGGAGCCTCATTGGCTGCCGTCTCTGGGGTCACACAGAGTCGGACACGACTGAAGCAACTTAGCAGTAGCAGCAACTGACCTGGGGAGTTTATCTTTCAGTATCCTATCATTTTGCCTTTTTATACTGTTCATAGGGTTCTCAAGGCAAGAATACTGAAGTGGTTTGCCATTCCCTTCTCCAGTGGACCACATTCTGTCAAATCGGGTTGCCCCACGGGCATGGCTTAGTTTCATTGAGTTAGACAAGGCTGTGGTCCTAGTGTGATTAGATTGACTAGTTTTCTGTGAGTATGGTTTCAGTGTATTTGCCCTCTGATGCCCTCTTGCAACACCCACCTTCTTGGGTTTCTCTTACCTTGGGCGTGCGGTATCTTTTCACAGCTGCTCCAGCAAAGCGCAGCCATTGCTCCTTACCTTGGACGAGGGGTATCTCCTCACCGCCGCCCTTCCTGACCTTCAATGTGGGATACCTCCTCTAGGCCCTCCTGCGCCCGCACAGCCATGGCTCCTTGGACGTGGGGTTGGTCCTCCTGGCCACCGCCCCTGACCTCGGGCGTGGGGTTGCTCCTCCTGGCCACCACCCCTGGCCTCATGCTGTCAAATCCAAAGTGTAATCATTCAACCTGAGGAGGTCTGTAACTTGCTGCCTTATCTAAGAAATAGCAGGCAAAGAAGGATGCATGCGTTCAGGTTTAGCTGTTTTGTTGATTGAAAGAATATATATTTTAAAGTATATTTCATATCTTCCAATTATAAATTAATTTTATCTATTGGTTAAAGTTTCCTAGAAAATGATTCTCTTTAGAAACACAAGTAGATTGACATTAACCTAATTATTCTCAAGGAATCCACTCCAGTTATTTTGAAATACACTTGTTTTAATCTTCCTACTAAGTATTGTCATCTCTCTTAGTTGGCCTGAACTAATGTTTTAATGAAATTCTAAAGTATCCTAACCCATAAATTCATGTGAGAAGTTGTTGCCACCATATTACTGATAGAAAGTCATAGGGCCATTCATTCACCAATTAAACATTTGGAAACAAACACTATGAGCAGGGCTCAGAGAAGTATTCAAAACTCTTCTCCATAATCTACTTCATCCATCACAATTCTCTCTAAATAATGCTTCACTCAAAAGCTTTCCACATTGCAGATCGTTTGATTACAGCAGAGGTTGAGATGACAAATACCCAGCAGGCTGGCAAGGCCCGGGGTGGACAATAGAAAGAGGTCAGCATGGGTTAAGGCTTCCCAGGTGGCTCAGCAGTAAAGAGTCTGCCTGCCAAGCAGGAGACACAGGATCAATATCTGGATCGGCAAGATCCCCTGGAGAAGGGAAGAGCAACCCAATCCAGTATTCTTGCTTGGAAAATCCCACAGGCAGAGGAGCCTGGCAGGTTGCAGCCCATGGGGTTGCAAAGAGTCCGACATGACTCAGCAACTAAACAACAGTAACAAAGCACGGGTTTGCCCAAGTAGAGCAAAGCAACTCAGGTAACAACAACAGCAACTACTCAGGACGCTGTTGTGTTGACAGATGTTATGATTTTCAAAAGAAGCTGGAAATCCAGATGGGGGAGGAGGGGAAGAGAATATCCTAATTTTTAAGGATTGTCATTTAATCCTTCAAAAGGCCAGTAGTGTAGATTTCAAGGAGACATTGCTACCAGCCACAAGTCTGTAATCTCTGAACTAGTGTTTAGTCACTAAGTTCTGTCCAACTCTTTGTGACCCCATGGACTATAGCCCACTAGACTCCTGCATCCATGGGATTTTCCCCACAAGAATACTAGAGTGGGTTGCCATTTCCTTCTTCAGGGGATCTTCCAGAGCCAGGGATTGAAACTGCATCTCCCACATCTCCAGCATTGCAGGCAGACTCTTTACCGCTGAGCCACCAGGGAAGTCCCTCTGATGAGAAAAATAAGAGGTCCTAAATAGAGTGATTCAGGGAACTTGGGTCTTCTTAATTTAGACTGATTTTATATATTTTTAAAAGCAATAGGTGTATCTTACTTCTTAATTTTCTTGACTTGTTATATTAACACATATTCCTGGAGTGTGCAAGTTTGAGGAACAACTCTGACTCCACCATGTATACTGGGTTTCCCAGACTGACCCTGATTTCAAGTAATAGATGTCAAGAAGTCACAGAACTGACACCATTTTACTGCTCAATCTTCCTCTCTCAAACTTCATAGGAAGTGACATACAAACTTTTTGTTAGATAGTGCACTCATATATCTTGGTGACCATTATTATTCTCTGGCTATGATATAACTGGGTCTTCAAAAGTTGCCCAGGAAAACGGCTATGTGTAAATATGATTATCCTGTCAACTACAAGTTATACCTGACTGTTCTTTCCCTGCCATGTAGAGCTTATCCTTTGGAAAGTCAAGGATCCTTTGGGATATTTTCTGTATTGCAGAATTTTCCATGTAGAAGGCTCATGTGTTCCTAGACTTTCTCGGGTCCCCAGATTAAGAACCTTAACTCTCACACCCCGATCAGAAAAACCAACAAACCCGTCTTTCCAGAGAAGACAGGGTAAAGGGATTCATAAATTGATTTACCAAGGAGGAAAAAACAAAAACAAAAACAAAAACCACACAAACACAAAGAGTGAAGCCAAAGTGATTCAACAAGACCACCTGTTATTAATCTATTTAAAAACTTTATATTAGAATTTTGTACCCCACTTTTTAATACTATTTTCATATTTCTTTTACTATAAAACTACATTTATATCCCGCCTTACAACCTTGAGTAAAAATGAACTCTCCAGGGAGATACTTCTTTTCTGGTGGCTTTTCACAACCCAGCAGCCCTCAGGATTTCCCAGGGAACCCCTTAAGGAAGAATGATAGCAGGAAAACGAGCTTTGACCTCAGCTAGAATTCAGAGAAGGCAATGGCACCCCACTCCAGTACTCTTGCCTGGAAATCCCATGGACGGAGGAGCCTGGTAGGCTGCAGTCCATGGGGTCTCGAAGAGTCGGACACGACTGAGCGACTTCACTTTCAATTTTCACTTTCATGCATTGGAGAAGGAAATGGCAACCCACTCCAGTGTTCTTGCCTGGAGAATCCCAGGGACGGGGGAGCCTGGTGGGCTGCCGTCTATGGGGTCGCCCAGAGTCGGACACAACTGAAGCGACTTAGCAGCAGCAGCAGCATTGGGTTTGAGTCCTAGTTTGCCCCTTACTAGCCGTGCCTCATCGGAAAAGTCGCTTCATGTCTCTGATCCATACCTCATAAGGCAATGCTGAAGATTTGATGAGATAGTGTATTCTAGGCTCTCAGTAACTCTCACATGTGTAGTCGACAATAAACGGTAGCTTTTATCTCTGGAAGTTAGCCTGCAGCTATCTCTTACTCCTCTACTGCTATTTTAAGAATGTTCAATACAATGCCTGGCATGTAACAGAGGCTCAAAAAATGATAGTTTTATGCCTTGAATTCCCTTATCCAGTGGTGGCTTTATTTTACTTGGTCTGTCGGCAGCACTTGACACAAATAATCATTCCTCCTCCTTCAATCACTTTGCTCTCTTGGCTTCCAGGTATGACCCTCTTATACCACCAGCTCTTCCTTTGCAGTGTCTATTCCTGGCTTTACTCATCTCCTTGACCTTTAAACAGTGGAGTGACCCAAGGCTCAGTCCTTGTACCCCTTCTCTTTCCTAACTGTAAATACCTCCTGATTGGACCTTGCCCCATCACTATACGAACATCACTATCCATGTTTATGTATTATGCGTACATATGCCATTTCCAATAGCTTACTTGATATTTCACTTGGAGGATCAAAGTCATCTCCAACTTAACATGCCCAAAACTGAGCCCCTGATACTCCTTCTATCCCAAACATGCTTCCTTTAGAGCCTTTCCCATTGCAGAAAATGACAACTCTAGTCTTCCAGTAGCTCAAACCAAAAACATGGAATAGTTCATGACTTTTTCATTCTACATTGAATGAGTCAGCAAACTCATGATCCTCCCTTCACAAGATATCCAGAATCTGACCACTCCTCACCTCCCCACAGCAACCTCTCTGGTCTCAGCCCCCACAATCTCTCACCTTGATCGTTTTGGAAGCCTCATCCTTTTTCCCCATTCTCTGGTTATCCACTACTGAATAACCACCCATACCAACACAGAGCAATGCTAAACAACAGCCATTCGCTATGATCATGGACTCTGCTGGGTAGGAAAACACCCTGCAGAGATAGCTCTTCCTGGTTCCATGATACCTAGGACTTTGACTGCAGGACCTAGAACAGCTGAGCCTGGAGCATTCGCCTGCAAGATAGAGTCCTCAATCCCATGACCCATGCAGTCTGAGATGGCTGAGAAACAGGGCAAGCCAAGACTGTGGGCTGCATTGCCCGTATGTCTCCACCAGCAGGGAGGGCTCCAAGAGTTTTCTCGTAAGTAAAGCAGAACTTTCACAGCCTTCTGTACCCTAGCCTCAGAGGTCAGCTTCATGAACACCTGTTGAAGCAGTCACAAGCCCACCAGGTTCAAGCACAGTCTTTGAGAATAAACAGGCATATAATGCCTACTTAGATTTTTACCAAAAGTAAAGGAGTAAATTTAAGAATATGCTTGGAAAGCAAGTCGATGATGCTCTTATTGTATTTGTTATGATGTTACTTTGATCGAGGCAGACTGGCTTTATTATGCAAGACTCTTGTAAGTGTAGAGATTTTTTTTTTTCAATTGCATTGTATTTTTTTTCATTGGTATTATAAATGAAGACAGAACAAAGTAGAATGCTTTGTGATGTCTTATGGCAATTGCATTTTTTGTCTTTCTCTGGGTAAAAATGTATTAGATCTGTAGTTAAAGTCTTTTTTGAAAGCAAAAGCAAACAAATAAATTAAAAAAAACAAACACCTACCTCTCAATGGAAAGATGATTAAAAAGCTTATAGACATCTTTTAAATTTCATACCCTGCTTCCACCCCTGCGCCCCCTCCACTACGATCAGCAAGACTGCTCTCAATACAGCAGCAGAATGATCCTTTTGAAATGACATCAAGAGCTTGGTGTCATTTGGGCAGAGTGAGCTTCTGCCTAAATCCTCCCCATGGACCCCATTTCACTCAGAGTAAAAGCTGAGATCCTTACAATGACCACAGGCACCATGGGCACTCTGATCCATCCATGACTCAGCTCTTGCCCCTTTCTGGGTGCTTGGGGTGTTCCAGTCACACTTGAGCCAGGAGCCCAGGACCCGCCCACCTGGGGATATCCCCACATCCTCTCCCATTTGTACTTCCCAGAAATCCACGTGACTGTACCTCCCTCCTTTCAAGTCAAATGCTACTCACAATCCTATCAAAATTGCAAACCTCCTTGCTTCCTGCCTCCCTTAACTGCTTGTTTTCTTTAGTACTTAACACCATCTGCATGTATACACATAGATTTATTTCTTCTGTATTTGTCTGCCTCTGGTTCTAGAATGGGAGCTAGGCTCTAGCTGAGATTTCCATCTTACTCACTGCTGAATCCCCGGAACCTCAACCAGAGCCAGTACACAGTAGGTGCTCAATAATGGTTGCACAGTGATTAAAGACCTGATTTCAGCTTGCTTTATTTCCTTTGCTGGTTCTGGTTCTTTAAAAGATGGAAAAGGCCCCACCCATATGATACATAGTCTACTTTGTAGGTTTTGAACTGTCTAACCTCTTATTAATTAATTACTAATTTAATTATTAGTAATTAATTAATTAGTAATGAAAGGTTTCCTATCCTTTGTTGGAGAACGTAACTACTGTTTACTTCCCTCTTTTTAAACATCAGTAGATTGCTAGATTATTTTGTGTGACCAGGTCACTACATACTTTTTATGTTGATATCCAAATATTAGGTATAATCTAAGCCTGGGGTTAGGGAATGTGCTTTCAGCAAGAAGAACTTTTTAAAGGAAATTAAAAAAGAAATAAATGTTATTAATTTATCCTGATGATTCTACTACCTCTTAATAGAAGATGAAATATGCCTGGATTAGAAGGAAAATAACTAATACCTCAGGGTATAGAGACCTGTTATCTGGTTTTAATAAAAATTCTGCATTCTCAGGATCGCATATCCAAGAAAAACCAGAATAACTTGCTTTCCCATTCATGACCCTGTATATGAGATGATTTTTAATATTTAATTTAACAAATTTTGCATCACACTGTATGCTAGGAATTTTCTAAATACAAGCTTATTTGATTCTCAGAACCTTATGAACTTAATTATGCAAAGCATTTTTATATTATAGAAAAGTTCAGTAAATTTGCTTAAGATTAAACCTCCTGTTAGTGGAGACTGGCCCCAAGGTCTGTGTTTTTAATCATTAGAAGAAAAAAAAAAGCCTTTTCTTTAAACTTTTTTTTTTGTGAATAATTTCAAACTTACAGAAAATTAAAAGAGTTCTGCAGTGAATACTCATATACCTACCACATAGAATCTGCAATTAACATTTTATTGTATTTGTTTCACCACACTTTTTTCTGTCTGCACATCCCTCTACTCAGCCATCAATCCATATGTTTGGTGCATTTCAAAGAAAATTGTAAAATCAGCACATCCCACCCCTAAGTATTAGCCGGACTGCAATATTTGTCCATAGCTCTTTTTTTTTTTCTTTTGAGGCAAAATTTACATTGAATTTTGGCTTATATCACCTTTTGATTTCTCTTGTTGGAAAGAGTTCCATAATGTAGTTTTGACTGTAGCAAGATTTATAAAAACCACTCACTTGACATTGGAGAGCTTAACCTCTGGACAAAACAACTGAGTGGTGTGTAAATTCACATCTAGTGAGATGGAAGATGGGCTTCCCAGGTGGCTCTAGTGGTAAAGAACACGCCTGCTAACACAACAGACATAAGAGACGCAGGTTTGATCGCTGGGTCAGGAAGATCCCCTGGAGGAGGGCATGGCAGCCCCCTCCAGTATCCTTGCCTGCGAAATCCCATGGACAGAGAAGCCTGGAGGGCTACAGTCTGTAGGGTCGCAAAGAGTCGGACGCAACTGAAGCGACTTAGCCCAGCACAGCAGAGATGAAATAAGGACTCAGCAGAGCCGCTCCCTCTTGAGAAACTCCCCTGCTGTACATCTGTAATTCTGCAGAGATCAAGAGCCATTTTCCTCTTTTTTTTTTCTTTAGTATAATCCAGCGAACAGGAAAGGAACTTAGTATAGAAATTCTTACATTTCCATTCCATGCCCTGTCTTTCTTACATGTGGAGTAATGAGGTTCAACAAAGCTAAGTGGCTATCTCAGAAGTCACACCAGTGTGAGACACCCTCATCATTCCAGTTTCTTGATACCTCAACCAAGGACCTTTCTGGAAAGATCCATTTTATTGGAAACCTCCCACCTGTAAAAGTAATCAGGCAGGGACTAAGGTATTTGATGATTCATAGTGGTACCTGCCGAAGAAGGCAATGGCACCCCACTCCAGTACTCTTGCCTGGAAATCCCATGGACAGAGGAGCCTGGTGGGCTGTAGTCCATGGGGTCGCTAGGGGTCGGACACTACTGAGCGACTTCCCTTTCACTTTTCACTTTCATGCATTGGAGAAGGAAATGGCAACCCACTCCAGTGTTCTTGCCTGGAGAATCCCAGGGACGGGGGAGCCTGGTGGGCTGCCGTCTATGGGGTCGCATAGAGTCAGACACGACTGAAGTGACTTAGCAGCAGCAGCAGTGGTACCTGCGATTGCAAATTCTTTAGCTTTGACTTCAAAATTGATGCTGCAAAATTGCATTTGTCTCATGTAAGATGTAAAGACCTCTTTTTTCCTATTTCTCCAAATAAAAGACGCACAGAGGGAGCCTCCTTCTTTGTGTATCTTAGAAAAAATATGTCAGAGAAATCAATATTTATTTAGAGTTAATGATTGCTGCCACACACAAGATGCCGCCAAATGTTTATGCTTTTTGAGATATTGTTAATTCTCACCTATCACTTTCAAATTTCACATATAAGGATCCAAGATCCAAAGAAGTGAGATAATCACCCACATGGAAGGCAAGTATTAGGAGGCTATTACGACCCCTAGTATCACATAAGGGCTTCCCAGTTGGCGCTAGTAGTAAAGAAGCTGCCTGTCAATGCAGAAAACATGAGACGCAGGTTCAATTCCTGAGTTGGGAAGATTCCCCTGCAGGAGGGCATGACAACCCACTCCAGTACTCTTGCCTGGAGAATTCCATGGACAGAGGAGCCTGGTGGGCTATGATCCATAGAGTCACAAAGAGTTGGGCATGACTGAAGTAACTCAGATGCACCCAAGCAGTATCACATAAATGGTTGCCACATCTCACAGCCCCACTGTTCTCTTAAACTGAACCATCATATAGAGATTGGGAGCAGGGCCTCCCCTTAGCACTGCTTGGGCTTGAATTTCAGCTTCACATCATCATTTTGTGGCCTTGGGAAAGTGATTTAATCTCTGTGCCTCAGTTTCCTCATCTGGAAGATGAGGATAATAGTAGTGTCTGCCCAGTGGATCCCGTGTAAGAAGTAAATATGATAGCACATGCAAAGACTCAAAATGATTTCTTGAAACTTAACCAGTGCTTGCCTGGCCCCTTTTAACTTTCAGCATCAGCTGTAATGATCCTTATATCCAAGATCTTGTTGGACTCTCACAACTATGCTGTGAAGTTTTGAAGGCTGTTGACCCATTTCATGGATGGAAAAAACTGGGCTCAGAAAAATAATGAGACCAAAGACGCATGGATGAAGGGGAAAGAGTTAGACAAGAATCTCAGACATATTTTGCCTCTAAGTTCAGGGATGTCTCAAAGGACTAGACACACAGTAGGCCCATACTCTGCATACCAACTGCATCAACTATTCCTCACAAGAACAGGCAGGAAGTTACAAAAAATCAGTGCCTCTAGTCTTCAGTAGATATATTCATAGCAAGATATGAAGTGCTATTTTGGTCATTACACTTAGAAGAGCAGCTTTGGGGGTCAGTCGTAGTAATTTTTTTAAATCTATGAGATTGTACAAGTCTTGAATAATGTTAATTCCTATCTTAGATTTTCATAGCCAGGCAGCAAAGTGATTTTACATGGCACATCAGATAGCACAACTTCCTATAAATCTTTCTTTAAAAATCATTGACCTTTGTCTTTACATGTTTATGGCATATAGCATGTGTGTTCCTCAGAATTACCTTCTTCTGAGCCTTCGTGAATCCTCAATTTCATTTTTAAGTGTGTGTGCCATCATGAAGGCTTGCTTCCAGACCCAGCATGGGAATGCAAGTCAATTCACTTCTTGGTTCCTTTGCTGAAGTTCCCTGAAGCAATGACATTGATGATGTGGTAAGGATTCTTACGTCTTGCAACAAGGCCTGTTTCCCAGTCATCTACTTTGATAGTCTGAAAGAAACTGGGCTCCAGATGTTCTCAAACACTAGAATATTCATAGCAGAATTGATCTCAGATCTCAGAGAAGCATGAAATCTCATTGTATAGGTCTTAGCAACATATTTCTCAATAAAGAACAGAACTGAGACTCACTTGCCCAATATCTCAGAACGGCCAATCCGGGATAAGACAGACGCCTGTCCACTGCCAGTTTCTAGAGCTTCTACACAGTACTGTTTCTCAAAGTGCAGAATCCAAAACAAACCCTGGTGGAGCCCTTGACAACAAGGTCTTTTGCCAAACCATGCAAATAACGAGGGTATCTGGGTAAATCCCACAACTGATGTAAGGTTTGATGGACTGGTTTGTAAGTTTATGCAAGAGGGGCTGCCATTTCATTCATTGGACTATGCTTCTCACTGATTAGTTCTTCCCAAGCCCACCGCATATAGGTACCTATATGCAAAGACACAAAAGTTCTCCACAGGGTGGCCTGAGATAATGACTCAATGGCTGAAATAAATAGGCTGTGAATATCAGTTTACGTTTTTTAAGTGTTATATCAATCTTTATACCAGTCAGATGACTCATGCTTTGTGTCTGTCCATTACTTAGGGCCCATAAATTATGATGGTTAAAAAGAAAAAAAATGCCTGTAACTTCTAAATGGTTGATTCAGGAGTACAGGTAAAAACTAATCAAGACTAGCCTTGCTCTGGGAGAAGTTACTTTTAATTTTTTTTTCTGTATTGTATACCACAGTACAGAATAACTTTTTCTAAAAAAAAAGTTAATCAGATAATTACAGGTGTGACCGTGAATGTTATCAGGTTTTCTTGGAAGCAAAGAAACAAATCATTGTGGTACCATACTCTTGGGAAATTGGTTGGTTGGAGACATTATGTCTACTTTCCCAAGAAGCAAAAGGTTTTCATGGAAAATCAAATGCACACTGCCTTCCATGAAAACTGAAGATTTCAGCCAGAGAAATTGTATGCATTCAAGCAGTGCCTCTTTAAGGACACATTCTCTCTTCAAAGGCAAGCAAAGAATGAGCCAGGTTATAGGTTAACTGAACCTAGACTGTTCTAGACGTGCATAAAATATAAGGGATTTTATAGGGTGACGGGCAGAGGAGGAAGGAAGGTAAAGGAGAATAGGTCTGTGAAACCATGAGCCAAATCCTGATAAACACACAGGGAAGGGAGACCAGTGCAACTTTCTTGGTAGGGGGCTTTCTGCTTCTTCAGGTTACTCAATGGCAGGTACCGCTTGGTCCATCTTCAGGGAATGAGAAGTTCTGGTTGGGGTTCAGAGGGTTCAGGGGTTCAGCATAATCAAAGGCCAAGAAGAAAGTGTTTCCATTTGATTCAAAGAGAAAAGCCATTGTTTATACTTCAAGTTCAGTTCCCTGAGCTCAGCCAAATGACTCAGGACCACATTTTGTGTGGCTCTGGAGCCCTACCCTCGTTTCAACTGACCTATGAGTCACCAGCTGCCTGGCAAGAGAAAGGAATGCCACAGCGCACACCTCACTTGTGTGGCAAAGCTCATCTCTGGTGTTAATTCACTCTCAGGTAGCTTAGGAGACACTTTCCTTTTGATTTTGGCTCGTAGGTTCCAACTTTCAGAATCAGCAGAATGAGTTTGCTTCATCAAATATTCTTCCTCAGTGGATACAAGAAAGACTTTTTAAATTTTATATTGGAGTGTAGTTGATTAACAATGTTGTGGTAGCTTCAGGTGTACAGCAGAATGATTCAGCTGTATATGTGTGTGTGTGTGTGTATACATATATACACCTGTATCTGTTTTTTCAAATTCTTTTCCCATTTAGATTATTACAGAATACTGAGTAGAGTTCTCTGTGCAGAATGGAAAGATCCTTGCTGGGTATCTATTTCAAATAGCAATGTGTACAGTCAATCCCAAACTCCTAGTCCATCCCTCCCTGCCATCCTTACCCCCCACACACACCCTGTTAGCCATATGTGTGCTCTCTATGAGTCTCTGTTTTATAAATAAGTTCACTTGTATGATTTTTTTAAAAAGATTCTCCATATAAGCGATATCATAAGCTATCTGTCTTTGTCAGAATTACCAACCACACAACCATGAATCACTGTGAATCACTGAATGTTGGGGTTCCCTGAAGATCCACTCATGGCTTTGCAGGGGCTCTTATGAAAACAGATATCAGATATCAGATCAGATTTTAAACCAGCATTTGCTTAAAACTCATCAATGGCCTCCCTTAGGATCAAACCTCTGATCCTAAACTCAGTTTACAAGCTCTGTACAACCTCCCCAGCGGATTTATCCATTTATTCAACAGATATTTGTTGGATACCTACTTCGTATCAGATGACCTTCTAGGCACTGGAATACTAATGATGGACAAAGTGGATGACATTTCCCCTTTAGAACTGACCAGCCCCTCACTAGTCCCTGCCAGCCTGCTACCGTACCGCCTTCCCTCCCCACAGTTCCCAGGCTCTTCCTCCTGCTGGGAACACTGCACTTTGTTAAATCCTACTGACTTTTGTTCAGTCACTCAGTCACATCCGATTCTTTGTGACCCCATGGACTGTAGCACACCAGGCTTCCCTGTCCTTCATTATCTCCTGGAATTTGATGCCATCCAACCATCTCATCCTCTGTCACCCCCTTTCACCTCCTTCCCTGAATCTTGCCCATCAGGGTCTTTTCCAGTGAGTTGGCTCTTCTCATCAAGTGGCCAAAAGATTGGAGTTTCAGCTTCAGTATCAGTTGTTCCAATGAATATTCAGGGTTGATTTCCTTTATCACGGACTAGTTTGATCTCTTTGCTGTCCAAGGGACTCTCAAGAGTCTTCTCCAGCACCACAATTCAAAAGCATCAAATCTTTGGTGCTCAGCCTTCTTTATGGTCCAAATCTCACATCTGTACATGACTACTAGAAAAACCATGGGTTTGACTATATGGACCCTTGTCAACAAAGTGATATCTCTGCTTTTTAATACACTGTCTAGGTTTGTCATAGTTTTTCTTCCAAGTAGCACACATCTTTTAATTTCATGCAGATCTTATTTTAAGCATTGTCTTCTTCAGGGAGACCTTTCTCTTTTCTTTTACAAGATCAGATCCTATCCTATCCACTCCATAGCCCCATGACTTATTCATCATTTCCCTTTTTGTAAGTAATTGTTTTGCATCTGCATTTCCCTTTAGACCAGGAGTTGGGAAACTTTCTCTGCAATAGGCCAGATAATATTTTCAGCTCTTTGGGGCACGCAGTTCCTGTCCCAACTACTCATCTCTGTTTTATGGCAAGAAGGAAGCCATGGACAACAAATAAACAAATGTGTTTGTTGGCTAAATGACTGAACAAATATGCCTACAGATAATCGTACTAAGTAAGTCTAAGTAAGAGAAAGACAAATATCATATAATAGCACTTATATGTGAAATCTAAAAAAAAATGATACAAATGAACTTATTTACAAAACAGAAATAGACTCATAGACGTAAAAGATAAACCTATGATCACCAGAGGGGAAATGCAGGGGGAGGGATAAATTAGAAGTTTGGAATTAGTACATACATACTCCTATATGGAAAATAGATAAACAACAAGGACCTACAGTGTAGCACAAGAAACTACTCAATATCTTATAGTAACCTATAATGGAAAAGAATCTGAAAGAGAATGCTGCTGCTAAGTCATTTCAGTCGTGTCTGACTCTGTACGACCCCAGAGACAGCAGCCCACCAGGCTTCCCCATCCCTGGGATTCTCCAGGCAAGAACACTGGAGTGGGTTGCCATTTCCTTCTCCAATGCATGAGAGTGAAATGTGAAAGTGAAGTCACTCAGTCGTGTCCGACTCTTAGCGACCCCATGGACTGCAGCCCACCAGGCTCCTCCATCCATGGGATTTTCCAGGCAAGAGTACTGGAGTGGGGTGCCATCGCCTTCTCCGTGAAAGAATAGATTCATGTATATATGTAACTGAACCACTTTGCTGTACACCTGAAACTAATACAACATTGTAAGTCAACTATACTTCAATTAAAAAAGAGTTCCTAATTAAAACAAAAAATTATATTTCAATCAGAAAATTAAAAAAAAAAGGAAGGGAAAAAATGAACAAATGTATAAATATGGAAAGCCATTAAATTTCTGGTTTGCTTTTTCCACTGCTTTAGATGTTGTTAGATTAGATGTTGTCACTGAAGACTTCTTGGTCTCTGGTCCTGAGATGTATTCTGCATGCACAGAAAAGCTCTGTGTTCCTCAAGTGATCCAGCTGGTTTTAGGTAGATAAGAATATTTTCTCCCCCCCGCCACCTTGGCCCATAAGCACCAGGAGGATGGAAGTCATAAGATAAAACGACCCGAATGACTCGTCCACTGCCAGGCATAGCTGCATAAACATGGTAGTCAGCCTTCTCAGGAGAGTTGACAGCTACTCGTGCCCATCTGGGAAGGAAAAAGAGCCAGTCCCATGGCTAATTTATTTCTGAAATATGTTCCAATCTGTCATGTCTCAGAAGTTTAAGTTTTGAGCACCTCAAAACTTAACTTGACGAACGCTCTCACCTGGACTGAGGAATTATAACTTAACAAGAAGACAGTGGGTGGTAGTTAATCTCAGTGATATTGAAACACGTGTGCATTGCTTTCTCTGGCTTATCAGGATAGCTTCAGAAAAGCTGTGCTCCTCAAGTGATCCAGCTGGCTGTAGGTAAGATTAGAACACTGCAGTCATTACAGGCTGATGAAGGATGACCGCTTTGTTCCAAAGTTCAATTATGTCCACCTGACTTAGAGACTCCACCCCAGCCACCAAATCAGGCAAGATCCTGGGAAAGGTCTGGCTCATCCTGCTGTGTAGGCCTATTCGGTTCCAGTAGGCACTACACATTTCATCTCCAAACAGGCAGGAAATGAGGTCCTTGCAAGGTCCCATTCCTCTCATTTCCACCACGAAGTGCCTGTGCTGATTCTCCTGTCCGAGAGACCCTCACCTCCTCCCTCAGCGTTTCCCAGTCTTGGCTCTGTCTCATTCACTCACTCCTACGCAGATCTTCGTGTGGCTTGCTCCTAAGGACTTCATTTAGTCCCTCCAAGCCATCCGACCTTTTCTGTGACTCCTTCACTTCCCACTGTGGAAGCCTGGGACTCTTCATGGGCTGCCCTGACTTGTTCCCTAACTTCCCTGGTGGTGGTGGATGGGCAAGCCGAAAACGCGGGGAAAGCGACTTGACCTCTCAACGACTGAACTTGTGCACCATGACAAAGAAAGTTTGGAGTAGCTAATACATAAAGACCTTGTGCCTTCAAGAATTTCCATGTTTATTACCTGTCTGTCTGTCTTTCTGACTTCTGTGGACACTGAGGCCTAAATCTTTTAATGTGATTCTTTCTGTCATGCACCACTTCACACACAGATGCTCAATATACCAAGAATTAAATCTTTGGCTCAGCTTTCTGGAATAAGCTTGCCCAGAATCATTGGGCAACATTGATTGATTTGATTGATTATCTCATTTCATCTTTTTTTAAATTATAGTTGATTTACAATACAGTTTCAGGTGTATGACAAAATGATTCAATACTTGAATAGATTATACTACATTTAAAGTTATTATAGAATATTCTTTACATTCCCTGTGTTGTACACTACACCTTTGTATCTGATTTATTTTTTACATAGTGGTTTGTACCTCTTAATCACTTTTCCCTAGCTTGCCCCTCCCAGCTGGTAACCACTAGTTTGTTCTCTGTATCTATGAGTTTATTTCTGCTTTATTATATTCATTTGTTTTAGTTTTTTAGATACTACATATAAAAGAGAAATTACAGTATTTGTTTTCCTCTGACTTATTTTACTAAGCATAATACCCTCCAGGTCTATCCATGTGGTTGCAAATGGCAGAATTCATTATTTTTAATACCAGAGTATTATTCCATTTATATATATATATATATATACACACACACATATACATACACACACACTGTACATACATATATCTTTTTAAATCAATGTTTTAATTTTCTTCAGATAATTACTCAGGAGTGGAACTCCTGATCATACGGTTGTCCTGTTTTAAAATTTTCTGAGGCACCTTCATACCATTTCCACAATGGCCACGCCAATTTACACTCGCCAGATTTAAATTAAAATATTGGCCAATGCAGACAGGTCCTGATGTATTCTTTTCCTTGGGGAAGTAACTTAGTTCCCAGGCTTCTTCCAAACCCTTCTAAGCAAGATTTAGACACGAAGTATCTATTCTTCAAGATAATATTTTAACAATATTAAGGTAATATTTAAAAAATGAGTCACCAGACTTCCCTGATGGTCCAGTGGTTAAGAATCCACCTGTAGATGCAAAGGACACAGTTCCATCCCTGGTCCAGGAAGATTCCACATGCCCAGGATCAACTGAGCGCACACACCACAACGACTGAGCCCGCGGGGTGCTACTACTGACTCCTGTACACTCCAGGGCCTGTGCCCCACAAGACAGGCCGCCACAGCGTAAAGCCCACATGCCACAGTTAGAGAGTAACCCTCGAACCACTAGAGAAAGCCCACACACAGCAACAAAGGCTCGGCACAGCCAAAATAAAAGCATTTGTTACAATACTTTAAAAAATGCACCACCAAATCTCATGGCAGAACCCGATATAAGTTTATTTCTCATTCCCATGAAGTCCAATGGGCACTTATAGGAATCTGGAGGGGTAAATGGTGAGGACTCTGCTCCACATGGTCATTCAGGTCACCAGGATGAGAAAAGCTCTGCAGACTAGACTGGGTAGCTTCCACGGTCACAACAGCCGTCAGCATTCAGATGGCAACAGGGCAAAGAGAGAAAGAGACGGGTCAGGAGAGAGCCACAGGTCAGGCCCAGAGATGGCACGTTTCACTTCTACCAATTTCACACTGATCAGAACTCAGTCACACCATCACGCTTGTCTGCAACGGACGTGGGACTTGTAGCCCAGCTGTGAGAAAGAGGAGAGGGAAGTGGTTTGATGCTCACAGCCAGTCTCCCCCACAATGGACATTAGTGTGAAAATATTTGAAACATTCAAAAGGCCTAAGTGAGAGATAATAACAGCTATTATTTTTTGCAAGTGATCCTTTATTTTCTGTCCTTTTATTAAATAACCTGTCTTTTTAAAATATTTTTGTAATACAATGTGATGAGTATTACAATGGTGTTATGCAGTGAGAACACCCAGCCTGGATCTTTTTAGGAAGTGAAGACAGACCTAGGTCTTAAACAGTGGATATTAGGCAGGCAAAGGTATAAAGGGTGGCGTAAAGGAGGCGGGCAACAGAGGACATTCAAAAAAGGAGTGGACACCAAAAAAATTACAGGAACGTGTCAGCGTGAGAGAAGGTTTGGAAGGGCATAAAAATCAGGGTATCAGGATGTGAAATGAAAGCAGCCCACATGTTTGTGACAAGATGATACGAGTTAGACTAGACATAGGAGTTTGATAAAGCATTTCTAAACATTTACATCTATAGCAGACTGTGATTACAATACTCATTTCTTAAAATGCAATGCAACTTTAAGATATTAAGTACCCTTCCAGCTAAGGTAGAACTATGCACTCTCATCTGTCTTGCTTCATTCCACTTCCATAAGCTTTGGAGCTGTATCATTTCTACTACTTCAGCCGAATCGAACTGGCATTCCAAAGTATTTTAGAAGAGAAATAAATGGCAACTTTGAAGTCAAAAAGATTCTCAAATGTCTTAGAATAAAAATAGAGGATTCTACTGAGGAGAGCGCTGCTTTGAGTTTTAGCTGCCACTGTGAGTGAAAGTTTATTATACACACACAACACAACATACGGCGTACACACTCAGTAAGGAAGGTATACTTATCAGTCAGAACCGGGCACTCATTAGCCAACCAGAATGGACGCTCAGGAGAAATAACTGAGATGAATATATTGTGAATACTAGGTGAACACCAGTCCCACTCACCTCCACCAGCCTCTCACCTACAGTTCTTGTTACTCTCTTGACTGGGGAAGAGACCTGATCTACTGGATCAGCTGGATCCTCAGCTGCCAGTACTGGAAGACTCAAATTTAAGGAGATTAAAAATAAGATTTTGTTATTCTCATGTAATAAGAGTCTAGAGTTGGGAAGAGCCTCTAACTGGATGGTCCCTGGATTGGTTGTTTTGGTGCCTTAACTCTTGGTCATCAAGGATCAAGTCTTTCCATTTCCTCTTTCTACCATCTTTTGTGCATAACTGTCTTCACCTGTGGCCACAAATGGTTGCTGCAATTCCAGATGACCCAAGCATCATGGTCTTTCTCAACGTCAGTATCTCAGCAACAACCCCCCAATGCCTCTAACCCCCACCTCTTTGTCCCCTCTCACATTTACTGCCTCCTCATGGGTCCTCAGTCTCTTGCTTCTCCCTACATATAGGTACTGGCCAAGGCTCTATACATATTCTTTCTCTTTCCCAAATATTTCTCTAAAAGCAGTATCATTCATTCTAGCAGTTCCCTTTATCATCGCACTCAGAAGATTTCAGGAACATTTAATGAGTGTTTGCTCTAGGACAGGTCCTTTGCGTTTATTATCTAATTTAATTTTCAAAATAAACAATGGATATGAACTTGGGCAAATTCCGGGTGATGGTGAAAGACAGGGAAACCTGGTGTGCATTCATAGGGTCACAAAGAGTCGGACATGACTTGGCTACTGAACAACAACAGAAACCTTACTAGCTCCATTTTACATTGAAGGCATTTGAGAGCAAGAAAAATTAAGTGACTTGCACCAAGTCTTACAGTCAGCAAGTGAAATGCCTGAATCCGAAGCCAGGCAGTCTCCCTCCCACCCGAGCCCTCCCTGCCATCAGGCCCTGCCTCCCTTCAAGACTGGGCTCAGATGTCCCTTTCTTTAGGGAGCCACCCCTGATCATCCCGTGTGATACAATCTCTCCATTTGTGTCACTCTGATGACATTACTTTTTGCTCAATGTTATGATTATACTTTTTCCCCTACCCCCACAGCATTATGCTATCAATTCTGGGGAAAAGAGGCTATATTTTTTATTTCCTATCCTCTCTAATAGTAGCCTGTTGTGCTGTGCTCTGCTCAGTCCTGTCCAACTCTTTGCAGCCCACCAGGCTCCTCTGCCCATGGAATTTTCCAGGTAAGAATACTGGATTAGGGTGCCATTCCATTCTCTAGGGGATCTTTCCAAGCCAGTGACTGAAGCCTGGTCTCCTGCATTGCAAACAGATTGGTTTACTGCCTGAGCCCAGGAAAGCCCAATGTTAGCCTACAGCAGTGAAAAACAGGCAGCCAATAAGGGACCTGCTCATTTGAATGGACCTGCTCATTTCCATCTAGGTAAAGAACCTGCCTGCCCATGAAGGAGACATTAGAGACACAGGTATTATCCCTGGGTTGGAAAGATCCCCTGGAGGAGGGCATGGCAACCCACTCCAGTATTCTTGCTTATAGAATCCTACAGTCCCTGGAGGGCTACAGCTAATAGGGTCACAAAGAGTTGGACACAACTGAAGCAACTTAGCATGCACAGCACGCATGCTCATTTCCATCACTTGATGGAAATGCAGGAAGTAAACAGCCCACAGTGGGTCGCCGAGTCCCAAATGACCAGGCACTCTGGGAAAGGTAGTTCAGGATCTATTGGGGTTTCCAGTCACCCCACTCCAGTACTCTTGCCTGGAAAATCCCATGGATGGAGGAGCCTGGTAGGCTGAAGTCCATGGGGTCGCTAAGAGTCAGACACGACTGAGCGACTTTACTTTCACTTTTCAGTTTTATGCATTGGAGAAGAAAATGGCAACCCACTCCAGTGTTCTTGCCTGGAGAATCCCAGGGATGGGGGAGCCTGGTGGGCTGCTGTCCATGGGGTCGCACAGAATCAGACACAACTGAAGCAACTTAGCAGCAGCAGCAGCAGAGCTACAAAAGAAAAAGTAGAACATCGAAAGAAGATGTATTTCTAATAGGTAGAACAAAGGAAGTGCATCACAGATTACCATGCTGTGTTGACCTTGGCTAGCAAATCTTTTAAGCAAGATTTTAAGCTTTATTTACTTTGACAGTACAGATTCTCATATTTCAAAAGAATTATCCAATACCAGATTGAGAAACCCTTCCCAAGAGGTGCTACCAACTTCAATTTTCATTAAAAAATTCAGTGAATGTGTTATTTTTCATCCATTAAGAAAGACCTATACATTTCCAAATAACATTGCTCTCCATGAAGGTATCTCATTTTCTGCCAAGCAAAATTACATTAAATTAAAAATAAACTCATATAAGAGACAGTAAAGCAGATACCAGTTGAGGCCAACAGACACTGTTGGAAACCCCTTCTTCATGATAAAACTATCTTCCAGAACAAATCCCAGGGGCAAAAAAAAAAAAAAAAAAAGTTACAGAAGCCCAGTCTCTGCACCCAACTGAGGGTTTTATTTCCATAGAGGTAGACGGTCTGTTACATACAGCACAGGTTTGCCTGAAAGCCAACTCAAGCAAAAAGTTCCCATTGATTTGGCCATATATGGAGCTCAGTAAGGGCTTTAAGGTCAGACAAGGAAAAGGGGAAAACACACTATCCTCACAGGATGGCCTTGAGTCCTGAAAGTTTCTCTTCCTATATGTGCCTATGAGACTTGGCCAGCTTCCCAAGTGGCGCAGTGGTAAAAAATCTGCCTACCAATGCAGGAGATGAAGGAGACATGGGTTCAATCACTGGGTTGGGGAGATCCCCTGGAGTAGGACATGACAGCCCACTCCAGTACTCTTGCCTGGGAAATCCGATGGATAAAGGAGCCTTGCAGCCACAGTCCATAGGGTTGCAAAGAGTTGGACATGACCCAGCAACTGATCATATACTCACGTGTGATTTAGTCATCCTCTAAATCAGCCAAAGGGGTTCATTTGTGAGCAGGTTACATCAAGGTTCTGAAGTCACCCACACTGGCACCCTTCACCCACCCTTCTTCATCTATGGTGCCCTTAAAATCAGGGGGTCCCAAAATTTGGCCCCATGCTTCCTACTCTTTTTTATTTTGTCCTTTATCACGTTTGCCTTTAACCATGGCTCACTCAAAGTAGCTGAGTCCCCCATCTTATACTTCAGCCAGGCCTTTCTCTTTTTCTTTTTTCTCATTTACATTAATTTATTTATTTTAGTTGGAGGCTAATTACTTTACACTATTGTGGTTTTTGCCATACATTCACATGAATCAGCCACGGATGTACATGTGTCCCCCATCCTGAACCCCCTCCCCGCTCCCTCCCCATCCCATCCCTCAGGGTCCTCCCAATGCACCAGCTTTGAGTGCCCTGTTTCATGCATCAAACCTGGACTGGTCATCTATTTCACATATGGTAATATACATGTTTCAATGCTATTCTCTCAAATCATCCCACCCTTGCCTTCTTTCACAGAGTTCAAAAGTCTGTTCTTTACATCTGTGTCTCTTTTGCTGTCTCGTGTATAAGGTCATCGTTACCATCTTTCTAAATTCCATATATATGCATTAATATACTGTATTGGTGTTTTTCTTTCTGACTTCACTCTGTATAATAGGCTCCAGTTTCATCCACCTCATTAGAATGGAATCAAATGCATTCTTTTTAATGGCTGAGTAATATTCCATTGTGTATATGTACCACAGCTTTCTTATCCACTCATCTGCCGATAGACATCTAGGTTGCTTCCATGATCTGGCTATTGTACAGTGCTGCAATGAACCCTGGGCTACATGTGTCTCTTTCAGTTCTGGTTTCCCCAGTGTGTATTCCCAGCAGTGGGACTGCTAGGTCGAATGGCAGATCTATTTTCAGTTTTTTAAGGAATCTCCACACTGCTCTCCATACTGGCTGTACTAGTTTGCATTCCCACCAACAGTGTAAGAGGGCTCCCTTTTGTCCACACCCTCTCCAGCATTTGTTGTTTGTAGACTTTCTGATAGCAGCCATTTTTACCAGCATGAGATGGTACCACATTGTGGTTTTAATTTGCATTTCTCTGATAATGAGTGATGTTGAGCGTCTTTTCATGTGTTTGTTAGCCATCTGTATGTTTTCTTTGGAGAAATATCTGTTTAGTTCTTTGGCCCATTTTTTGATTGGGTCGTTTATTTCTCTGGTATTGAGCTGCATGAGCTTTTTATATATTTTTGAGATTAATTATTTGTCAGTTGCTTCATTTACTCTTATTTTCTTCCACTCTGAAGGCTGTCTTTTCACCTTTCTTATAGGTTCCTTCATTGTACAAAAGCTTTTAATTTTAATTAGGTCCCATTTAATTTTTATTTTTATTTCCATTACTCTGGGAGGAGGGTCATAGAGGATCTTGCTGTGATTTATGTCAGAGAGTGTTTTGCCTATGTTTTCCTCTAGGAGTTTTATAGTTTCTGGTCTTACATTTAGATCTTCAATCCATTTTAGTTTATTTTTGTGTATGGTGTTAGAAAGTGTTCTAGTTTCATTCTTTTACAAGTGGTTGACTAGTTTTCCCAGAACCACTTGTTAAAGAGATTGTCTTGCATCTCTAACTGCCCCCAAACACTCCACTTAGGCAAGCAGACAGCACCCCAACTCCGCAGGTTCCATGCACACTCACTGTCTCCTCCCATGCACAGATCTCCTTCTGTTCCCCTCTTCCTCTTATCCATATTCCAGTAACATTCCTCCCCGGTACTGTCATGATCTCTCCCTTGACCTTATACCTAGCCAGTTATGAAATTTTATCAGATCTATTTCCTGAGGCTCTCAGCCCCTTTTGCTAGAGTCTGGACAAGGAAGGAAGGAAGGAATCCCCTTACATATCCCTATGTTGTGGAAAGAACCAGGAGGTGGATCTTAACTGGGTTGGCAGGTCACCAAGAATGCTGGAGATGGATGCAGTTCAAAGGTCATACAGAGAACAGAACCCAGGAAGGGAGCCAAAGATTGGCACTGGCCATCATCAGACCTAGGACTGGTGTGAGGACACAGAGGGAGGTCACGATCTCAGGAGCAGGGATGGAGTCTGGCTCATTCATCTAGGAATTCCTAGAACCTGGCATGTTGCTGGTTCACAGAAGACATCCAATTAGTGCCCTGTGCTCCCAATGCAAGGCGTTGGTTATTTCCTTCACCTTCCATTCCAGCCCTCATGTTAAGCAATGCTCTCTCACTTTCATTATTTTAAACCATCAGGTAGCACTTGGGGGAGATATTAGACAAAAGCAACATCCAATAACATTAGTTTGGGTTGTCGAGAGAAGACACTATTGCCAAAACTCGGCTTCTAATCACCAGTGTTAAATAGAAATGCAGAGACAGAGTTTGGGGTGAAGTAGAAAAGGATAGTATTATTGCTTTGCCAGGCAAAGGGGCCACAGTGGGCTTCCAAACTGAGTGTCCCACCCTGGAGGGTATAATGAGGACTCACAGTGTTTAAGGGGCAGGGCACGGTCAGGTCATGGGCATTCTTCTGATTGGCTGTGGTGAGGTTGTCAGCATCATCAACCTTCTGGTTCCAACCAGTCTGGGGTCTACATGCTGATGAGCAGCCTGCAGCTCACTTCTCCCATCTGACAGGGGTGTTCAGTATCTGCAAAACAGCTCAAAGGACAAGGCTCAGAATATTATCTATAGTATTCAGGAAAAGCTAAAGGTCCCTGAATTTATTGAATGGCTAAAGTATTATTATTTTGTTTTGCTTGACTATTTTCCTTTCTTTCTTCATTTTCTCCCTTCTCTGATTAAATTTACTCTTTGACTTTAGTTTTTCTACAGACAAAAGGCAGGGGAGGACATGGGTGGAGGTCTATTCTGAGAAGGCTTCATAGGGTCCTGCTCAATTACAACACTGGTGTAATGGATAAATAAGGAGTCAACCATTTTAATAAGATTTAGTAAGATTTTGTGGGCTTTTGACTGAACAATGCAAGTGTAAAATATCATTACAAAAAGGCTTTTCAAAAATTACTTTAAAACCAAATAATGTAAATAAAAAATATTCACCTATCAGGTAGACTTTTTGGTTGTCAGGACTAATTCCAAAAATACATGCAACTCCAACAGTATACAGGAAATAAAGGCATATAGTGTAGAACCCGGTGTTGGTGGAGTCAAATGGTGCTTACACTATGACAGTAACGAAGACATTATTTCAAATTAGCATGATTTTTACATAATTTGCTGTTTTTCAGTTGCCCAATCATGTCTGACTCTTTGCGTCCCCATGGACTGCACCATGCCAGGACTCTCTGTCCCACACCATCTCCCAAAGTTTGTCCAAGTTCACGTCCATTGCATCAGGAATGTCATCCAGCCATCTCATCCTCTGATGCCCTCTTCTCCTTCTGCCCTCAATCCTTCCAAGCATCAGAGACTTTTCCAATGAGTCAGCTGTTCACATCAAATGACCAAAACACTGGAATTTCAGCTTTAGCATCAGTCCTTCCAATGAATAGTCAGGGTTTTGTTTCCCTTAATATTGACTGGTTGGATCTCATTACTGTCCAAGGGACTCTCAGGAGTCTTCTCCAGCACCACAGTGCAAAAGCACCAATTCTTTGGTGCTCCACCTTCTTTACAGTCCAACTCTCACATCCGTACATGACCACTGGGAAAACCATAGCCTTGACTATACAGACATTTGTCAGAAGAGTAT
This sequence comes from Bos mutus, assembly GCF_027580195.1. NCBI lineage: Eukaryota > Metazoa > Chordata > Mammalia > Artiodactyla > Bovidae > Bos > Bos mutus. The sequence continues at coordinate 75,344,088 of NC_091629.1, read as the reverse complement.
TGTCTCTGCTTTCCAACACACTGTCTAGGTTTATCATAGCTTTCCTCCCAAGAGGCAAATGTAGTCTGATTCCAGGGCTACAGTCACCATACACAGTGATTTTAGAGCCCAAGAAGAAAGCCTGCTTCCACCTCTTCTCCCTCTATTTGCCATGAAGTGGTGGTACTGGGTGCCCTGATCCTCGTTTGCTTTTGCTTTTTAACGTTTAGCTTTAAGCCAGCTCTTTCACCCTCATCAAGAGGCTCTTTAGTTCCTCTTTGCTTTCTGCCATTAGAGTGGTACCATCCACATATCTGAGTTTGTTGTTGTTTCTCCCACTTATCTTGATTCCAGCTTGTAACTCATCCAGCCTGGCATTTCCCTTGATGTACTCAGCATATAGATTAAGCAAACTGGGTGACAGCAGACAGCCCCGTCGTATTCCTTTCTCAATTTTGAACCAATTGGTTGTTCCATACAGGGTTCTAACTGTCACTTCTTAACCCACATACAGGTTTCTCAGGAGACAGGTAAGATGGTCTGGTATTCCCATCTCTCTAAGAGCTTTCCACAGTTTATTGTGATCCACACCATCAAAGGCTTTGGCATAGTCAATGAAACAGAGGTCCATGTTTTTCTGGAATTCCCTAACTGTCTCTATGATCCAGCAAATGTTGGCAATTTGATCTCTGGTTCCTCTTCCTTTTCTAAATCCAGTTTGGACGTCTGGAAGTTCTTGGTTTGCATAATGCTGAAGCCTAGCATGCAAGTTTTTAAGCATGACCTTACTAGTATGGGAGATGAGTGCAATTGTCTGATGGTTAGCACACTCTTTAGTACCACCCTCTTGGGAATTGGGATAAGGATTGACCTTGTCCAGTCCTGTGTCCACTGCTCAGTCTTCCAGATTTGCTGACATATTGAATGCAACACCTTGATGGCATCATCCTTTAGGGTTTTGAATAGTTCTACTGGAATTCTGTCACATCCACTAGCTTTATTAACAGCAGTGCTTCCTAAGGCCCACTTGACTTTGCTCTCAGAATGTCTGGCTCTGGGTGGCTGACCACACCACCATAGACATAGGCCTTTTTTATACAGTTCTTCCATGTATTCTTTCCCTCTCGTCTTGATCTCTTCAGCATCTACTAGGGCTTTACTGTTCATGTCCTTTATAGTGCCCATCTTTAGGCAAAATGTTCCCTTAATAGCTCCAATTTTCCTGAAGAGATCTCTAGTTTTTCCCCTTCTGTTGTTTTATTCTCGTTTTATACCTCGTTCACTGAAGAAGGCCTTCTTGTCTCTCCAAGCTCTTCTTTGGAAATCTGCTTTTCGTTTGATGTAACTTTCACTTTCTCCCTTGCTTTTCACTTCTCTTCTTTCTTTAACTGTTTGTAAGGGCTTCTCAGATAACCACTTTGCCTTCTTGTTTTTCTTTTTCTTTGGGATGGTTTTGTTCACTGCCTCCTGTACAATGTTACAGGCCTCTATCCACCGTTCTTCAGGCACACTGAAGAATTAACCCCTTGAATCTATTCATTACCTCCACTGCATATTCATAGGAATTTGATTTAAGTTGTACATGGCTGCCCTAGTAGTTTTCCCTGCTTTCTTTAGTTTAAGCATTAATTTTGCTATAAGACGCTGATGATCTGAGCCACAGTTAGCTCCAGGTCTTGTTTTTGCTGACTGTATATGCTTCTCCATCTTTGGCTACAAAGAATGTAATCAATTTGATTTCAGTATTGGCCATTTGGTGATGTCCACGTGTAAAGTCATCTCTTGGATTGTTGAAAAAGGTTATTTGCTATAACTGATGCTTTCTCTTTGCAGAATTCAGTTAGCCTTTGCCCTGCTTCATTTTTGTCCTCCAAGGCCAAACTTGCCTGTTACTCCAGATATCTCTTGACTTCCTACTTTTGTATTCCAATCCCCAATGATGAATAGAACATCTTTTGGGGTGTTAGTTCTAGGAGGTCTTCTAGGTCTTCATAGAACTGATCAACTTCAGCTTCTTCAGCATTTGTGGTAGGGGCATAGACTTGGATTACTGTGATGTTGAATGGCTTGTGATGTTGAAATGAAAAGAGATCATTCTGCAATTTTTGAGGCTGCACCCAAGTACTACATTTCTGACTCTTTTGTTAATTTATGGAGGCGATTTCATTTCTTCTATGGGACTCTTGACCACAGTAGTAGACATAAGGTTCATCTGAATTAAATTTGCCCATTCCTGTCCATTTTAGTTTACTGATTCCTAAAGATGTCTGTGTTTATTCTTACCATCTCCTGCTTGACCACATTCAATGTTCCTTGACTCATGGACCTAAAATTCCAGGTTCCTATGCAACACTGTTCTTTGCAGCATCAGATTTTACTTTTATCACCAGACACATCCACAACTGAGCATCATTTCCACTTTGGCCCAGCCACTTCATTCTTTCTGGAGCTGTTAGTAGCTCTCCTCCATTCTTCCCCAGCACCGTATTGGACACATTCAGACCTGGAGGATTCATCTTTGGTGTCCTATCTTTTTGTCCTTTTATACGACTCATGAGGCTCTCACAGCAAGTATACTGGGATGGTTTGCCATTCCCTCCTCTACTGGATCATGTTTCATCAGAACTCTCTGCTATGACCCATCCATCTTGGGTGGCCATACATGGCATGGTGGTACATGGCATCTTACATAATGCGTCAATCTAAATATACATGTGTAGGCTAAATTAGTATATTAAGTGTTAGTAGGCACTTTACAGTTTCCTGTAAATCACTAAAAGTGATCAAAACACTTGTTATGGGTCATCTCATTTGGAAATGGAGAATCTGAGGATTGCATTATCTATGTTAAAAAGGGAACCCTCTTACACTGTTGGTGGGAATGCAAACTAGTACAGCCACTATGGAGAACAGTGTGGAGATTCCTTAAAAAACTGGAAATAGAACTGCCATACGACCCAGCAATCCCACTGCTGGGCATACACACTGAGGAAACCAGAATTAAAAGAGACACGTGTACCCCAATGTTCATCGCAGCACTGTTTATAATAGCCAGGACATGGAAGCAACCTAGATGTCCATCAGCAGATGAATGGATAAGAAAGCTGTGGTACATATACACAATGGAGTATTACTCAGCCATTAAAAAGAATATATTTGAATCAGGAGTAGGACGGGAGAACACTTTCTCCCCACAAATTCATCAAAAGAGCATTTAAACGTCGAGTAAATTCCATTAAAACAACTTCTGAATGCCGCAGAGGACATCAGGCACCCAGAAAAGCAACCCAACTCTTCGAAAGGAGGTAGGAAAAAATATTAAAAACAAAAAAAAGAGACAAAGAGGGAGGGACGGAGTTCCGTCCCGGAAGGGAATCTTAAAAGAGAGAAGTTTCCAAACATCAGGAAACCTTCACTGCCGAATCTGTGCCGAGCTTTGGAAGCACAGAGGGCAACATAACAGGGAGAAAAAATAAATAAACAATTTAAAACTCGCAGATTGCGAGCCCTACAGTAACTCCCAGCAGAGAAGCAGCGCAGACGCCTGCATCCGCCATTAGCAAACCGGGCTGGGCAGGGAGGCGCGCGCGTGGCTGCATCACTGAGAGTAAGAATCTGGCCTGAATACCCTGAGCGCTATCTGAGCGAAATAATTTGGGCTAGCAAACCAGACTGTGGGATACCTACCACGCGAAAAGCCAGCCCTAACCTAAGACCGCCAGGCCCACGCACGAAACAAAGGACTGAACAGAGATAGCCGGGCTGCAGACCTTCCCTCCGTGACAGGCAGCCAGAGCCGAAGGGGGCAATCGCAGCCCCAGAGAGACATTATCTATAAAATTGTAAGCAGGCTTCTTTGCTAACTAAAACTTCTTGGGGGTCTGGACGGTCAACATCTGCCTGAGAAGGTGCGCCGGTTTTACATCCAGATAACCGAGTGGCGGGGAGGCGATAAGTCGCAGCATTGGCACTCGCCTGGGAAGAGCAAATTGGCGCCGGACCTGGGAAGAGCACAAAACGCAGGCCCAACTGAGTCTGCGCCTCTGAGGACTACCCGAGTGCCTGAACCTGAGCGGCTTGGACCTGGGAGGTGCATGCAGCCCAGGGCCAGCCTCGGATTGTTCCCGGCGGAACAACCTAGAGTCCGAGCAGTGTGGACAGGGAGGCTAAACGCGCCGTGAGCGGGGGCAGACCCAGGGTGGCTGAGGCACTGCGAGCCCACGCCAGTGTTATTTGTTTGCATCCCTCCCTCCCTCCCTCCCCAGCGACTGAACAAGTAAGCCTAAAAAAAAAAAAAAAAGTGTCCTCCACCGTGCCCTTTGAGTCAGGGCGGAAACCAGATACTGAAGAGACTAGCAAACAGAAGAAGATATAACAGAGGGAAACGCCTTGGAAGCTACAGGCAATAGATCAAAACCCTGTGGTTACTACGGACTACATAGGAAGGGGCCTATAGATCTTGAGAAATATAAATCTGACCAAGGAACTAGCCAAAAATGAACTGAACCCACAACACCCACAAAAAAAAAAAAAAAAAAGTCCTAGATATATTTTTATTATTTTTACGATCATTCTTTCTTTTTTTTTTTTTTAACTAAAAAAAAAAATTTAAGTCCTCTATTGTTCCTTTAATTTTCACTTTTATAACCTATTACTTTGCAAAAAAAAAAAAAAAAAAAAATACCCTATTTTTTTCTTCTTCAGCAAACTTCATATATATATATTTTATAATTTTTTGACCTTGGTTTTTTTTTTGTTGTTGTTTTTGTTTTTTTCTTCTTTTCTTTAACATTGTATTTTTGAAATTCCAAACTCTACTCTAGATTTTTAATTTTCGCTTTTTGGTATATGTTATCAATTTTGTACCTATAGTTTTTTTTTATATAATTTCTGTGACTTTTTTTTTTTTCTTCTTCTGTTGTTTCTTTCTTCTTCTTTTTATATAACATTGTATATATGAAATTCCAAACTTTACTCTAGATTTTTAATTTATGCTTTTTGGTATTTGATATCAATTTTGTACCTGTATTTTCTTTATAATTTTTGTGACATTGTTCGTATTTGTTTGTTTGTTTTCTCTTTTATTTTTCTTCTTTTTTTTTTTTTTTTTTAACATTGTATTTTTGAAATTCCAAACTCTACTCTAGATTTTTAATTTTTGCTTTCTGGTATTAGTTATCAATTTTGTACCTGTACTTTCTTTATAATTTTCACTGACCTTGTTTGTTTTTGTTTGTCTGTTTTTTCTCTTTTCTTTTCTTCTTCTTTTCTTTAACATTGTATTTTTGAAATTCCAAACTCTACTCTAGATTTTTAATTTTTTGCTTTCTGGTATTAGTTATCAATTTTGTACCTGTACTTTCTTTATAATTTTCATGACCTTGTTTGTTTTTGTTTGTTCGCTTTTTTTTCTCTTTTCCTTCCTTCTTCTTTTCTTTAACGTCGTATTTTTGAAATTCCAAACTCTACTCTAGATTTTTAATTTTTGCTTTTATGTATTTGTTACCAATTTTGTACCTTTAAGGACCCAATCTTCAGGACCCATTTTTCACTAGGGAGTGAGATTACTGGCTTGACTGCTCTCTCCCCCTTGGACCCTCCTTTTCTCCACCAGGTCGCCTGTGTCTCCTCCCCTAACCCCTCTCTACTCTACCCAACTCTGTGAATTTCTGTGTGTTCCAGACGGTGGAGAACACTTAGGAACTGATTACTGGCTGGATCTGTCTCCCTCCTTTTCATTCCCCCCTTTTATCCTTCTGGCCACCTCTGTTACCTTCCTCCTTCTTCTCTTCTCTGTATAACCCCGTGAACATCTCTGAGTGGTCCAGTTGTGGAGTGCACATAAGGAAGTGACAACTGGCTAGCCCACTCTCTCCACTATTGATTCACCTCATCTCATCTGGGTCACCTCTAACTCCCTCCTCCCTCTTCTCTTCTCCATGTAACCCTGTGAACCTCTCTGAGTGACCTCACTGTAGAGAAACTTATCATCTTTAATGTAGATGTTTTATCAATGGTGTTGTATAGAAGGAGAAGTTTTGAAACTACTGTAAAATAAGACCGATAATCGGAAGCAGGAGACTTAAGTCCAAACCCTGACTCCAGGGAACTCCTGACTCCAAGGAACATTCATTGACAGGAGCTCATCAAATGCCTCCATACCGACACTGAAACCAAGCACCACACAAGGGCCAATAAGTTCCAGGGCAAGACATACCAAGCAAATTCTCCAGCAACAAAGGAACACAGCCCTGAGCTTCAAGATACAGGCTGCCCAAAGTCACCCCAAAACTATAGACATCTCATAACTCATTACTGGACATTTCATTGCACTCCAGAGAGAAGAAATACAGCTCCACCCACCAGAACACCGACACAAGCTTCCCTAACCAGGAAACCTTGACAAGCCACCTGTACAAACCCACACACAGTGAGGAAACGCCACAATAAAGAGAACTCCACAAACTGCCAGAATACAGAAAGGACACCCCAAACTCAGCAATTTAAACAAGATGAAGAGACAGAGGAATACTCAGCAGATAAAGGAACAGGATAAATGCCCACCAAACCAAACAAAAGAGGAAGAGATAGGGAATCTACCTGATAAAGAATTCAATAATGATAGTGAAATTGATCCAAAATCTTGAAACTAAAATGGAATCACAGATAAATAGCCTGGAGACAAGGATTGAGAAGATGCAAGAAAGGTTTAACAAGGACCTAGAAGAAATAAAAAAGAGTCAATATATAATGAATAATGCAATAAGTGAAATTAAAAACACTCTGGAGGCAACAAATAGTAGAATAACAGAGGCAGAAGACAGGATTAGTGAATTAGAAGATAGAATGGTAGAAATAAATGAATCAGAGAGGATAAAAAGAAAAACGAATTAAAAGAAATGAGGACAATCTCAGAGACCTCCAGGACAATATTAAACGCTACAACATTCAATCATAGGGGTTCCAGAAGAAGAAGACAAAAAGAAAGACCATGAGAAAATACTTGAGGAGATAATAGTGGAAAACTTCCCAAAATGGGGAAGGAAATAATCACCCAAGTCCAAGAAACCCAGAGAGTACCAAACAGGATAAAACCCAAGGAGAAACACCCCAAGACACATATTAATCAAATTAACAAAGATCAAACACAAAGAACAAATATTAAAAGCAGCAAGGGAAAACAACAAATAACACACAAGGGAATTCCCATAAGGATAACAGCTGATCTTTCAATAGAAACTCTTCAAGCCAGGAGGGAATGGCAAGACATACTTAAAATGATGAAAGAAAATAACCTACAGCCCAGATTATTGTACCCAGCAAGGATCTCATTCAAGTATGAAGGAGAAATCAAAAGCTTTTCAGACAAGCAAAAGCTGAGAGAATTCTGCACCACCAAACCAGCTCTCCAACAAATACTAAAGGATATTCTCTAGACAGGAAACACAAAAACGGTGTATAAACTCAACCCAAAACAATAAAGTAAATGGCAACGGAACATACTTATCAGTAATTACCTTAAATGTAAATGGGTTGAATGCCCCAAACCAAAAGACAAAGACTGGCTGAATGGATACAAAAACAAGACCCTGCATATGTTGTCTACAAGAGACCCACCTCAAAACAGGGGACACATACAGACTGAAAGTGAAGGGCTGGAAAAGATTTTCCATGCAAATAGGGACCAAAAGAAAGCAGGAGTAGCAATACTCATATCAGATAAAATAGACTTTAAAACAAAGGCTGTGAAAAGAGACAAAGAAGGTCACTACATAATGATCAAAGGATCAATCCAAGAAGAAGATATAACAATTATAAATATATATGCACCCAACACGGGAGCACCACAGTACGTAAGACAAATGCTAACAAGTATGAAAGGAGAAATTAACAATAACACAATAATAGTGGGAGACTTTAATACCCCACTTACACCTATGGATAGATCAACTAAACAGAAAATTAACAAGGAAACACAAACTTTAAACGATACAATAGACCAGTTAGACCTAATTGATATCTATAGGTCATTTCATCCCAAAACAATGAATTTCACCTTTTTCTCAAGCGCACATGGAACCTTCTCCAGGATAGATCACATGCTGGGCCATAAAGCTAGCCTTGGTAAATTCAAAAAATAGAAATCATTCCAAGCATTTTTTCTGACCACAATGCAGTAAGATTAGATCTCAATTACAGGAGAAAAACTATTAAAAATTCCAACATATGGAGGCTGAACAACACGCTGCTGAATAACCAACAAATCACAGAAGAAATCAAAAAGAAATCAAAATTTGCATAGAAACGAATGAAAATGAAAACACAACAACCCAAAACCTGTGGGACACGGTAAAAGAAGTCCTAAGGGGAAAGTTCATAGCAATACAGGCACACCTCAAGAAACAAGAAAAAGTCAAATAAATAACCTAACTCTACACCTAAAGCAACTAGAAAAGGAAGAAATGAAGAACCCCAGGGTTAGTAGAAGGAAAGAAATCTTAAAAATTAGAGCAAAATAAATGCAAAAGAAACAAAAGAGACCATAGCAAAATCAACAAAACTAAAAGCTGGTTCTTTGAAAGGATAAATAAAATTGACAAACCATTAGCCAGACTCATCAAGAAACAAAGGGAGAAAAATCAAATCAACAAAATTAGAAACGAAAATGGAGAGATCACAACAGACAACACAGAAATACAAAGGATCATAAGAGACTACTATCAACAATTATATGCCAATAAAATGGACAACGTGGAAGAAATGGACAAATTCTTAGAAAAGTACAACTTTCCAAAACTGGACCAGGAAGAAATAGAAAATCTTAACAGACCCATCACAAGCATGGAAATTGAAACTGTAATCAAAAATCTTCCAGCAAACAAAAGCCAGACGGCTTCACAGCTGAATTCTACCAAAAATTTAGAGAAGAGCTGACACCTATCCTGGTCAAACTCTTCCAGAAAATTGCAGAGGAAGGTAAACTTCCAAACTCATTCTATGAGGCCACCATCACCCTAATACCAAAACCTGACAAAGATCCCACAAAAAAAGAAAACTACAGGCCAATATCACTGATGAACATAGATGCAAAAATCCTTAACAAAATTCTAGCAATCAGAATCCAACAACACATTAAAAAGATCATACACCATGATCAAGTGGGCTTTATCCCAGGGATGCAAGGATTCTTCAATATCCGCAAATCAATCAATGTAATACACCACATTAACAAATTGAAAAATAAAACCATATGATTATCTCAATAGATGCAGAGAAAGCCTTTGACAAAATTCAACATCCATTTATGATAAAAACTCTCCAGAAAGCAGGAATAGAAGGAACATACCTCAACATAATAAAAGCTATATATGACAAACCCACAGCAAACATTATCCTCAATGGTGAAAATTGAAAGCATTTCCTCTAAAGTCAGGAACAAGACAAGGGTGCCCACTTTCACCATTACTATTCAACATAGTTTTGGAAGTTTTGGCCACAGCAATCAGAGCAGAAAAAAGAAATAAAAGGAATCCAAATTGGAAAAGAAGAAGTAAAACTCTCACTATTTGCAGATGACATGATCCTCTACATAGAAAACCCTAAAGAATCCACCAGAAAATTACTAGAAATAATCAATGACTACAGTAAAGTTGCAGGATATAAAATCAACACACAGAAATCCCTTGCATTCCTATACACTAATAATGAGAAAACAGAAAGAGAAATTAAGGAAACAATTCCATTCACCATTGCAACGGAAAGAATAAAATACTTAGGAATATATCTACCTAAAGAAACTAAAGACCTATATATAGAAAACTATAAAACACTGGTGAAAGAAATCAAAGAGGACACTAATAGATGGAGAAATATACCATGTTCATGGATTGGAAGAATCAATATAGTGAAAATGAGTATACTACCCAAAGCAATTTATAGATTCAACGCAATCCCTATCAAGCTACCAACAGTATTCTTCACAGAGCTAGAACAAATAATTTCACAATTTGTATGGAAATACAAAAACCCTCGAATAGCCAAAGCGATCTTGAGAAAGAAGAATGGAACTGGAGGAATCAACCTACCTGACTTCAGGCTCTACTACAAAGCCACAGTTATCAAGACAGTATGGTACTGGCACAAAGACAGAAATATTGATCAATGGAATAAAATAGAAAGCCCAGAGATAAATCCACGCACATATGGACACCTTATCTTCGACAAAGGAGGCAAGAATATACAATGGATTAAAGACAATCTTTTAACAAGTGGTGCTGGGAAATCTGGTCAACCACTTGTAAAAGAATGAAACTGGACCACTTTCTAACACCATACACAAAAATAAACTCAAAATGGATTAAAGATCTAAACGTAAGACCAGAAACTATAAAACTCCTAGAGGAGAACATAGGCAAAACACTCTCCGACATACATCACAGCAGGATCCTCTATGACCCACCTCCCAGAATATTGGAAATAAAAGCAAAATAAACAAATGGGACCTAATTAACCTTAAAAGCTTCTGCACATCAAAGGAAACTATTAGCAAGGTGAAAAGACAGCCTTCAGAATGGGAGAAAATAATAGCAAATGAAGCAACCGACAAACAACTAATCTCAAAATATACAAGCAACTCCTACAGCTCAACTCCAGAAAAATAAACGACCCAATCAAAAATGGGCCAAAGAACTAAATAGACATTTCTCCAAAAAAGACATACAGATGGCTAACAAACACATGAAAAGATGCTCAACATCACTCATTATCAGAGAAATGCAAATCAAAACCACTATGAGGTACCATTTCACACCAGTCAGAATGGCTATGATCCAAAAAGTCTACAAATAATAAATGCTGGAGAGGGTGTGAGAAAAGGGAACCCTTTTACACTGTTGGTGGAATGCAAACTAGTACAGCCACTATGGAGAACAGTGTGGAGATTCCTTAAAAACTGGAAATAGAACTGCCTTATGATCCAGCAACCCCACTGCTGGGCATACACACTGAGGAAACCAGAAGGGAAAGAGACACGTGTACCCCAAATGTTCATCGCAGCACTGTTTATAATAGCCAAGACATGGAAGCAACCTAGATGTCCATCAGCAGATGAATGGATAAGAAAGCTGTGGTATATATACACAATGGAGTATTACTCAGCCATTAAAAAGAATACATTTGAATCAGTTCTAATGAGGTGGATGAAACTGGAGCCTATTATACAGAGTGAAGTAAGCCAGAAGGAAAAAACATAAATACAGTATACTAACGCATATATATATGGAATTTAGAAAGATGGTAAATAATAACCCGTGTACGAGACAGCAAAAGAGACACTGATGTATAGAACAGTCTTATGGACTCTGTGGGAGAGGGAGAGGGTGGGAAGATTTGGGAGAATGGCAATGAAACATGTAAAATATCATGTAGGAAACGAGTTGCCAGTCCAGGTTCGATGCATGATGCTGGATGCTTGGGGCTGGTGCACTGGGACGGCCCAGAGGGATGGTATGGGGAGGGAGGAGGGAGGAGGGTTCCGGATGGGGAACACATGTATACCTGTGGCGGATTCATTTTGATATTTGGCAAAACTAATACAATTATGTAAAGTTTAAAAATAAAATAAAATTAGAGAAAAAAAAAAAGAAAGATGGTAATGATAACCCTGTATACAAGACAGCAAAAGAGACAAAGATGTATGGAACAGTCTTTTGGACTCTGTGGGAGAGGGAGGGGGAGATGATTTGGGAGAATGGCATTGAAACATGTATAATATCATATAAGACATGAATCGCCAGTCCAGGTTTGATGCAGGATACAGGATGCTTGGGGCTGGTGCACTGGGATGACCCAGAGGGATGGTATGGGGAGGGAGGTGGGAGGGGGGTTCAGGATTGGGAACACTTGTACAGCCATGGCGGATTCATGTTGATGTATGGCAAAACCAATACAATATTGTAAAGTAATTAGCCTCTAATTAAAATAAATAAATTTAAAAATTAAAAAAATGAATGAATGCGTAAATATTTATTAATTAGTAACACTAGGAATACTTTATTCACTAATGCATTGAGCAAAAATTAAGCTACTATATGCAAATTAGTTAACCAGAAACAAAAATGCTTTGATATTTAAATATAGGACAGAAATGGTATGGACCTAACAGAAGCAGAAGATATTAAGAAAAGGTGGCAAGAACAAGCAGAAGAACTATACGAAAAAAGATCTTAATGACCCAGATAATGACAATGGTGTGATCACTCACCTAGAACTAGACATCCTGGGGTGCAAAGTCAAGTGGGCCTTAGGAAGCATCACTACAAACGAAACTAGTGGAGGTGATGAAATTCCAGCTGAGCTCTTTCAAATCCTAAAAGATGATGCTGTGAACATGCCACACTCAATATGCCAGCAAATTTGGAAAACTCAGCAGTGGCCACAGAACTGGAAAAGGTCAGTTTTCATTCCAATCCCAAAGAAAGGCAAATACCAAAGAATGTTCAAACTACCGCACAATTGCACTCATCTCACACGCTAGCAAAGTAATGCTCAAAATTCTCCAAGCTAGCCTTCAACAGTATGTGAACTGAGAACTTCCAGGTGTTCAAACTGGACTTAGAAAAGGCAGAGGAATCAGAGATCAAATTGCCAACATCTGTTGGATCATAGAAAAAGCAAAAGAGTTCCAGAAAAACATCTACTTCAGCTTTATTGACTATGCCAAAACCTTTGGGAGTCACAACAAACTGTGGAAAATTCTTAAAGAGATGGGACTACCAGAGTACCTTACTTTTCTCTTGAGAAATCTGCATGCAGGTCAAGAAGCAACAGTTAGAATGGGACATGGAACAACGGACTGGCTCCAAATTGGGAAAGGAGTATGTCAAGGCTGTATATTGTCACCCTATTTATTTAACTTATATGCAGAGTACATCATGAGAAATGCCAAGTGGAATGAAGCACAAGATAGAATGTAGATGGCTGGGAGAAATATCAATAACCTCAGATATGCAGATGACACCACCCTGGTGTGCTGCAGTCCATGGGGTTGCGAAGAGTCGGACATGACTGAGCAACTGAACTGGACTGGACTGCACAGATATTTAAAGTCTACTTACCAGTGACATTTGCTGCGTGTCGTTCAGTCACTAAGTGGTGTCTGACTCTTTTGCTACCCCATGGACTGTAGCCCACCAGGCTCCTCTGTCCATGGGATTTCCCAGGCAAGAATACTGGAGTGGGCTGTCATTTCCTTCTCCAGAGTATCTTCCCAATCCAGTATCAAACCTGCAGCTCCTGCATTTCAAGTAGATTTTTTTTACTGCTGAGTCACTAGAGAAATATTTTCATTAACATTTTACTAAGAAAAATTTCAAGCATGCAGAAAAGTGAAAAAAATTATATAACAATCTCCAATATAGTCTCTAATGCATCTAGATTCAGAATTCTCCCAAAATTGCTTTATGTATATATTTAATTTTTGATGAACCATTTGAAAGAAAATGGTTATAACATTTCACCCTCCTTAAGCCTTCAGCATGCATTGACAAATATTAAAACATCCTCTCACACAACTATACAACTACCATCACTCCTAACAAAAATAACAAATCCTCAAAAATATACATTTCCTGTCCACATTTGGGTTTCCACAGTTGTTTAAAATATGTGTTTTTACCATTTTTTTTTACAATAAAAGAGGATCTAGTGGAAAAACATACAGTACACTTGAGTCTCTTAAGTCCCCTCTCCTACCCTTCATTCTTTTTTCCCCAGCTTGACTGAGGTGTAGTTAATAAATAATAATTTATGTATTTGAGGTATACAATGTTATTTGATATATGTATACATTATTAAATTATCACCACAATCAAGCTAATTAACATACCTGTCATCTCACCTAGCTAAGCATGTGAGTGTATGTGTGTGTGAGATGAGAACACTTTAGATCTACTGTCTTAGCAAATTCAAGTATGCTATACACTATTACTCCCTCTAGGTACCATACTGTACATTGGTCCCCAGAATTTCTTCATCTTATAACTGAAGACTTGCGCCTTTGGACCAACATCTTACCATTTTTCCCACCCATGGTCTGGAAGCCACCAGTTTACTGTCTACTTCTGTGAGCTCAACTTTTTTGATTCCACATATAAGTAAGATTATGCAGCATTTGTCTTCCTGAGTCTGGCTTATTTCACTCAGTATAATATATATATATAGTTTCATCTACATTGTCATAAATGACAGAATTGTCTTGTGTGTGTGTCTGAATGATACTTAGCGTGTGTGTATACACAAGCTACATTCTCCTCATTCATTCATGCTTTGATCAACAGATTGTTTCTATATCTTGGCTCTTGTGAATAATATAAATATCTCTTCAATATACTGATTTGATTTCCTAGGAATATGCGCCCAGAAGTGCGATAGCTGGATCATGTGGTAATTCTTTTAATTTTTGGAGGAAACCCCACACTGTTTTCCATAATGATTGTACTAATTTACATTCTCACCAGCCGTGTACAAAGGTTCCCCTTTCTCCACATCCTTATCAACACTTGCTACCTCTCTCTCTTTTATTTTGTAATAACAACCCTGTTAGAACATGTCAGGTGATATCCCTTTGTGATTTTGGTTTACATTCCCAGATGATTAGTGATGTCGAACACATTTTCATGTAACTGTTAGCTGTTTGGATGTCTTCTTTGTCTATTCACGTCCTCTTCCCATTTTTAATTGAATTGCTTGGTTTTTTGACTTGTATGAGTTCCTTATTATTATCAACCCCTTATCAGATATGTGGTTTGCAAATATTCTCTCTCATTCTGTAGGTTGACTTTTCATTTTGTTGATCATTTCTTTTGCTGAGCAGAAGTCTTTGGCTTCATGTAGTCCCACTTGTTTATGTTTTGCTTTTAAAAACCAAGTCATGGGACTTCCCTGGTGGTCCGGTGGATAAGAATCTGCCTTGCAGTACAGGGGATGCAGGTTTGATCCCTGGTCTGGGAACTAAGACCCCGCATGCTGTGGAGCAACTAAGCTTGAGCTCCACAAGTGCACCACAGTGAAAGATCCTGCAAGTAAACAAATAAAAATTGAAAAAAAAAATAAAATCAAACACAAGTCAGTTGTCATATAGAAAGTCCCATGTTGTGGATTATCTGATTGTCTCCTCATGAAGTTATTTACCTGATATTTCTTGTAAAATGGAATTTAGATATTAGAGTTTCGCTAAATTCAGCTTAAATATGTCGTCAGTGTATTGAACATTACATCATGATAAGAGTATAGAGTGGTGAGTTGTCCTAACATCTCTGATGGAATTGGATTCCCTGATTAAGGTTGTAATCCCAGGTTTGTGATTAAGGAGTAATTTACAGAGTGATACTTTGGTATCTTGCAAAAACCCTATTCCTCATTCATTTTTCACTTAACGGATTTAGAATCTGTTGATAATTTTTGCCTGAATCAATTATTTCTTTAAGAGTTGTGGAATAAAACGTACACTGCTGATTACCTTCTTCAGTGATCAACTTCCAATTTTCTCCAAGTATTTTCTTTATCTTAAATGTGCTCTTTGACATGTAAAAGATTGAAAGTTCAAAATTTTCAGTGTTGTAGTTCATTGTAGTGGAAGAGTGCTCATTTTCCATTTCCATTTGTCTTTTCAGCAAAACGGAAATTCAAATTTTTACAGGCCAATTGTGGAATCCTTTGAGGAAGCACCTCTTCATGTTATGGTTTTCACTTACTTGGGATATGGAATCGGAACGCTATTTGGCTATCTCAGGGACTTTCTGAGGAACTCGGGAATAGAAAAATGCAACGCAGCCGTGGAGAGAGAAGAACAAAAGGTACGCATGAGCAGCTCCCTGAGTCTTTGTCAATGTCAATTCTTCTCTGAAGTGTGCTCGTAAGTGATAATGCATGTACGGATCCCGAAAAGAGTGATATGCTCAGCAACCACTCAAGGCAAATTCTATTGCCCTGAACCCCATAAAAGCCCCCAAAGTTACCCATGTATTCATGGACTTATTTTCTTTACAATATTTATTGAGCAATTACTAGATGCCAGGCTAAACTAAAGGTTTCCTTGTACATTATCACAAATATAATTTTTAAAACAATCCCATGAGATAGATTTCAAAATAGCATTTTAAAGGTAAAAAATCAAAATCGGAAAGTGAGGGCATGAGTGGGACTGTATTCTGATCTCCTAGTTGTGAGCTGAGTATTATTTATATTCTATACTGGACTAGGAAAGTGTTTTTGAGTGACATGAGGTCAGGGTTTCATCTAGATCAGAGTTTCTCAACTGTGGCACTATCGACATTTCGAACTGGGTAATTCTTTGATGTGGGAAGCATTGCAGGATTTTTAACAGCATCCCTGACCTTGACCTACTAGATTCAATTAGAACTCTCCCACATACTTGTGACAATAAAAAATATCTCCAGACATTGCCAAATGCCTTACAAAGTGGAATATCACCCTCAGTGTAGACCCACTGATCTGGATACTTTCAATAGTGAATGTATAAATGTCTACATCATCTCCTTTTCACATAGAGCTAACAGGACAACTTGGAAAATATTCAGAAATCTGTGAAGAGCCTGTGTCCTTTTACCATGTTTTCCAACATTGGTTCAAATGATATACAATGCCATGAATCTCTTTTTCCCTAAAACTTGCTTTAAAATATACAATTGTGGCCACAGATTATTCCACACGATGGAGCCTTGACCATATCTAAGTAAAGCATCATTGACACATGTAATAGGAGAATCTCGAATCCTATAACTTACTGACCAGTACCCATAGTAAGCTAAGCTCTTATTATAGCAACATAACCATGAACAGGTCATGTAGAACACTTATCTTGGAATTACCAAATTGGAATTAAGTTAAGCATACCTTCAAGGGAAAATCAGGCCCAGTTTGACTGTTGAACTCTCTCTTACCTTAGCAAAGACTAAGTCGTATGTTCTACTCCAAATGCATGTGTACTATGTCACTTCAGTCGTGTCGGACTCTGCGACCCCATGGACTGTTGCTAGCCAGGCTCCTCTGTCCATGGGGTTCTCCAGGCAAGAATACTGGAGTGGGTTGCCATGTCCTCCTCCAAGGGACCTTCCTGACCCAGGAATCGAACCCAAATCTCATGTCTCCTGCATTGGCAGGTGGGTTCTTTACCACTAATGCCACCTGGGAAGTCCCTATACCAAGTAATGGGGACTAATAGAGAAGAAAATATAGGTCCTTCCAGCAGAGAACTTGAAGTCTGGTATGCAAAAAAAGACTCATGAGCAAAACAAATGATAAAAAGTGATGATGGGGAGGAAGTTGATATGGAAAACAGGGATCTGTGTCCTGTGCTTCTCTTAGGAAGTTAGGAAGGCATTATGCTGGGCCTGAGTGGTGAGCAGGTATTTGCCTATTGAGCAAGGTACAAAGGAAGACAGTCTGTAAGAGGGCTGCTTGTGTCAAGCAAGTCAGATTCGTTTGGAGTGTGTATTTTGTGCCAGGCACTGTACAACAGTCTGGAAATATAGGAATAACTGAGGCAGATAATGGCTGTAGAGAGCTAACCACAAAAGAAGCAATTGCAGTGGAATTTGATAAGAGGAACCATAGAGGTAAGTAGATGACATCAAGGAGGCAAAGAATAGAAGCATTTAACCTGGACTTGGTGTTCAGTGAAGCCTGCTGGGGGGAAGAGAAACTTAAATTGACATCTAAAGACTGAAGAGTAAGTAATAAGGCAACGAGTGTGGCAAGATGAGCTGGAAGGAGTTTTCAAGGAAAGGAAATATGGTGTGAAGTGGCCCAGAGATAAGAGAATACATTGAACATGTAAGGAACCAAGGAATTCTAATGATCAGAATGTTGTGAGAGTGGGATTACGTGGGGAGAAAGATTGCTTGAGAGGCAAGCAGAGATCTTACTACAAGGGGTTTTTATAAGCCACAGACATTTGTTATAAGAACAATGGGAAGGCATTGAAGGATTTCAGGCGGAGGAATGCAGATTTGCAGATTAGAAAGATCGTGTTCACTGCAATGCGAAAAATGGATTGCAGGAGGACAACACAGGGACCAAAAAAAAGAGAAAAAAATCCAATTAAAAGGTTGAGGCAGAGTTCAGGTTGATAAAAAATCTAGATGATACCTTGGGCTGGGCCCAGGTTAGTGATAGGCCATGAGAGACAGGCCAAGAGATGCTTAAGGGTTGGAATTAGGACTACCCCACCAGAAAAAAGAATGAAATCATTCCATTCACAGTAGCATGCATGGACCTAAAATCTATCATAGTAAGTGAAGTAAGTTGGACAAATATCATAATGTAATTTATATGTGGAATTATGTAATGTACATAATGTAATTTATATGTAGAATTATGTAATGTACATAATGTAATTTATATGTAGAATCTAAACAAACAATACAAATGAACTTATTTACAAACAGAAATGGATTCACAGACATAAAAAACAAATTTATGGTTACCAAAGGGGAAATGGAGAGTGGAGGGATAGCAGAGGAGTTTGGGATTATCAGATATACACTATTGTATATAAACTAGATAAACGACAAGGACCTACTCCATAGCGCAGGGAAGTATTAATATAGTCAACATCTTGTAATAATCTATAATGGAAAAAATCTGAAAAAGAATATTTATCTAACACGACTGACGTGACTTAGCAGCAG
This sequence comes from Bos mutus, assembly GCF_027580195.1. Lineage (NCBI taxonomy): Eukaryota > Metazoa > Chordata > Mammalia > Artiodactyla > Bovidae > Bos > Bos mutus. Next base: position 75,325,399 of record NC_091629.1, on the reverse strand, counting down.
CAGCAGCAGCAGCAGATAGATATATCTATTCTGTATAACTGGATTACTTTGCTATAAACCTGAAACTAACACAACATTGTAAATCAACTGTACTTCAATTGAAAAAAAAAAAAAAGAGGTAGAGTTAGGAATGATTGATTTGACTTGGGGAATTACAGAGATGTACAAATCAAAGTCCACACTTGGTCTACGACTTGGGCAACTGGATGTAAAGAAGGCGATATCATATATTGAGATGGGAAATTGAGAAGGAAGATGGAGGTGGAGGGGAACGTGATCAATTCACTTTGAAACAAGCTGAGTTAAAAGAATTGACAGCTGGATAGAGAGGTCTAGACCTCAGAGAAAAGTCTGAGATGGATATTGTAGCATCTTCAGTATATCTGGAGCATACTGAATTAATCAAAACCATAGGAGTGGATGTGATCTCCCAGGGAAGGTCTATGGAAGAGAAAAAGACAAAGGGTGTGAAGAGGACAGAGAACTTTAGAGAATGTTATAAGTGGCAGAGATGGAATTCCAACTCAAGACTAGAAGCAATGCGACAATAAAAATCCGTATAATAGTCTAGGAAGAAGATAATATGTGCTTGAGTTGGGGAAGAGGCAAGATGGAATGAAGAAAAGCAAGCTTGTTATAAAGATATTTAGGGGGTATAACCAACAAGTCTTGGTTGCTGAGTATATGGAAAATAAGACAGAGGAGGAAACCAGGATAATCTCACATTTCTTCTTTGGTCAGATACAAGAACAGCAGTGGCACACCCGTCACTTGGGGACTGAATTAGTAATACTAAGTGAAAAGATTAAAAAAAAAAAAAAGGCAAAATCTCCCTCCAAAAGAGCCCTAAAAAAATCTCAGACCCAGAGCACCTGCTATCTCAACAGACTTGATTAATAATCAAGACACTAAGGAGGAAAAAAGACAACCCAGACAGATACAAGGTTTCAATATTTTGCTTCAATTCTTCTTTTAATCCTTTAAAGGCAACTTTAGAGTTGAATTGCAATGTATTAAAAGTACATTTTAATTGCAATGTATTAAAAGTACTAGCTATAGTACTTTCTCAGTGATGTCACGGCCCAACTTTGCTAAATCCAGAATAGGATGTCAGAAAATACAATTAAAGGAATATCAAGCATTGTCAGGGATTTTAAAAACTCAAGTATGGCTGCATGTCTCAATCCCTGTGGCCCCTGCTTGTATAAGACTTATCAGTTGCGATACTGTGTTTCCGTTAGACTCAGGCAGTCCCAGAGCCCTACAAGTAAAGCCCAGATATTTCTGGTTCATCCCCAGAGATTTTTACTCCCACATATAACAAAAACGGTTCAGGAATTTGTAACTAGAAAATGTGGACATAAATCTCCAAATGTTTGCATGAATTAAAGCTTGCTCATTCTTATCCATACTTGGCATTCTGAAACAACAGCAGGATGGGCCCAGTGTGACTTTCTCCTGAGTGTTTTGAAGGATGGGGTTCATGAAGGTCACTGGGTGTGAGGCATGGTTTTGTCCAAAGCAAACAGACGGCCCAGTGCTGGGCTTCCTGTTTGGATCTGGGTGGGTCCAAAATGAGAGAGTTTCCCTGGGAACCCAACATATTAGCCAGCAGCTTGTGGGGTGGGAACACTTTAGTCCCTTCATTCTCTTCTCAGTTAACAACCAAAATGATCTTTTTAAACCTTTTTAAGTCAGTTCACATGGGCATCTCTGGCCGAAGGCCTTTAATGCTTTCCTTTGTCGCTCAGAGTAAGAGCCAGAACTGGTCAAGGTGCTACAGAACCGCCCCCTTGATGAGCCCTGTCCCTGTTCCACAAGGACCTTCTTCCTCTTCCTCAAACACAGCCCCTCACACCTACCACAAGGATTTCTCACTCGCCTTTCCCTCTGTTCAGAATGATCCTTCTTCCCTCAGATACCAGCACAGCTCACCCCCTCACTTTCTTCATTAAATCCATCCGGACATCACCAGCTTTAAAGGCAGCAGGAGTCACCAGCAGTGGTATCCCTAGACTCCCCAACCAGGCTTGGTTCCAAATACCTTCTGGCTGCTTCTCAAAAGCAAATGCACCCTCACAAGACAGGCATATTTTCCATGATTGCATCTAGCTTTGGGGAAAAACTCCAAAATCAAAGTTTGAGAAATAGTTTGTAAAATATGACCATGAGTAAAATCAGATTATAACTACCCATGGAGAGTTTTCAGGTCAACATTTATTTTGTGATTGTTGTTTAGTTGTTTTGTTTTTGTTTAGTCTCTAGGTCCTGTCTGACTCTTTTACAACCCCCCATGGACTGTAACCTATCAGGCTCATCTGTCCGCAGGATTTCCCAAGCAAGGATTCTAGAGTGGGTTGCCTTTTCCTTCTCCAGGGGATCTTCCCAAACCAGGGGTCAAACCTGCATCTCCGGTGCTGGCAGGTGGATTCTTTACCACTGAGCCACCTGCGAAGCCCAAGCGTTTATTTGGATATATATAAATATCCAAATATCCAAACACCCACAGGCATGAAATTTCTGACATGTCATTAAAATGTTAGTCAAATCATTTTGTTTTAGTTCTTTCACAGTATAGACTTTTCTGCTTCCCTTAGCAAGAAGGAATCTGCAATAATAGGTTTTTAACAAGAATAGTAGCAAGGTTGATGGATCTTGATAAAGTAGAGCTTTGCTAGCATCTATCAGTTAGTACTAAGCCCATGTGTGGAATGAGTGGGTTATGACTAGCCTCTTCCTGTGTCTTTTTCCCCTTTCCTTTTTATTATGGGAATAGCTGCAAAAGCTACGTTCATCTTTCCTTTCTCTTTCGTGCACTTACTTACACAGATGCTCATTTGCACTCACCCTCTCCCTTCCTTAAGGTGTGTTCATAACATACATTTGTTGTGTGACTGTCTTTTTTATTTTTTCAAGAAATTGTACGCTGAAGATCTTTACCTGCCAGAAGAGGATTACCTTCATTGTTTTTAATAGCTACATGATGGTATTGTACAGTAAGGTTATATGATTATTTATTTTTATTATTGAAAATAATGCTTCAGTGAGCATCCTATGCATTTATTCAAGGATAATGCATAGAAATGACTTTCCAGGCCCAAGAAATAAATATTTTCACTTCCAAAATATTGGCAAATTGCCTTTAAAAAAGATTACATAGCATGTCTCTAGTAGTATGCAAGAGTGCTTGCTTTCTTGCCAGCACTTGATACATTGATATTATCAAAATATTTCTCATTTTTGCCAATTTGATAAGGGAGCTTTTTTTTTTTAATGTTCTTGTGTTTTTCTGCATTTCCCTGGTTAATAATGAGACTGAGCTTTTCATATGATTATTTCTCATGTATGCTTACTCTTCTTGTATTTCCTATTGATATCATTTGCTCATAATTTTATTAAATTATTTTTCTTATTGATTGAGGGAAGCTCTTTCTGTATATCCTTTATCAATAATTTGCCTCTTAAATCTGTTTTAATTATTTTTTCAATTCTGTTTCCAGGCTTTTAACTTTCTGTGCTATATTTAACCACACGTATATTTTTAATTTTTAAATCACATGTATCAAACACCTCCTTAATGTTTTCTTTGTTGTTGGTTTTGCTATTTTTTGCTGTCCTTTCTCTTTGTGAAGGGGGAGTAGTTTAGGAAGGCTGTTTTCATCTTGTAAGAAAGATAAAAATTTTTCCTCTAGTTTCATTCAGTACTTTTATAATTTGGAGTAGTTATTCATTTAATCTACAAACTCATCTAGGATTTAATTCCATGTGCTCTGTGAAGTAGGACTATTTTTTTTATTGAAGTACAATTGTTTTACAGATTTGTGCCAAACCCTACTATATAGTAAAGTGACTCAGCTATATATATATATATGTGTGTGTGTGTGTGTATGTATATATATACAATCTTTCTTTAATCTTCTTCTCCATTATGGTTTATCACAGAACATTGATAGTGGTTCCCTGTGCTATACATTAGGACCTTGCTGTTGATTCATCCTAAATGTAATAGTTTGTATCTACTAAGCCCAGTCTCTCTCCCGACCCCCACATTCCAACAACCACAAGCCTGTTCTCTATGTCTGTGAGTCTGCTTCTGTATTACAGATAGGTTCGTTTGTCCCATACTCTAGATTCCACATATGAGTGATATCATATGGTGTTTGTCTTTCTCTTTCTGATTGGCTTCACTTGGTATGATCATCTCCGGCTGCAGCTGTGTTGCTGCAGATGGCATTGTTTTGTTCTTCCTTACGGTTGAGTAATATTTCATTGCGTGTACACGTATTCACACCTTTGTTCACTCATCTGTGGATGGACGTTTAGATGGTTTCCATGTTGCTGCTATAAAAGAGTGCATGTATCTTTTTGAATTGCAGTTTGTCTGGATATATTCCCAGGAGTGCGATTGCTGGATCATATGGTATTTCTATTTTTAGTTTTCTGAGGCATCTCCATACTGTTTTCCACAATGGCTGTACCAATTTATATTCCCACCAACAATGTAGGAGGATTCCCTTTTCTCTGCACCCTCTTCAGGATTTGTTATGTGTAGATCTTTTAATGATGGCTATGCATTGGAGAAGGAAATGGCAACCCACTCCAGTGTTCTTGCCTGGAAAATCCCAGGGATGGGGGAGCCTGGTGGGTTGCCGACTACAGGGCTGCACAGAGTCGGACATGACTGAAGTGACTTAGCAGCAGCAGCAGCATTCTGACTGGTGTGAGGTGGTACCTCATTGTAGTTTTGATTTGCATTTCCCTCATAACTAGCGATGTTGAGCATCTTTTCACATGCCTGTGGGCCATCTGTATTTCTCCTTTGGAGAAATGTCCACTAAGGGCTTCTGCCCGTTTTTCAATTTAGTTGTTTGTTTTGTTGTTGTTATTTAGTTGTGTGGGCTGTTTTTATCCTTTAGAGATTAAGCCTTTGTCTGTTACATCATTTGCAAATATTTTCTCCCATGTCATATAGCTTGCCTTTTCATTTAGCTATTGTTTTTTAATGGTTTCCTGTGCTGTGAAAAGCCTGTAAATTTAATTACATACCATTTGTTTATATTTTTATTGCTATTGCCTTGGGAGACTGACCTAAGAAAACACTGGTATGATTTATGCCAGAGAACATTTTGCCTAGGCTTGCTTCTAGGAATTTCAAGGTGTCATGTCTTATGTTAAGCCCTTTTGAGTGTAGTGTAAGAGCATGCACTAACATCACTGTCCACCTTTCCCGTTACCTTTCCCAGAACACGCAGCTGTCCACCTTTCCGGGCACCATTTGCTGAAGAGTTTTCCCATTTTATATTCTGCCTCCTTTGTTGAAGGTTAACTGACTGTAGATGGGTGGGTTTATTTTCCGGCTCTCTATTCTGTTTCATTGATATCTATGCACATTTGCATAGCAATACCACCCTACTTTGCTTACTGCGGTTAGTTGTATCTGAAGCCTAGAAGAGTTAAGAAGGGGACTACTTTTTCAAGGGATTTTTAAATTGTCTCAGTATCAGTAATTGAATAGTTCAATTACTTTTACCCACTGACATGAAATATCGGCCAACATGTTGATTTTTTAGGTGAATTTACAAGTTTTCAAGTAGTTTGTAAAGATTTTCTCTATATACACCTTAGAATTAGCTTTTCAGGTATTGAATTTTTAAGAAGGAACTGTTGCTGCTTTAATTGGTAATGTATTAAATCTATGTTTTGACTTTGGAAAATTTGACATCTTAATAATAATATAATATTTTTCTTTTATTCTTTGCATTCAAAAAGGTGGTATGTCTCTCCTTTTATTTAGATATTATGTCCTCAAATAAAATTTTATTTATTTTTAATTTTTATGTATTTTTATTTAATTTTTTTAGCTTTTCTTATTCTAAAGTCATCATTTTCTCTTATTATTGTTATTTGGGTACAATTTTTTGATTATGGTACTAATTAAATAGTACTTTTCCCCATCTTCGATTCTAATTAGTTATTGATGGCATACAGGAAAACTATTGCTATTTTCATATTTTAAGTTCAAAAACTCTCACCTTAATGAATTCTCTTTTTAGTTGTCACAGCTTCTCAGATAGTTGTATTGGAATTTCATGTGTGTCATAGAAAACTGTATATTGTCTTTTGATCTATTGTAAAAAACTTGTTAATTATGCTATTTTTTGTTTGTTTGTTTTAATTTATTTATTTTAATTGGAGGCTAATTACTTTACAGTATTGTATTGGTTTTGCCATACATTGACATGAATCAGCCACGGGTGTACATGTGTCCCCCATCCTGAACCCCCTCCCCCCTCCCTCCCCATCCCATCCCTCAGGGTCGTCCCAGTGCACCAGCTTTGAGTGCCCTGTTTCATGCATCAAACCTGGACTGGCGATCTGTTTCACATATGGTAATATACATGTTTCAGTGCTATTCTCTCAAGTCATCCCACCCTGGCCTTCTCCCACAGAGTCCAAAAGTCTGTTCTTTACATCTGTGTCTCTTTTGCTGTCTCGCATATGGGGTCATCATTACCATCTTTCTAAATTCCATATATATGCTTTAATATACTGTATTGGTGCTTTTCTTTCTGACTTCCTTAACTCTGTATAATCGGCTTCAGTTTCATCTACCTCATTAGAACTGATTCAACTGCATTCTTTTTAATAGCTGAGTAATAATAGCTGTATATGTACCACAGTTTTCTCATCCATTCGTCTGCTGATGGACATCTAGGTTGCTTTCATGTCCTGGCTATTATAAGCAGTGTTGCGATGAATATTGGGGTACACGTGTCTCTTTCAATTCTGGTTTCCCCAGTGTGTATGCCCAGCAGTGGGATTGCTGGGTCTTATGGCAGTTCTATTTCCAGTTTTTTAAGGAATCTCCATACTGTTCTCTATAATGGCTGTACTAGTTTGCATTCCCACCAACAGGGTAAGAGGGTTCCCTTTTCTCCACACCTTCTCCAGCATTTACTGTTTATAGACTTTTTATAGTTTATTTTTATATTTATATTAATATAATATAATTTTATTAATTAAATAAATAAATAATAAAACATTTATAGTCTATTGTTTATAGAGTTTTTAGAAAACCTTTTTGCCCTCACCACAATCGGTAGTTTCCCTAACAGGGAGTGAACCTGGGCCCTCAGGAATAAGAGCAGGGAGTCCTAACTGCTGGAGCACCAGAGAATTCCCTGTTGTGGAGTCCTAGGTGCTGGAGCACCAGAGAACTTCCTGATTTTCTTTTTTAAATATCTACTTTTTTGTCATTTCACAGGGCTTTTAGACGTGTGGTAGAACACAGCCAAGCACTGAATGTACCATCTTTTTTCAACCTCTCTCTAATTTCTTAATAAGAAAAATCAGATTTTGCCCTTCTTACTTTGTGTTTCTCGTACTTCAGTGAATTGTCTATAATAAAATTACCCTTCCCAACAAAAAAGGAAAACATAAACATATTTTATTATTTTTCTGAGCTCAACTGTGGTAAGAGAAACAACTCTTTCTCAAAAGGAAGTAATGCAATAACATGAAATATTAGGTGAAAAGAGAAGTGTTACTGTCAGCACAAGTAAAAACTGTGTTTGATAGTGACTTTTCCCTCTCTCTACAAATCCATAGTTCTATTTACTACTGAATGAGAAGGTAGTTAAACCCGAAGTGAAGAAACATACTTCCAAATTTGGTAGTATTTTTTGCAATAGACCATGGATATGTTCACTTAGCCCTGCAGTGTGGTTTGTTGAAAAGAGTATTCATTGGTACAAATCTCAATCTGTCCACTCAGATTTTCTGACTTTCTGTTAAATTGTCTATAAAAATAGGATAGATAAATCTATAACACTTGGAAAATGATAAAGTACCTTACAGGGTTACTGGTAGAAAAAGAAAGAAAGTCATATTGCAGAAGAAACAAGGTCATTTTGTGGCTGTATTATTATTATTAGGGTTTCTCCACCCTCCTATAAGGCTTCCCTGGTGACTCAGCGATAAGGAATCTGACTGCCAATGCAGGAAATGTGGGTTCTTTCCCTGGGTCAGGAAGATCCCCTGGAAAAGGAAATGGCAACCCACTTCAGTTTCTGCGCTAGGAAATCCCATGGACAGAGGACCTGATGGGCCACAGTCATTGGGATTACAAAGAGTTGGTCGCAAGTTAGCAATTAAACAGCAACAATGACCCTCCTATACCCTACTCCAGAAAATGATTGTGTTCTTGTGGCCGAGGGTTCACTCTCACATCCACCTTTTGTGTCAGGAAGAAAAATATAGTTAGTAGACCATGTGACTCAGAGGATGAGATGGCTGGATGGCATCACCAACTTGATGGACGTGAGTCTGAGTGAACTCCAGGAGTTGGTGATGGACAGGGAGGCCTGGCGTGCTGCGATTCATGGGGTCACAAAGAGTCGGACATGACTGAATGACTGAACTGACCTGAACTGAGACCATGTGATGAGCTAAATATGCAGATGGATAAAGATACATCCTATTGCAGCACTTCAGCTTTTGCAACAGCTAGTCCAGATTCATATTTTGATATAGTGACAATGCTGTGGGAGGCTTACCTGAGACTAGAGGACAATGACCTTTGGAAGGCATTCACTGCTCGTAAAGAAACCTCATAGTGCTCAAAGGAATGAGGCGAGGTGAGAAAACACCTGCACAGAGGCAGGAACCTTCATGGCTGCAGAGGAATAGGAGCTCTGTAACTAGAAGGCAGAACTTCTTCGCTGGACCAACCAGATCTAGTTTTTTTGTTTTTTTTTTTTAATTTTTATTTCATATCAAAGTATAGCTGATTAACAATGTTGTGCTAGTTTTGGACATACAGAAAAGTGATTTGGTTATGCATATGGCTAATGTTTTTCAAATTCTTTCCACATTTAGGTTTTTACAGAGTATTGAGCAGAGTTCCCTGTGCTATACAGTAGATCCCTGTTGGGGATCTATTTTTAATCTAGCAGTGTATACCTGTCAATCCCAAACTCCCTAACAATCCCTCCCCTATACCCTACCTCCACCCCCGGCAACCATAAGTTTGTCCTCTATGTCTGTGAGTCCATTTCTGTTTTGTAAATATGTTTATTTGTATCCTTTTTTAACGATTGAACATATAAACAATATCATATGTCATTCGTCTTTCTCTGTCTAACTTACTTCACTCAGTATGATAATCTCCAGCTCCATCTTTGTGGTGGCAAATGGCATTATTCTTACATTCTAAGCTTTCCAACCTCATTTTCCCCTCTCAGGAACAGGTAGATGACTGAGCCTGTGATTCAGATTTAAGTTAGCATTTATACCACCCACAAAACATAGCTCTACTTGGTTAAAAATTGCCCTACCTCTTCAACAGAGAAGTTTCAAGTGGCTAATTTATAGAAATTTCTATTGCATGTGGAGATTATTCCGTAGCAGAAAGTCCTCTCTCACCCCACAAAATTGGTTAGAATCCCCATGTCTTGCTTTCAGAGCTTTTATCTCAATAAAGAGCTAGCTTCCCATTTCTTCAGAGGTAGAAACTCTGGACCTCTGAGCCAGGAGCCAGAAGTTTGGGCAGGGCAGAGCATGTTCTCACCTCCCCTCGGGGTGTCTAGAGACACATCTTCATGAGACCTCAGTGACAGAAGCTGCAGACTTTTTCTTAACTCCTCCATGGCATGGCGATTTGTTGGCCTTCGTATACCATATTATAGGTCACTTTTTGAAATTTTTATTTTATATTGAAGTATAGTTGATTAACAATGTGTTAGGTTCAGATGTACAGCAAAGTGATTAAGTTATATATACACATGTATCTGTTCTTTTTCAAATTCCTTTCCCATTTAGGTTATTAGAGAATATAGAGCAGAGTTCCCTGTGCTGTACAGTAAATTCTTGTTGGTGATCTCTTTTAAATGTAGCAGTGTGATGTCCGAAGTGACTGCTGGTAGACCAGATGGAGCGGAGGTTGACCAAAGTCCAAAGTACTCAACTAATTGGGTCTAGTTTTCCTCACAGGTCAAATGCGTATTTGAACTCCATGATTTCCGTTGTTCTTTCTGCCCTGGTATCTTGAGCATCTTGAGCATCTTGTGGTTCCATGTCTGAAATCAATTTTATTTTAATTTTGTAGGCATACTATTTTGGTTCTTTTCTTTCTAAAATCAGCTGTTTTCTTAAACCAAAGTTTAACTTCTCCTCTAAACTAACTGCTAACTCTATTTTGTGTCAGATTGCTCATAAAACCTAGAACTATCATTCCATTCAGAGTCCAGACATATTACTGACAGATCTACTTCTTTCTTTTCTTTCTTTTTGTAAGATAAGTTTAGATGACTTCATTTCAGATAAGAAATTAAAAATTAGAAATAGAAGGACACAAGCAATGTTTGGGAATATAGAGTAACTGACAGATCAGTTTAAAAAAAAAGAGGTCTGAGAAAAATGTATGAAATCAAAACAGAAATAGTTTGAAAAAGATTTTCCTAGAATTACATAATCAAATTTTCTCTCAAATATATGTCCATTTCCATGTTAAATGTAAAAGGGTACAATTATCATAATCTATAGATTTAAATAATAGTAAAATCTATTTAAGGGCATTTCACTATTTGAGAGAAAATATATTTGATATGAGAATTTCAACTTACAAATGTCATCAGTAGAGTTGCCCAACCATCCTTCAAATTCACATGCACTAGTCCCCAGGACTTTTTCTTATAGACGATCACAGTTATCCCCAGATATGATGCCATTGTCACTAAAAACCAAAAAGTGAAATAACAGAAAAAAACTGTGTCATGGATCCAGCCAGCAGCCATCAAAAGATGCAGATTCTATCTTTTTCCATCCGATTGGACCCTCTCAGAAGATGAGAGGGCCAGATTGGTAGCATAAGAAGTCCTTCTGCAAAGCCTTTCCCCATCATCTTCCTTGTGCCTTTAGGATATAAGTTCCATTTCATAAGAGGAAGAAAGAAGTTAAAGAAAATGAGAGGGGGAGTAGGGAAGCTCACCACTCCCAATCTTCAGTGGCTCCTTACTGCCCCCAGGGTAATGTCTGAGTTTCTCATGAGCACATGTAAGGCTCCCATGTCCTGCACCCAGCAGATTCGGCAGCCTCACCCACACTGCAGTGAATGGTAGGGAACTCAGGCGACAGAGCCAGACCAGCAGAACCTTGGCTTTGACTCCAAGTGAAGTGGGAGCCATTATAAGCTTGAAGCAAAGAATGACAGGATCCATCATGTTTTATTCTTGCTCATTCTTCTCAAATATACCCTACATTTCCAGCAAAGAGACCAATTTACGCTGAGTGCCCTCTCTAAGCATACCTACCCATCGTAATCTCATCACACTGTCAGTAACCATCTCCAAAGCCTCTCCTGCATAAAGCCATCTTGATTCCTCTGGCAAAACATGATTCCGCCTCTGGATAAAATCTTACAAACACCCAAACTATTTGACTTTGCCCGAGGTTTGCATTTTCTACCTTGTTCTAGCTTAGGAGTTAGATGACAAAGTCAAATATGTCTTGCTCTGAGCCTCACCTGGATTGCAGGTCCCTCGGGCATGGATGACATTTGATACAGCGAAACAGTGCTGTTGCTTCAACTTTGAGAGAAGCCAAATGCCTCCAGAAGCTCTCCAACTCAGTGTCTATGCCCTTGGTCACCTGCCAGCAGTTATGCCAATAGATCCAACAATTCAAGTTCATCCACGTTTCTAAACACGTTATGAGTGGGACTATTCGTGGTCAAAAAAGTTAAGACCAAATAATCATCCAACTAGTTCTTTCCAACTAAACTGCTTTAGACATAAACACCTCTTGGTACATTTTCAATAAAATTCACTGGGATTCATTGTCTCCAGCATTCTTTTGGAGATTTGTGTTGTGCTATCATTTTTGATACCTTTATTTGCCACAGGTTTTCCTTCTCCCACTAAAACGGAAGCTCCTTGGAGGTGAAGAACTCACAGAGTTATTTGTGGACCCGGCCCATCCCCTTACCCAAAACCCTTGCTCAAAATATTTGCAGATGGAATATTTTCATGGCTCCTCCACATCTTTCAGTGTTTATTTGTAAATGAACTATAAAAAGGGAGAGACCAAAGTAAACTTCTGCCTCTCTTATAACAGGATTTTGTGCCACTGTATCAAAACTTTGAGAATTTTTATATACGGAACATTTATATGAGAATCAGAGACAACTGGAACCGGCCCATCTGCAGTGCCCCGGGAGCTGTGTTCGATGTGATGGAAAGGGTGACAGATGACTACAACTGGACATTTAGGTGAGGCAGCCATCTGGATGGGCTTGAAAGAAAATGCTTTCAAGGAAATTCTAGCATGGGTGCCAGATTACAGATCTGAAAGAAAAACAGCAATGAAACAGCTGGTCTTCCATCATTCAGCCCTTTGCAAGCCCTCATGGTGCCAGTGGGGAAGTCACAGTAATTAAGTTGCCAAGGGCAGCTTATTTGTATTGCAATTAAGAGAAATCTGTGGCAGAAGGTGCAGGATACACAGAACCAGCCAGGAAGAGTCTTTTTCAGCTTTATTGACAAATTGTACCCTTCTAGTTCCAGCTGAAGGAGCCCATGATGACCATGGCTGTTTCTCTTTTGAAAGTCCTTGCTGCAATTTAAACCAAGGTGTCATGAAAGCAAGCACCCAAGAAAAATCAGAGCTGAGTAATACTCTATGGCCCAGCTACCTTTTCCCAATGCTCTGCCCAGATTCATGATGGAGTTACTCTCCTCCAAGGGCAAATCATTTTGTGGTGACAACAAGGCTGATCAAAAGGAAAATAGAAAAGATGTGATTTAGGCCAAGCCTAAGATCTCTTTCTGGTAGTATTTTATGGTACCCTAGGATGATATTGAATGAAAAAGTCCTTTGTGTTCACCTGACCTCTCTGCAGGTTTACTGGAAGAATCATCAAAGATGTCATCAATATGGGGTCCTATAACTTCCTTGGCTTGGCAGCCAAGTACGATGAATCCATGAGAACAGTAAAGGAGGTTATAGAGACATATGGCCTAGGCGTGGGCAGCACCAGACAGGAAATGGGTATGTACGTTCACTATTTTGAAATTTTTTTCAGTTAGACCTGATTCCTGTGGCTACTTCTCAAATCTAGATCATATCTAGATTGTGTGCCACAAAAAGCTATTTTAAAATACAAAAAGAAAAAGGTATATTATGGCCTCTTTGAAAATTTCAAACATTATGCTCATACTAGGCAGTTTATTAAGATTTTAATTCTCCAGAACAAATAAAAATGATTCTCTCCTCACCATGTGATCTGAAAAAAGCAGCTATCATACCTCTTCTATCTGGCCCTTTTCTGAGTCATTTTCTCCACTTTTATTAAGCAGCTTTGCTATTTTTCAATCACAGGCTTCCCTGTCCTTCACTGTCTCCCAGAGTTTGCTCAAACTCATGTCCATTGAGTCAATGATGCCAGCTTTATTAAACAGGTTTATTGAGGTTTAATTATGCCTTGAGATATAATAGGAAATAGCAAGCCTTGCTAACACTCTTGCCTGGAAAATGCCACGGACACAGGAGCCTGGTAGGCTACAGTCCATGGGATCGCAAAGAATTGTACACAACTGAGCAACTTCATTTCTCATTGAGGTATGATTACTATTAAAAGGAAAACATTGTACTTATTTAATATGTATAATTTAATGAGTTTGGACATATGCATATTCCTGTGAAACTGTCACCACAATCAAGGTAATAAATATATCTATTACCTAAGAAAGTGTCATATCACCCTCCTTTTTGTGGTAGGAACACTTAGCATGAGATTAACTCTTTTTTTTTCTATTTTTCCCCTAAATAAAATTTTATTTTTACTTATTGAAGTATAGTTGACTTATAACATTATGTTAGTTTCAGGTGTACACCTAGCAATTTTATATTTTGAGGTCTACTCTTTTAACAAGTGTTTCTAGAGCACAGTACAGGATTGTTCTAGGCATTGTGTGGTAGGGAAGATTTCTAGAACTTACTCATCCTGCATCTCAGAAGTGTCATACCCATTAAACAACAACTTCTCATTTGGATTTAGCTCTTTCTCCTACTTTTTTTGGTGATACCCACCACTTTTGTACCTGACTATTGCCTATTTCTGCTCCTCCTGTGAAGGGAGGAATGGGTCTCCTTGACTGTTGTGTTGAATGAATGGATGGATGAATGATGAATGAATGGGAAAGGTAGAGCCAACAATCTTTTTATTTCTTTTTTAGCTGAAACAATTTTCTCTTAAAAGAGTAAAATCTGAGAAGGAAACTTCTGCTCCCCACACTTCTGGGAGAATGAGGGAGCAGCTTGTTCCTGTAGCTTGGCTTCACTGTTCCTGGCCCAGTGTCTTCTCCTATATGATCTCATTTATGCCTCTCCAGAACCTGTGCTGTAGAGGCAGTACAAGTGGTGTTATTCGCATCTTCCAGAGGAGGAAACTGAGGACCGCATAACTCAGTGATGTGCCCACAGTGGCAGCTGCGGTAACTCCTAGTCTCACTCAGCTTTTCTACTAAACAGTTTTCCATCTGGGATAATAAACACAGGGCTCACCAGATCAGCCTCAGGCCTAAGAATCAGATGCAAATCTACCAAAAGTGGATTCACCATTCATGAAACATGCCACTCCTAGAGAACCAGTTGGCAGAAGGGCTTTAAAAGCCAGCAATTAAAAAGACCGGTGCAATAAATCAATATCACAGTAATCCAAGTCTATGCCCCAACCAGTAATGCTGAAGAAGCTGAAGTTGAACGGTTCTATGATGACCTATAAGACCTTCTAGAACTAATAGCAAAAAAAAAGATGTCCTTTTCATCATAGAGGACTGGAATGCAAAAGTAGGACGCCAAGAGATACCTGGAGTAACAGGCAAATTTGGCATTGGAGTACAAAACAAAGCAGGGCAAAGGCTAATAGAGTTTTCCCAAGAGAATGCACTGGTCATAGAAAACACCCTGTTCCAACAACACAAGAGAAGACTCTACACATGGACATCAACAGATGGTCAACACCAAAATCAGATTGATTCTATTCTTCGAAGCCAAAGATGGAGAAGCTCTACACAGTTAGCAAAAACAACACCAGGAGCTAACTGTGGCTCAGATCATAAACTCCTTATTGCCAAATTCAGACTCAAATTGAAGAAAGTAGGGAAAACCACTAGACCATTCAGGTATGATCTAAATCAAATTCCTTATGATTATACAGTGGAAGTGAGAAACAAATTTAAGGGGCTATATCTGATAGAGTGCCTGATGAACTATGGACGGAGGTTCATGACATTATACAGGAGACAGGGATCAAGACCATCCCCAAGAAAAAGAAATGCAAAAAGGCAAAATGGCTATCTGAGGAGGGCTTACAAATACCTGAGAAAAGAAAAGATGGGAAAAGGCAAAGGAGAAAGGGAAAGATATACCCATTTGAATGCAGAGTTCCAAAGAATAGCAAGGAGAGATAAGAAAGCCTTCCTCAGCAATCAGTGCAAAGAAATAGAGGAAAACAATAAAATGGGAAAGACTAGAGATATCTTCAAGAAAATTAGAGATACTAAGGGAACATTTCAGGCAAAGATGGGCTCAATAAAGGACAGAAATGGTATGTTCCTAACAGAAGCAGAAGATATTAAGAAGAGGTGGCAAGAATACACAGAAGAACTATACAAAAAAGATCTTCACAACCCAGACAACCACAAATGGTGTGATCACTCACCTAGAGCCAGACATCCTGGAATGCAAAGTCAAGTGGGCCTTAGGAAGCATCACTATGAACAAAGCTAGTGGAGGTGATGGAATTCCAATTGAGCTATTTTAAATCCTAAAAGATGATTCTGTGAAAGTGCTGCACTCACTATGCCAGCAAATTTGGAAAACTTAGCAGTGGCCACAGGACTGGAAAAGGTCTGTTTTCACTACAATCCCAAAGAAAGGCACTGCCAAAGAATGTTCAGATTATTGCACAATTGCACTCATCTCACAGGCTAGCAAAGTAATGCTCATAATTCTCCAAGCTAGGCTTCAACAGTAAGTGTACCATGAATTTCCAGATGTTCAAGCTGGATTTAGAAAAGGCAGAGGAACCAGAGATCAAATTGCCAATGTCCATTGGATCATCGAAAAAGGAAGAGAGTTCCAGAAAAACATCTGCTTCTGCTTTATTGACTACACCAAAGTCTTTGTGTGGATCACAATAAACTGTGGAAAATTCTTAGAGATGGGGATAGCAGACCACCTGACCTGCCTCCTGAGAAATCTGTATGCAGGTTAAGAAGCAACAGTTAGAACGGAACATGGAATAACAGACTGGTTCCAAATAGGAAAAGGAGTACGTCAAGGCTGTATATTGGCACCCTGCTTATTTAACTTATATGCAGAGTGCATCATGCGTAATGCCAGACTGGATGAAGCACAAGATGGAATCAAGATTGCCGGGGAAAATATCAATAACCTCAGAGACGCAGATGACACCACCCTTATGGCAGAAAGCAAAGAACTAAAGAGCTTCTTGATGAAAGTGAAAGAGGAAAGTGAAAAAGTTGGCTTAAAACTCAACATTCAGAAAACTAAGATTATGGCATCTGGTTCCATAAAGTCATGGCAAATAAATGGAGAAACAGTGGAAACAGTGAGAGACTTTATTTTCTTTGACTCCAAAATCACTGAAGATGTTGACTGCAGCCATGAAATTAAAAGATGCTTGCTCCTTGGAAGAAAAGCTATGACCAACCTAGACAGTATATTAAAAAACAGAGACATTACTTTGCTAACAAAGGTCCATCTAGTCAAAGCTTTGGTTATGTATGGATGTGATAGTTGGACTATAAAGAAAACTGAGCACCGAAGAACTGATGCTTTTGAACTGTGGTGTTGGAGAAGACTCTTGAGAGTCCCTTGGACTGCAAGGAGATCCAACCAGTCCATCCTAAAGGAAATCAGTCCTGAATATTCGTTAGAAGGACTGATGCTGAAGCTGAAACTTCAATACTTTGACCACCTGATGTGAAGAACTGACTCATTGGAAAAGACTCTGATGCTGGGAAAGATTGAAGGTGAGAGGATAAGATGATGACAGAGGATGAGATGGTTGGATGGCATCACCAACTCGATGGACATGAGTTTGAGAAAGCTCCAGGAGTTGGTGATGGACAGGGAGGCCTGGTGTGCTGCAGTCTGTGGGATCACAAAAAGTCAGACACAACTGAGTGACTGAACTGAACTGTGCAATAAATTGCCATTCAAATTGAACACATTTTTATCCACATACTCAGTACTTAACTAGAACTCCAGAGTCTATAAGTGGTTTTCCAGATTTCTTGGGAAAGACATGGTATCTTTTTTTTTTTTTAATATTTATTTACTTGGCTACATCAGGTCTTAGCTGCAGCATGCAGGATCTTCGTCATGTTGCATGGGATCTTTTGTTGTGACATACAGACCCTTGTTGTGGTGTGCGGGCTCAGTAGTTGAGGGTCATGGGCTGAGTTGTTCCGTGGTATGTGGGATCTTAGTTCCCCAACCAGGGATCAAACCAATAACCCTTGAACTGCAAGATAGATTTTTAACCATCGGACCACCAGGGAAGTCCCAACACTGTATCTTTATTTTGAGGCATGATGGCTGGAGAAATAAGCAGGGAGAGGAAGAAAAGTTCTCCTCCTTCAGAAGAGCTGAGTCTCCCACAAGCCTGGAAGGACACCTTGTCAAAAGAGACACGGAGTCAGAGACAGTCACAGCCACCAGAACCTTAAGGAGACAGCCTGGCACAGGCTTCCAGTGAAGACAGATCCAGAATAAGGGTCCCTGATTCTGCAGATTCAACAAACCCAGAGAAACCAGACAGAGATGAGGAACCGTGTCTGCACTGCCTACAGCCGACATGCTTTCCCCACCTGCTCATCCTTCTGAATTGCTGAGCTTTTAATGTTCACTTGCTTCCTCGAGCTCTCCAGCTCAAGCTCTCAGAAGAAAATTTTAACAACTTCCAAGTAAACAGAGAGAGAGCAAAACAAAAGCCACCAGCAGTAATTTTAGCAAATAGAAGAACTGAAAACAAGAATGTAAGCAGTTAAAAACTATATGACTAAACAGGGTACATTTGAAATTGTTTTGCAAGATTAATAGTAACCTGAACATAGCAGGTAGGAATTGGTAATATAGTTTTGAATGCCATTTATTTTAAGAAATACAAGTTACTTTTGAAAATGTCTACTACATAGAAAATGTTAGCAGGGCCGATAGACTAACAATACTTTGGAAATATAGAGACTTAATTTTTACTAACTGAAATAGCTTCTTGAGGAACTCGAAATAAAAGTTTAGGGACATTTAGATTGAAGACAAAAAGAGAAGAGGACGGCAGAGGATGAGATGGTTAGACAGCATCACCAACTCAATGAACATGAACTTGAGCAAACTTTGGGAGATAGTGAAGGACGGGGAAGCCTGGCGTGCCACAGTCCATGGGGTCGCAAAGAGTCGGACACAACTTAGTGATTGAGCAACAGCAATCACTTAAAATACTTCCTAGAACTTTTAAAAACAGTTGCCAACATTCAAAGGGGGAAAGAACACAGAAATCATATTACAAAATAGAAAAATTCAACAAAAAAGAAATCAAGAAGAAATGTTTAAAATGTAGTAAAAGGATAAAACATCATAAATATTATGTTGACCAAAAATATACATTTAGAACACATTTGCTTACTGAAAGCAAAAGACTGAGCCAAAAACTAAATTCAATTATGGGCTGTAATCAAAATACAACTAAATGAAAGTTATTCTAAAAGGTGAAAAAATGGGAAGATGGGTCCCAACCAGACACCTGATTCCACCTCCCTGGTACAAACAACACTAAAAAAACACCCTCCATGCCCAGGAGAGAGGTTGGGACAGTGGAAGGAGCACTAAAAAGTGCCCAAGAGTAGGGTGTTTGCCAAATCTGCACCTAAAATTTTAAAACCAGGCCCAAAATAGAGCTGGAAATGACACATTTCCAGACAGATACGTACAGAATTGCAAGTGGTATTTTAAGATGTGAAGTGCTGTGCTGCTGCTTATTTTTCTGAACAACTAAAAGAGAGCGGAACTTGGAGCTCAGGGAGGTTTGGACCCTCTCGTGGGTGGATTTAACATTTCACAGGCTGAGGGGAGTGGATGACTGTGATGTTTAAAATGTCATAAACATGAGACAGAGTGAAATGGCAACTTTGAATCGTCATTCAAGCGTTTAAAATCTCTGACCCGTTTTCAATTCGTATCTTCTATACCAGTGTTGGTTTTTGTTAGAATGCTCCCTGATCTGGGCTGTCTCCTTGCAACTGTGTGCCTTATGCAATGTTTTTGGTCACTACAGACTAGCCTTTTTTTTCAATAATATTTTTAATCTGTTGTGAAAGATTAGACATTTTTGACTTTAGGTGTGTGATATTACGCTCTGAATTAGGGATGTCTGGAATGAACAGTCTATTAAGTGTTGAGACTGATACTCTTTTTAAAGTGGCTTGCCTTCAAATTTTTAGCTGGAAAGTCTATAGATTAACTGTCTTTGCTGAAAAGTAGCTGGAATAACTACTGAAATCTATTTAGAAATGGATTCAAAAACTACACAGTTATTTAGATTTTTAGCACTAGGATTGAGAATTGTGTAAAAACTGTTCATAATGTCTGAGTAGTAGCATCAAACAATCAGTAATATCTTCAGGAAGTCCTTGGAGGCCTAGTGGTTAGGATTCGATGCCTTCATTGATGGGCCCAGGTTCGATAACTGGTCAGGGAAATAAGATCCTACAAGCTTCACAGCATGGCCTAAAAAAATAAATAAATAAAAATGAAATGGAAAAAACCCATCAGTATTATCTTTATTATGCAAGATATTTCTGTATGTGGAAGGTGTTTGTTTGAATATATTGATTTAACAATGGCAGACACTGATGCATTCACCCTAAGGCAAGGTATGTGCAGAATTGCTTGTTCTTACGTCACAGGAATTAAGCTTCAAGAAAAGAATAAACTGAAACCTGAAAAATAAATAAATAAATGACCGAAGGTGTGGGACAAATGCAAACAGAAAGGAAAGCAGTTAAGGAAAGTTAAGATTAATGCATGAATTATTAAACATAAGAAGAGATTCATCTTATAAAAATTATGTAGAGAGCCTTCTTCATAATGAAGATCAGTGCAGTGCCCAGAGAGTGTGCATTAAGTAACACAGCAGAGGCATAGATGATTCCTAATTTTTCTATAGAAACTGAAAATTAGTAGGATAATGAATTATCCTAGGAGGTTTCAAAAATCATGTGGGTCAACTTAATGTGCCTGATTAAAAACAAAAGCAACAAAAATAAAAAATGAAATAGTGATAGGAGACTAAAGTAACTTCCACTCTTTGAAAAATGAAGGCAAAAAAAAATAAAGACAAAGAAGACATTGATGGTATAGTTATTGAGTTTAGTTTAATAATTATGTATTTAATGCTGAACTTAAAACGACCAATACAACATTGTAAAGTAGTTTTCCTCCAATTAAAAAATAAACTTAATAAAAAAAGAGAACAAAACATAAATTTTTAGGAAAACTGTTTTGAAAAAAGGAAATAGGAAAAGTTGTTAAAGGCTTTTTTTTAATGATGTTACATACCGTAAAAATAAAATTCATGTTTCCTGAAAAAAAAAAAAAAAAAAAAACCAGTAGATGTAATCTTTTTAAATACTAACTTAATTTTCATACAAATTTACTATATTTTATGCACAAAGCAAACCTCATTAAATTCCAAAAAATGAAATCTACATAGGTCACATTCTTGGGCCACAGTGAAATAAAACTAAAAATTAATACCAAAATTAGAAATGAAACCTTTTTAAAAATCACTTGGAAGTTTTAAAGCCCTGTCCTAAGTAACTCTTGGATCAACATGGAAATGAAGTCACAATGAAATCATATTTAGAAACTAACAATTATGAAAACATCATAGGATCCAACTAGTTGTGTACTCAGAGGAAAATATGTATTCTTACATTACTAAAGTAGTAAAACTGAAGCTAGTAAACTAACCAATCAAAGGAACAAGGGATAAGAGGAAAGCAAAAGTACCGAATTGTTGAAGATTAAAACAGAAAGATAAATTAGAGAAGAGTAATTTCTGTTGTGCTGAGGCACCTATATTTTATAATGACTATATAAGTCACTAGAGGTGATTCTGATGACCACTCAGAGTCACCCACCACTAAGCCAGCATAACCCTGATCCCAAAATTTGGCAAACAAACATTTCATAAAAGGAAAATTATAAGGCAATATTATTTGAGAAAAAAATATATAAGAAATTGGCATTGCATGTTCAAGAGCACAGTCAAATAACAGAATACCGTGAGCAAGTAGTTCTATTCAGGACTGTAAGGATAGTTAACTCAGTAAGACACTTTGTAACCTTGAAAGACCCAAGAAGAAAACACATGAATATTTTGATAGATGTCACTAAAGCAGTTATAAAATTTAGTATCCATTCCTTATAAAACTTTTAATAGGATAAAGAGAAGAGATTCTTGAATGGAATAAAAAAATATCTACTTCAAACAATAAGACTACACTTTGTGATGAAACTTCTGGTTACTAGAAGCTTTCACTTTGAAGTCAGAGAAAAGATGAAGATGTGTTTTTACCACCATTTTAGTAACCTTTGGAAGTACTAGGTAGCATAATTATTCATTAATTTTTTATTCTTTATGTCAATAAATAGCCAATGTATAAGTACCATGTGACAAAATAAGAAATATATGTGCAATTAAAGAAGAGGTGAACAGATGATCTGGTCGCTTCTTTCTCTAGTTTTTAAGCCTTGATTTTTGAGGACTAAAGCGACCCTCTGAAGGGGCTGTTCTCGAGACTATTATAGAGATGAGGGGTGGTGGAGCAGGAGGGACAGGGTCCGAGTCTACTTTCCACCATTTTACATAGTAAACTAACAAACATTTATTAGAAACAACAAATATTTAATGAAGAATTCAATAAAGACCTAAATTCAAAAAAGACAATTTTAAAAATTCAGTAAGTCCATGATCCACAATCAATAAGAGGACATACTGGGGAAAATAATATTATTAATAAACATGAGGAAAAATAGCACAGACCTAGGGGATAAGCTTATGTTGAAAATGTTTAGAACTTATTTGAAGAAAACTATAAGATTTTTATAAAAGACCTAAAAGAATACTTGAAACAAACAGAAAGATATGAGTATCTTAGAAGGGAACATCTCATTCTTAAAATTTGATCCTCTCTTCCCTAATTGAAAGGGTAAATTAAACACAATCCCATGACATAAATAAAAAGAGTGGGCAGTGTGGGTCTAAACTGAAGCTTTAGAGACAGGCACAGTTCGGTCCACCCATTTGTATAAGAAAAAGAACAGTATTTCAAACCAGCTGGAAAAGGATCAATTATGTCATGATTAATTTTGTGATAACTGGCTGATCATATAAAGAAATCATCCAGATTCCTGCCTCACACATAGTATCTTAGTAAGCTGCACTTCGCTAAACTGCTAATGTGTTTACAATTGTAGGTAAAAACAAAAAGTCACCAGAAATAACTGTATAAATAAAACTGAGACTGAGTGAATGACTAAATGGATGAAAGGATGAACAACTGAACAGAATAAAGCTACTCAGACAATTCAAGTACAAAAGGCATTAGTTTTGTGTCCCTTGGTAAGGACCCTGCTGGAAATGTCAGACTGCAGCGCCCTTGATGTGAGCAATGCTTGTGTCTTAGTCCATGGGCTGATGTAACAAAATACCACGCACGGAGTAACTCATAAACAATGAGTGTGCTCCTTGCAGTTCTGGAAGCTGAAAGTCTGAGATCAGGGAACCAGCGTGGCGGGTGGGGCCCTCTTCTGAGCTGCCGACACCTCCTTGTGTGTTTCCTCATGTGGTGGAAGGGGTGAGGCTGGCTTTTTGGGGCCTCTTTTGTAAGGGCACAAATTCTATTTATGAGGGCTCCATTCTCGAAACCCCACCAAACCTCACCTCCAGATACCAACACTCAGGACATTAGGTTTTCACCGTATGGATTTTAGGGGAACACAAGCATTCAGACTCCAGCCGCCACTTCACTAGCTTGTCACTTATCAACCCTCAGCCCTGCAACCCATAATGACCTCCGGTCTTTCCAATTGTACTCACCTCACCTGGCAGAATCCGCTTATGTGGCAGGGATCCATTCTAAATGATCTCCATGCAACACAAGCTGCTCAGGTCCATAGAACACAGGGACTCTTCTTGTTCGGAGAGACAAGTTGCTCCCAAGCCACCACTAGCCACAGCTATCCTTTGGATTTCACAAACCTGATTCAGACAATGGTCCACCGTGTGCCTGTGCTTCAGGGAATCAGAAATAGCTTTCCCAGAAACATAAGGCAAAAGATACAACAAAATGAAACATTTAAACTTCTGTACCAAAAAAAAAAAAGAACAAACAATGTCAACTAAGAGTCAAAGAACAAAATTAGAATTATTCACCTATATGTAACAAGACATTCATATTCTTAATGTGTAAAGTGAAAGTGATAGTCACTCAGTCGTCTCTGACTCTTTGCAACCCCATGGACTGTAGCCCAGCAGGCTACTCTGTCTGTGGAATTCTCCAGAATACTGGAGTGGGTTGCCATGCCCTTCTCCAGGGGATCTTCCTGACCCAGGGATCGAACCTGCGTCTAGCTCCTCCCGCATTGCAGGCAGTTTCTTTACAGTCTGAGCCACCAGGGAAGTCCAGGGATGTGTAAAGACTCTTACAAATCAAAAGAAAGAGAACATCCCAGTTTAAGAAGTGGGCCAAGATTTTGACAAATTTCAAAGCAGACCAAACTTCAGAATTAGGACAGTGTGATGTTCCTCATCCCACTTTTTCATTATCACCTCCTCTATGATACTTTAACAGCCCAGAGACACTAAGTATTTGTCTACATGGTACGCAGATATCTCTGCTTTACCTAAAAGTAGAGTAAGGTACGCTCCCTCCAAAAACCAATTTTCAACCGTTTGGGAGCAATATCCCTGTTTAGAATGCATATGTTACCTTTCAGGGAGGAGGATGGTGATCAAGGAGGGACTTCCTGGAAGCTGTTCATATTGTTTGCTTGTTTGTTTATCTTGATGCAGTTATGTGAGTTCTGTTTATGAAATTTCATAGAGCTCCATATGGACAATTTGTTTCCTTTTCTCTATGTATGGCTAGTTTAAATGAAAATTTAATTTTTAAAAGTAGATTCAGTACATAACTGGACAATTAAGAAAAATAAATATAAATGGTCAATGAGCCTGTGAAAAATACTCTGCACTTAAAGAAAAAGTGATGAAGATGCAGAGTTACCATCTTTTACTTCATTGGCAAAAGACAAAAAATAAGATCCCATAGTTTCAAAAGAGTAAAGAAAAGGGTACCCTTATATACTATATTGTTGATAGAATAAATTGCAGGACAATTTGAAAATGTATCAACAATAAGCTATTTAACTCAGCAGTTCCATTTTGAGACAGTTTGCTTTGAAAAATTTGAAGGTGTTCAATGAGGTATGATTGAGAATAATCATTGAATTATATTTAATAATAGAAAAAAATGAAATAAGTGAATTTCCAGCCATAGGAAATTGATTAGATATACTTGGTAGATCTGTTTAACATAATATTAATTAGTCATGCAGAGTTATAATGTAGTTGCTCAGCAGAACGATTGAGAAGAAAGTCTCTGGGATGAGGTTGCTGGGATTCAAATACTAGTTCTTCATTTGAATGGACCAGGGCCTGAGACGGAGAAGGCAATGGCAACCCACTCCAGTACTCTTGCCTGGAAAATCCCGTGGACGCAGGAGCCTGGTAGGCTGCAGTCTATGGGGTCGCACAGAGTCGGACACAACTGAAGCGACTTAGCAGCAGCAGCAGCAGAAATGGTTGCACAGTTACAAGAGACCTTGAGACCTTAAGGTGGCAGCTGGCAACTGCTAACAGGTATTGTTTTGAGAATGGCAGGTGCTGTCCTTGAGTTTGTTAGAGTTCAGAAAAGTCAGGTTCTCAGTGATACAGGAACATGTCTGAAACCGCGTCCAGAACGGCCACCTTGCTCCATTTCGGATGCCTGAAACACAGTTACTCTATTTTGGTTTTTAAATGCATTCTTTTCTTTAATGGTTAAATTAGAACCATTTGACAGGCCACAGACAAGTTACTCTAGTTAGCATGTGTGCTGTGCTTACTTCCTCAGTCGTGTCCGACTCTGCGACCCCATGGACTGTAGCCCTCCAGGCGCTTCTGTCCGTGGAGATTCTCCAGGAAAGAATATTGGAATAGGTTGCCTTGCCCTTCTCCAGGGAATCTTCCCAACCCAGGGATCAAACCCAGTTTGCAATGCAAACTGCATTGCAGCCAGATTCTTTACCATCTGAATCACCAGGGGAGCCTCCAAAGTGCAACTTGCTGAAACCCGGGATTGAACCAAGGACCTTTAGATCTTCAGCCTAACACTCTCCTAACTGAGCTATTTTGGCAACTTAGCATAAAGACTTGACATTTGTGTCTCTATTCACAATTACTTCAACTAGTTAGCATAAAGTTTTTTAAATCATGTGTAGGCCAGGATGATTTCCCCATACATCAATATGTGAAAATTTCTTCCATCAATTTCTCCCCTCTTCTCTACTTTTGGTCAGCAAAGAGATGTAGCTTCTTGGTCTTTCTTTCCCTGTGTACTGGATGGTTAAAAGGGGATGTGTTGTCATGTACCCCAATATTCACAGCAGCACTGGTTACAATAGCCAGGACATGGAAGCAACCTAAATGTCCAACAACATATGAATAGACAAAAAGATGTAGCACATGAATATGATGGAATATTGCTCAGCCACCAAAAGGAACAAACTGGATCATTTGTAGTGACGTGGATGGACTCTAGGTGGATGGACCTAGAGTGTGTCATACAGAGCGAAGTAAGTTGGAAAGAGAAAAATAAATATCATATATGAATGCATATATGTGGAATCTAGAAAATGGTACAGATGAACCTATTTGCAAGACAGGAATAGACACAGATGTCAAAAACAGACATGTGGACACAGATGGGGAAAGGAAGGGTGGGACCAATTGGGAGAGTACTGGCATATATAGACTGCTGTATGTAAAATAGACAGCTGGTGGGAAGCTACTGTAAAGCGCAGGGAGCTCAACGCTGTGATGACCTAGAGGGGTGGAGTGGCGGGGGCAGAAGGAAGGTTCAAGAGGGAGAGTGTATGTGTGTGCATATAGCTGACCCACTTCATTGCACCGCAGAAACTAACACAACATTGTAAAGCAATTGTAGTCTAATAAAAAAATAAATTTTTTTAAATTAAGATTTCAAAAAGTGGATGTGTAGTAATAGCATATTATCTGAATCCACGTGCTCTGTAAGTCCTCTGGGCTGCCATCTGCCTCACTACAAAAAGTGTGCTGGGACTTCGCTGGCAATTTAGTGGCTAAGATTCCATGCTTCCAACGCCAGGGAGGTGGCTTCCATCCCTGGTCAGAGAACTGAGATCCCACATGCCATGTGGCATGGCCAAATTTTTTTTCAATTAAAAAGTTAGCTGATATAGATAAGTACTTGGGAAGATGAATCCCCTAGATTTAAGAGCAATTGTCCAGATTTCTGAATTCGCTGCACATCAGGGTATATCAAGCTATAGTCTCCTTTACTTCATTTAGACTAACAATCCTGTTAAATCCAAATATACTAAGGATACGGGTTAACTTTCATTGACATTGGTACTTGTGTATATCGTTTAACCACTGATAATGTCAAACAATAATCAGTCTCAAAGCTGCCAAGAACAAAGAACTTTGTTTGGGATCTTAAGAATTGTAGTTCAGGAAACAGATTTGAAAGAGTCTTCTGAAGGGAAAGCAACATCTCTCAAGAGTCACACACACTGAATCTGAACCTTGGCTCTAGACTTACTAACCACTGCCCTCGGGCAAGTGAACTAAACCCTGGTTTTGGTGTCCTTACCTGTAAAACAAGTTCATAACTTCAAAAAGTTGTATGACAATTAATTAATTTAAAGCTTGAAATGTTTCAGTAGGGCAGGTTATCACATTGCTAAGGAGATAGCCTGCCCGTATTAGCTCTATCTCCTTTGGGTAAGTGGCATCACTTCTGTGTCTATTTCTTCATTGATAAGATAAGGACCAGGGTGCCTATTTTATAGAGTGTGTGAAGGTGTAATGATTAAATTAAATCACCACAGTACATAAGTGGACCCTCATTAGAAGTTGATTCCCCTTCTTTCTTCTACCTTTGTATTTAGAAGTGGGTTTTTAAAGACAGAATCAAATGTGAATTTGCTCTGTACAGTAGATAATAGTGTATTAATAATAATGGTACTGGGATTATATAAGCAAATTCCCCTGTTTTTAGGAAATAGTGAAATGTTTAAGGGTAGAAAAGGCATCATGATTGTAATGTATGAAGTAGTTCAGAAAAAATTACATTTTATATATATAATATATAAAAAGAGAGAGAATGGTGTTTAAAGAAGCATACTAAAATGATAACATTTAGGGAATCTTGAGTGAAAAGTATTTAAGGATTCTTGGTATAGTTCTTACAGCTTTTCAGTATGTCTAAAATTTTATCAAAATAAGATGTTTAAAAGAAAAAGTGTGAAACATAACTCTACTGTGCATGTGGTCAGAGGTTATGTACAGGTCATTTGATCCACTTAAAAATTCTCCTCTTATTGAGATTATTTGTGACAGGAAAGCTCATCATAGTTATGTATCCATACCTCACTTAAGGTTTTTGTTTGCATGGGATTCTAATTATCTATTAATGCTTTAACCTTCCAAGGGGTCAGGAGTTTGCTTGAAATTAAGGCCTGGGAAGGTGGGCAGATAAAAATTGTTTCTGCTGTTTTACCGGACTTCATCAGCATGAGTGTTCTCTCGGCCCAGCAGCAGTGGCCAATATTCAGAGTGGCAGTGTATTCTAGACCCATTTCAGACACCACATCTGGCTTCTAGGCTTTCCTCTGATTCACAGGAAAACAAAGGTACTCGGGAGGCTCTGTAGGTCCACAACCCCTACTAGACCGGTCACAAGTGGACTAAGCAGAGAGCAGGTATTCTAGGAACCTTGTGGTGGAGAGCTGAGAGGTGGGATCCTTTAGGTGGAAGGGTCGATGCTCCTTCTAACGCAGGAATCACCAGTTCAAGCACAGTGGCTCAGAAGTGGGCTGGGAGCCGTGGCACGGTAGGAGGGGCCAGATGAGAAAGCTGGCAGGTTGCCACCGTAAATGGCCACCTACTCCTTGCTCACGTCTAAGGAACAGTTGACAGACAGGATATTCTGGATGAAAAGTGACGACAGCCACAGTTTGGAAAACAGTCTTTCCACGCGCTACATAGGCAAAGGTGGTGGTTGGGAAACGGGCTTGTTAATAACACCCACGCTCTTTACGATTAACCAGTGTCAATATCATGACCAATACCATTAGAAAATCAACTGAAATGTGGAGTTCCTAATTTGCTACTTTTCCTTGAATCTGATTTTTATTGATATGACTGATGGTGGCATAGCCTGTGCTTGGCAGGCAAAAGCCCTGCAGAGAGAGCTGCCAAGAGCATATACCCAGCTTGTATTTATTCTTTTATCACAACGTAGATTTCCAGTAGTCACTGGATAAATAAACCATCAGGATAAGAGCAAATGTCAATATAGGCACAATGTCACAATTTGGATATCCATTCTTACCAGCCTAGGTGTGGTTGTTACTGACTTTCAGAGACTAAAGAAAAGATGAAAGTCATCACAGAGGGAAAGAGAAATAAAGATTATTGTGGATTTATTTGTACCTTCAGAATCTGCCTGCCGATGCAGGAGACTTGGGTTCGATCCCTGGGTCAGGAAGAACCCCTGGAGAAGGCAATGACAACACACTCCAGTATTCTCGCCTGGGAAATCCCATGGACGGAGGAACCTGATTGGCTACAGTCCATGGGGTCACAAACAGTCAGACACGATTGAGTATGCACACTCACAGTATCAGTTAGGACTATAGCTCTGCTTTCTTGGGATTCAAAAACTGCCCATATTTACATATCAGCAACAAAAGGTTGACTACTATTCTAGAATTCCTAACGTGCTCAGATCAGTAACTGCCACTTGACAGGACTCAAACGTCTTCATTCAACCAGGACATGGCTCGAACATCGGTAGAAGCAAGCGAGTTAAGTTTCTAGTGCCCATTTTGTTTCCTCAAGGTCCTCCTACATTTTTATTTCCTTTTTTCAGTTTTAATATTTTTATTGAAGTATAGTTGATTTACAACACTGTGTTAATCCCTACACTTTCATTTCTTGAATCCAAAGAACAGGAGCAGGAAAGCAGCCGTCCATTAATTTTTCTTAAAATCCCCACCCCATCCCAGACTAGCCTAGTCTAACTTTGAAAGTCTTGGCTTCCTAGAGTAGAAAATGTCCAGCCATCCTGGAAATCTCTCAAATCTGTTGATGAAACTTGAGCGATGGACACTAATCAGAGAAACTCCATGATCATGGGAGTTGGGAGTGGGGACTATTCTACAAATTGAGGAAAGTAGAGCCCTAGATGCAAAACCGCTAATAACTTGTAACCCACCTATGAGACATCCGGTCACAGAAACTGATAGATGTGAGAATGTACTAACCACCCAAACACTGGAAATTCATAAGACTGGTTTCTAAGGACTTAATATGGTCACCTGCATTTCCTCCCTTCTTCTTCCCTTTGAGTCAAGCTAATGAAAGAGACCTGGTAGAGGGCAATTTCTCGGGCTGTTCATAGGCACATCCACTTCCATATTACCTTAAGGACTTTTCATGATGCAACTGTTACAGACAAGCCCCTAAAACATCAGATTTGGGGAAGACGTAAGTGGAGGAAGACAGCACAGTGACTCACCATGAAAATCTACTGATACACTTCTGGGTGATGGGGCCAGGACACTGTTGTCCCCTGATCTCTGGGCAGGAAAGGCTCATGGAGAAGGTTACCCAGCTGAAAAAGTTTGGGAACCTGCCATCCTCGCTGGAGGCCTTCCTCAGGCGTCAGTGTTCCCAGACTGATGCTCCCTGCCTGGTGGCCTGGTGGCCCTGGCATCACAAGGCTTCTTGACATTTTTCCCTGTGCCATTCCCTCCTCTAGCCTCAGTCTTGGCTTCTTTTTCCTCAAAAGGCAGCATGCAACTCAGCAAGCACCTGTTATGTGTCAGTACTGCCATAGGCACCATGGTTGCCAAGACAGACGTCCCACACCCAGTATCTGTGCTCCAAGGGTTCTTCCTATAATAAGGCAGCCCCATGAACATCCCCAGTGAAACTTACTAAGTGCTACAATCATTCTGTGATGAGGCTCATGCAATCGCAGGGGAGAAGATGACCAAGTTTGCCTAGGGAAGCTGAGATGGCATCCGAGAAAAGATGTTGTGTTAGGTGGGTCTCAAAGAATGACTCAGAGCTGCAGAAACTCATTCTAGGTGGAGGAAAGAGCACTCCTAAGGTCAAGGATGCCTAAAACAGCACTTCTCCCAATCCCTCCAGCGAGGAGAGATTGCCAGAGGCCATCCGGCTGTTTAGTGGGAGAGCTGCCATCAAGACCAGTTCCCTCATGGCTACGCTGGTGGTCCTCTCACCACCCTTTAGGATACAGTCTCTGCGAGGTAAAAACAAGTCTGACAAATGTGCCCACATTTTATCTTTAAATTTCAGTTTCTTTTCTTCACACTATGTTATATCTTGAATAATAAAGTTTTCAATTACAATTTAAATTTCTAACTATTCACCACCTCCAAATCTTGAGTGAAATTGACTCTGCTAGAATGTTTGTTTTCTAAACAATGTTTTCAGACAGTTTGGAGGATAAATGAATTCAGATTTGAGAAAAAGACTACCAGCTAGCTATTGTGACCTCTCAGGAAGAGCAAAGATGGGTCATCAGATATTCTTTTTTATGTTAAATGCAAAATAAAATTTTCAGCTCACCATACAATGCTTTCTCAAGTTTAACACTTCATCAATTTAGTTCAATAAGCAGGCTGACTTACCAATTTAGATAAAATTCTGATATCACACTCTGTATAGTCAAATGTGTTAATAGAAGCATGATTATAATAGTCCTGAATATGCTAACAATATTTCTCTAACTTAAATCTAAGTTAAGTCTGCTCCTATGTTCTATGAATATAAATTACAGCATTTCTCAGTTTGTACATTTTTTATTCTGTTAAGTGTATTACTTAGAGAAACAAAAATAAAATGCAAGACATGTGTAATTTAAATTTTTTTAGTAGCTGCCTTTTGAAAAGTTTAAAAAAAATCAGGCAAACTTAATTTTATAATACATTTTATTTGACTCAATATATCCCAAATATTACCATTTAAAAATGTAATCAATAAGTAAAATATTAATAAACTATACTATACTGTTTTTATTGTCTTTGTACTATCTTCAAAAAATAGTGGATATTACACCCTTCCATGTGAGCTCAGTTGCTTCAGTCATGTCTGACTCTTTGCAACCCCATAGACTGTACCCAGCCAGGATCCTCTGTCCATGAGGATCCTCCAGATAAGAATACTGGAGTGGGTTGCCATTTCCTTCTCCAGGGGATCTTCCCAACCCAGGAATTGAACCTGCATCTCTTATGCCTTCAGCATTAGCAGGCAGATTCTTTTACCCTTCCAGCACCTGTCAATCCAGACATTAAATTTTCATTGGTTAAAGTGAAATAAATGTAAAATAATCTGACTAAAACAGTAAAATTGTGTTTAGTAGAGAATATTTTCCAGAGCTTCAGTTTTAACCTTTAAATTAACTAAAATTTAAAAAAATGTAACACTCAGCTCTGCCATCGCACTAGCCATGTGTAGTTGATGGCTACAATACTGGACAGCATAGATGCAGAACTTAGAGCGAGGGCAAGCATAAGACTATGGGAGCCTTGACGCTCTCCGTGAGGCCTGAGGGACTGTACGTAACATGGGGAGAGGGGGGTGCTAGAATCTCCATACTCTCCTCCATAGTGGCTGTATCCACGTCTGTTCCCACCAACAGTGTAGGAGGCTTCCCTCCTCTCCACACCCTCTCCAGCATTTCCTGTTTGTAGATTTTTGGTGGTGGTTGATTCTGGGGTGTGGGGCTTCCCACGTGACATTAGTGGTAAAGAACTCACCTGCCAATGCACAAGACAGAACAGGTGCGGGTTCATCTTTGGTTTGGGAAGATCCCCTGAAGAAGAGTGTGGCAACCCACTCCAATGTTCTTGCCTGGAGAAACCCGTGGAAAGAGCAGCCTGGTGGGCTACAGTCCATGGTGTCACAAAGAGTCAGACATGACTGAAGCGACTTAGCGCGCGCGCACACACACACACACACACACACACACGCACGCACATTCTGGGGTGTGAGGTGGCACCTTACTGTAGTTTTTTTACAGAATTGTATCTACTTATCTATTTTTGGCTGTGCTGGGTCTTTGTTGCTCTGCAGACTGCTCTCTAGTTGTGGTGCATGGCCTTTTCATTGTGGTGGTTCCCCGTTGCAGAACACAGGCTCTAGGGTGCTTGGCCTCAGTAGCCGAAGCACATGGGCTTGGGAGTTTTGCCTACTGGGCTCTAGAGAACAGATTCAATAGTTGTGGCACATAGGTTCAATTGCTCCACAGCATGTGGGATCTTCCCAAATCAGGGATCAAAACCGTGTCTCCTTCGTTGGCAGTGGGATCCCTTACCACTGAGCCACCACTGAGCTACAATGCAGGAAGCCCTCATTGCAGTTTTGATTTGCATTTCTCTGATAGTGATGTTGAGCATCTTTTCATGTGCCTCTTGGCCATCTGTATGCATATATAGGGAATCTAGAAAAAATAGTACAGGTGAACCTATTTGCAAAGCAAAAATAGACATAGACAAAGAGAACAAAAGTATGGACACCAAGAGGGGAAGGGAGGGAGCAATAATTTGAGAGATTCAGATTGACATATATTCACTACTCTGTATAAAATATATAACTAATGAGAACCTATTGTAGAGAGAAGGGGGAAAAATAGTAAAAAAGAAATAATAATAAAAAAAGAAGTGGTCAGAGAGTAAGCTTTTAAAGGTGGTAGAGTCGTAAAAATGTGAACTCTGGAGTTAGACTTGACTGTCTCTGTTGATTTTTATCTGTTACCGCTTCCCACTTCAGTTTTCTTATCTGTAAAGTAATAATACCTGCATTATTGGGCCCTTAAAATTAAATGAGATAACTTAAATAGTGGGCTTTGAAATCTAGCACATTCCAAAGGTTCAATAAATAAATAGCTTGATTGCATGTATGAAAGTCATGAATTCTGCATTTAAGAGTGGGGAATCTCTGAGGGAGTTAGAATTTAATTATTCGTGGGGTGTAGGGTGGGAGGAAAGAGGAATTGTGGCATTTTTTATAAATTTTATTACATGATAAAACACATATATATAGAAAATTGCTCCAATCATAAGTATAAAGTTCAGTGGATTGTCACAAAAAAAACATACCCACATAACTCGCACCAGGATCTAGAAACAAAACGTCTCAGTTCAGTTCGGTTCAGTTGCTCAGTCGTGTCCGACTCTTTGCGACCCCATGAATCGCAGCACGCCAGGCCTCCCTGTCCATCACCAACTCCCAGAGTTCACTAAGACTCATGTCCATCAAGTCAGTGACGCCATCCAGCCATCTCATCCTCTGTCGTCCCCGTCTCCTTCTTCCCCCAATCCCTCCCAGCATCAGAGTCTTTTCCAATGAGTCAGCTCTTCACATCAGGTGGCCAAAGTACTGGAGTTTCAGCTTTAGCATCAGTCCTTCCAAAGAAATCCCAGGGCTGATCTCCTTCAGAATGGACTGGTTGGATCTCCTTGCAGTCCAAGGGACTCTCAAGAGTCTTCTCCAACACCACAGTTCAGAAGCATCAATTCTTTGGTGCTCAACTTTCTTCATAGTCCAACTCTCACATCCATACATGACCACTGGAAAAACCATAGCCTTGACTGGACGGACCTTTGTTGGCAAAGTAATATCTCTGCTTTTGAATATGCTATCTAGGTTGGTCATAACTTTTCTTCCAAGGAGTAAATGTCTTTTAATTTCATGGCTGAAGTCACCATCTGCAGTGATTTTGGAGCCCAAAAAAATAAAGTCTGACACCTTCCACTGTTTCCCCATCTATTTCCCATGAAGTGATGGGACCGGATGCCATGATCTTCGTTTTCTGAATGTTGAGTTTTCAGCCAACTTTTTCACTCTCCTCTTTCACCTTCATCAAGAGGCTTTTTAGTTCCTCTTCACTTTCTGCATCTCAAAGCGCTTTGCATGCTTCCAAGAAAAGTACCCACTTTTCTGACTTTTAGAACTTCTTTGGTGGCTCAGTGGTAAAGAATCCACCTGCCAGGGCAGAGGTGGAGTTTCATCCCTGGGTTGGGAGGATCCCCTGGAGAAGGAAGTGGTAACCTACTCTAGTTTTCTTGCCTGGGAAATCCCATGGACAGCCTGGCGGGCTGTGGTCCAAGGAGTTAGACATGACTTAGCAACTAAACAACAACAGCAAATACCTGACTCCTAACACTGGTACTATCGGTTGCTTCTGTCTGTTTGTAAACTATAAATGGATTCATACAATATGCGTGTATACATATCTGACTTTTTTCACTCAACCACATATTTGTGATGTTTTCCATGTTGTTGCATGGAACATTAGTTTGTTTTTTCTCATCGCTGTGCTGAATTCTACTATATAAATACCCCCCACAGTGTATTGATCCATTCTACAGTGTATGAGTATTTGAATTGCTTCTATAATGGGTCTACAGCCAACAGACCTGCTATGAGCACTCTTATATGTGTCTTTTGGTGATGGGTAAGCATTGGAATTTGAGTCTTCAGTCTTCAACTTGTTGAGAACAGAAGACTCACCCACCCTATTATTTCATGTGCAGGAACCTTGGATAAGCATAAAGAGCTGGAGGATCTTGTAGCTAAGTTCCTGAACGTGGAAGCTGCTATGGTATTTGGGATGGGATTTGCAACAAACTCAATGAATATCCCTGCACTCGTTGGAAAGGTGAGTCTTTGTTAACATAATTGTCTTCTGCTGTGTTATTCCTGAGACAATCTGAGTAGACCTTCTGTTAGACATATAGCTGAGAAGTTTCTTTTCTTAGGATTGGATGTTCAGCTTTTTGAATATATGTACTATTACCAACCAGGGTCCTTTCCTAATCAATAGAAATTGATGAGACCAGACAAGAGATTAAGACAAGGCTTTAAGGGGGCCCCAGGAGCAAAAATAAGTAAGAGGTTCCCTTATTTGCTCACTCCCTGAAGGGGGACGATCTGGTTTCTTACATGAGGTGAGGACAGAGGTGGGTCCAGAGGTCAGGCTGAAGGGATGGCTTAGGTGGTCTGCCCACTGCTGTGGTGATGTTGTGTGCAGGGACCATGTGCAGTACCCTGTTTTTGCTCCCAACACCCTGCTTCTTCTGCTGGCTCTTCAGAAGTGGCAGTTGGGTTTTATATTTCGTTGTCCATAATTTGCAGTGTATGCATACAGCTATTTTTAGTCCCACAAAAATAACTTCTTTGTACTTTGTTGCTCAAGAACACAGAGAGGTTCGTCTAGGTGCAAGCTCTGCGGCAAAGGGTCCCAGGTCCAGGTCCCAGCCTGTGTCAGTGCCAGCTGAGTCCAACAAAGTTCTTGGTCATGAGATTCCAGTTATAGAATCTCAGCCCTAGATGTGAGTCAAAATTCCTCTTCCGTGACAATTTAGCAAGTTCAATCAAATTTCTAAGCTCCTGAGTCATCATGTTCAGTGTAGCAAATGATTGTTAAGCATTTATTTTGACAAAACAGTTTGCTTGTGTAATTCACTTTTTTGTTCATTCAGTAAGTCACTTATTGAGAATCTTCTGTATCCTCCAATGAAGCAAGATGTAGGGCATACAAAGATGTATAAGACCTTTGTCCTGTAAATTCAGGTAGTTTACAGTCTAATGGGGTATAGCGTCCAACTCTATGCAATCGTATGAACCATAGCCCGCCATGCTCCTCTGTCCATGGGATTCTCCAAGCAAGAATACTGGAGTGGGTTGCCATGCCCTCCTCCAGGGGATCTTCCCACTCCAGGGATCAAACCCACATCTCTTAAGTCTCCTGCATTGGCAGGTGGGTTATTTACTACTAGTACCACCTTAGAATGAATATTACAGAAAAGGTGTGCCCATAAATGGGAAGGGACAAAATAATTCTTTCAAGAAAGGCTGGGGTGCCCATGCAAAGAAGGTGACATAAGAACAGAATCTGGTACTTATCTGTTTAGATAAGTAAGTAATGTCCTTAAGAGAAGGAAATGGAAGTATGTATAAAGCACTGAAGTTTAAAAGAATTAGAACAGAAGAGAATGGTTGAAGAAGAAATCAGAATGAAGACAGGTACCAAATTGTAAAGAACTTTGCAGCATAAATGGTGGTAGAGTTTTGGAAATTCTTCTGGAGAAAAATGGAGAATTGGTTGCCTCATTTTCAGTAAGCAAGTGCCGTAATCAGATTTCTGTTTTTAAAAATCTGACTCATGGCAACTAATACAATGCAATATATAATCTTTGATTGGATTCTGCACTGAAAAAACAAAAAAGAAGGAAATGAAACTTCTACAAAAGACATCAAGACATTTTTAGGACCGTTGGCAAAGTCTGATATATTAAGTGATGACTCCTTGTGACCCCATGGACTGTAGCCCATAGGATCCTCTGTCCATGAAATTCTCCAGGCAAGAATACTTGCCTTTCCTTCTCCAAGAGATCTTCCCAACCCAGTAATCCAACCCCCATCTCCTGCACTGCAGGCAGATTCTTTACCATCTGAGCCACCAGGGAAGCCCATTTTAAGTGATAGCATTGTATTAATGTTTAATTATGATGACTGCATCATGATCATGTAGGAGAATGTCCTTTTTCCTAGTGGATACATGCTAAAGAATTTGAGTGAGATATGATGATTTACAACTCTCATATGTTCACCAAAAAATTATAAATACACAATGTCTGGAGTATGGAGATGTGAGAATTTTGCTCCCTTTGGCCTCAAAAATTTAAAATGTATCATGTGTGAAATTTCTAAAATATAAGGAAGAACTCAAAGATTCTGGCTGGCCACAAAGGAAAAATGCTTTCTTTCTTTTTTTTTTTTTTGCATGTCCCTGCATTTAAAATATGGTTGGGCAATTTCATAATTTAGGAATCTTTAAATTAATAAAGAAAAATAGTTTATAAACATAAATTGATAAGCAGTAAATTAGACTGACCTTCTCTCCTTGCCTCAGACTGAATTGCATCCATACTTTTCCAGATGCAGTTTTAACTGTAAAGCAGTGGTGCTTCTGTCTACATGGATGTTGCTATACTGTGGAATGGGAGTCATAAAAGAAGAGCTTGAAATGTCTTGCAGGGAAAAAAAAAATGAACTAACAACTCTGCCTTCTAGTCTCAGTGCTTCAAAACCATTTCAAATAATCCAGCAGGAACTGGAAAATCCCAGAAAATCCATGCCCCACCCAAAAGTATATTCATTTTCCTGCCAACCATCAATCCTGTAGCATATAAATAATTCAAAAAGATGTTATTCCCTTAAGAGGATCCCCATCTCCATCAGCTAATTGCTCTTGAGGATCTTATCCATGCAAACACACAAACACCCGTTTAAACTCTCGGCCTTCTAAAATTAAAGAGGGCTGTGGGAATCCATGTTACAGGTCTTGAAGTGAGCTCCTATTCCCGCGTGCCTCTTCCCCTTGACTTTATTTATTGGCCTGTGTTCCGTGTGCTTGTTTTCTACACAGGGATGCCTCATTTTAAGCGACGAGTTAAACCACGCATCCCTAGTGCTGGGGGCCCGACTCTCAGGCGCGACCATAAGGATCTTCAAACACAACAGTGAGTATCAGTGATTTTATCCAAGAGGTACCACTTGCTCCTAGACAAAAGCAAAGATTATTGATGCAGCTTTGTCCTTGCTCTTCACACTGGGAGCTTAGCTAATGAAACACGGTTATGTTTATATTCACAACTGGCTTGTTAACCTCCGGTGACCTGGAGCAAATGGTTGAACTGCATTAAGCACCCAGATTGCTAAGTGTAATCCAAACATATTCGTGTCACTGTCATTAATGGTCTTACAAAGCGGCTGCCGAAGCTATGGCAGAGCTCTTAGAGTGCGTACAATTATCAGAAGTGTAAAATTGCCTCCTTTTTTGGAACTGCCTTGGGGAAGTTTGGAGACTTAAGTTGTTATTTTTTTTTTAGTTTAGTTTTTTAATCAGTATAGCTGATTTATAATGTTATATAAATTTATCATTTCTATTGTTAATTTCTGCTGTACAGCAAAGTAACTCAGAAATGGCTCGGTGGTAAAGAATACTCCTGCCAATGCAGGAGACACAGGAGACTTGGGTTCGATCCCTGGGTTGGGAAGATCCCCTGGAGGAGGAACTGGCAACCACTTCAGTAGTCCTGCTTGGAAAATCCCATGGACAGAGGAGCCTGGTGAGCTGCAGTCCATTGGGGTTGCAAAGAATCACACATGACTGAGCATCCATGCAATCTTGCATAAGGTTTACCTCAGGGTACTGAGTATAGTCCTACACAGTAGGACCTTGCCATTTATCCATTCTCTGTGTAACAGTTTGCATCTACTGAAGTTCCAGCTCTCCCTCCCCAACCACCCTCTGTGAGTCTCTCCCTGTTTCATAGACAGGTTCATCTGTGTCATATTTTCCTTTATTTTTACTGAGTATTGTCGATTCACAATGTTGTGCCAATCTGCTATACAGCAACATGACTCAGTTATGCACAGGTATACATTTTTAATATTCTTTTCCATTATGGTTTATCACTGCCTGCTAAGTCACTTCAGTCGTGTCCGATTCTGTGCGACCCCAGAGACGGCAGCCCACCAGGCTCCCCCGTCCCTGGGATTCTCCAGGCAAGAACACTGGAGTGGGTTGCCATTTCCTTCTCCAATGCATGAAAGTGAAAAGTGAAAGTGAAGTCGCTCAGTCGTGTCCGACCCTCAGTGACCCCATGGACTGCAGCCCACCAGGCTCCTCCATCCGTGGGATTTTCCAGGCAAGAGTACTGGAGTGGGGTGCCATTGCCTTCTCCAATGGTTTATCACAGGATATTGAATATAGTTCCTTGTGCTATACAGTAGGATCTTGTTGTTTATCCATTCTAAATGTAATAGTCTTCCTTGGACAGTCCATAAAGATGAAGATGATGAGTAGATAGGGTGATAAAACAGATGGGATGTGTTAATAGCAACCACAAGTATGCTATACGGCACGTGCTGCGCTGCGCTTAGTTACTTGCTGTGTCCAGCTCTCTGCAACCCCATCAACTGTAGCCTGCCAGGCTCCTCTGTCCATGGGATTCTCAGGCAAGAAACTAGAGTGGGTTGCCATGCCCTCCTCCAGGGATCTTCTCAACCCAGGGATTGAACCCAGGTCTCCAGCATTGCAGGCAGATTTTTTACCATATGAGCCACCAGGGAAGCCCAAGAATATTGGAGTGGGTAGCCTATCCCTTTCCCAGGGGATCTTCCTGACCAAGTAATCAAACCAGGGTCTCCTGCCTTGCAGGCAGATTCTCTACCAGCTAGCTACCAGGAAAGCCCAGTATATAGCATACATAAATTTACAACCACTGATTTTTTTTTTTTTCCTAAGTATAGGCTTTGACCCAAACATTTGTCTTCTTGTTTTATACCTACTATAATGTGGTCCTAGGCAAATTACTTAACCTTCCTAGATTGTTATTTACTAATTCCAAAAATAACCTCTATTATGATGCCTGATTCATGGTATGGAACTAATCTGTATTATGATGCCTGATTCACAGTATGTTGGAAAAGAAATATAAAATGCCTGGTAATAGAAGCTACTGAATTGTTTGTACCTGCTGTGTTATTAGATGAATCTAAGTAAAAGGTACTTGGATGTTCTTTGTAATATTCTTATTCTTGCAAATATTTTGCTAAGTTTGAAATTATCTTCAAACAAAATTGTAATTTCTTAGTCCTTTGCCAAAATTACAATGGAAGAATTTCAATTTATCTTCCAATTTTACAAAGCTCTTAAAACGTTCAGTAACTTATTCTTCATGCTCTCTCTTTGGGCCCAAGAAAATAGATAACAGTTCTCATTTATATCTTTTAATAAATGCTTACTGTGGTTATTTTATATAAGCAACTAGCATTTACTGAGAATTTACACTGCACCAGATGCTGAGTTGATGATCTTTCCTTACGTACTTATTTAACCCTGTGGACAGCCCCATGAGGGCAGTACTAGTTTACAGATGAGTAAATTCAGGCTCCACAACAGGTTGCTTAATACTTGTCTAAGATCAGTGCTGCTCTCAATATGCCAGCAAATTTGGAAAACTCAGCAGTGGCCACAGGACTGGAAAAGGTCAGTTTTCATTCCAATCCCAAAGAAAGGCAATGACAAAGAATGTTCAAACTACCACACAATTGCACTCATCTCACACGCTAGCAAAGTAATGCTCAAAATTCTCCAAGCCAGGCTTCAACAGTATGTGAACTGTGAACTTCCAGATGTTCAAGCTGGATTTAGAAAAGGCAGAGGAACCAGAGACCAAATTGCCAACATCCATTGGATCATCAAAAAAGCAAGAGATTTCCAGATAAACATCTACTTTTGCTTTATTGACTATGCCAAAGCCTTTGACTGTGTGGATCACAACAAACTGTGGAAAATTCTGAAAGAGATGGGAATACCAGACCACCTGACCTGCCTCCTGAGAAATCTGTATGCAGATCAAGAAGCAAGTTAGAACTGGACATGGAACAGCAGACTGGTTCCAAATCAGGAAAGGAGTATGTCAAAGTTATATTGCAGAGTACATCATGAGAAATGCTGGGCTGGTTGAAGAACAAGCTGGAATAAGATTGCCAGGACAAATATCAATAACCTCAGACACACAGATGATACCATCCTTATGGCAGAAAGCAAAGAACTAAAGAGCCTTTTAATGAAAGTGAAAGAGAAGAGTGAAAAAGTTGGCTTAAAATTCAACATTCAGAAAACTAAGATCATGGTATCCAGTCCCATTACGTCATGGCAAATAGATGGGGAAACAATGGAAACAGTGACAGACTTTATTTTGGGGGGCTCCAAAATCACTGCAGATGGTAATTGCACCCATGAAATTAAAAGACATTTTTCCTTGAAGAAAAGTTATGATCAATCTAGACAGCATATTAAAAAGCAGAGACATTACTTTGCCAACCAAGGTCCATCTAGTCAAAGCTATGGTTTTTCCAGTGGTCATGTATGGATGTGAGAGTTGGACTATAAAGAAAGCTGAGCGCCATAGAATTGATGCTTTTGAACTGTGGTGTTGGAGAAGACGCTTGAGAGTCCCTTGGACTGCAAGGAGATTCAACCAGTCCATCCTAAAGGAAATCAGTCCTGAATATTTATTGGAAGGACTGATGATGAAGCTGAAACTCCAATACTTTGACCACCTAATGCAAAGAACTGGCTCATTTGAAAAGACCCTGATGCTGGGAAAGATTGAAGGCAGGAGGAAAAGGGGACAACAGAGAATGAGATGGTTGGATGCCACCACTGACTCAATGGACATGAGTTTGAGTAAACTCCAGGAGTTGGTGATGGACAGGGAGGCCTGACATGCTCCAGTCTGTGGGGCTCACAAAGAGATGGACATGACTGAGCAACTAAACTGAACAAGACCCATTTCAGGCCTTTAGCCTCCAGAACTGTAAGATAGCAAATTTGTGCTATTTTAAAGCCATAGATTTGTGCTAATCTCTTACAGTAGAAAACTAATAGACTTTCAGTCTCAGATATACAAATCACTTGTTCTCTCTCACTAATGTGCTCAACCCAACTTTTACCCATAAAGAATTCTCCCTGCTGCTGTATTTACATCAGAACACAACCACCTTTGAGAGCAGGGCTAGTTTCAGTGTCCTTGGAACAACTTCTCATTTGAGATGTTCCAGAAATGAGATGGTATAGGGAGGGAAAAATAATTTAATTAATTCACAATAGGTAAGGCATCAGTAGCTGCTGGCTGTCTTTATTGCTGGATGAGTTCTTGGATAGCAAAATGTGGGCAATTACTGTTCACCCTCCATTTCTGCATGTTCCACATCCACTGGATTCAACTATCCACAGACTGGAAATATTTGAGAAAAAAAAACTTCCAGAAAGTTACAAAAAGCAAAACTTTAATTTATCCTGGAATAATCCTAAATACCTCAGTAAACAATGATATTTTAATCCTTAATAGGTACAAGTGCTGACTGGAATAAAGTAGAGATTTTTCAAAGAATCTGCTGAAGATATAAAGTTGCCTCCCTGGGTGTATAAGAGGTGTGCAACCAGGCCAGATAGGAGCTAATAACTTGTGAGATGGAGTTTAAGAATGGCCACCTTCATGACGTATTTAAAGTGATGAAAGAGAAGAATCTACAAACAATAATAGTCTACACAGCAATCTCATTCAGATTGGAGGATAAAACAAAAGCTTTCCAGGCAAGCAAAAGTTGAGAGAATTCAGCA
The DNA here is from genome assembly GCF_027580195.1 of Bos mutus. Classification (NCBI taxonomy): domain Eukaryota; kingdom Metazoa; phylum Chordata; class Mammalia; order Artiodactyla; family Bovidae; genus Bos; species Bos mutus. Next base: position 75,282,716 of record NC_091629.1, on the reverse strand, counting down.
CCACCAAACCAGCTTTAGAACAAATGCTAAAGGAACTTCTCTAGGCAGGAAACATAAGAGAAGGAAAGGACCTACACAAAATAAACCCAAAGCAATTGAGAAAATGGTAATGGGATCATACATGTCAATAATTACCTTAACTGTAAATGGGTTAAATGCACCAACCGAAAGACACAGAATGACCGGGTGGAGGAGAACATGTGCATGCGTGCACTCCCACTTACCACATCACTCCGCCTAACCCCCCAAATTGTGCGTAATTATTTTATACTGCTAGGTTAATCATATTTCCATTATGGCTTGCAATTGTAATTATCTTTTTTTTTTGGTCTGGCTACTGATTGTGAAAACTGATAAACATCTTTTACTGTTGTGATTTCATAACTATTATTCACTTAATACCACTGTATCATGATTGGTCAACAGAAAATAATAGGATTCTATATCACTAAAACTACTATTTAATAGGAAAAGAAAAAGTCTTCCTCTCTGATCCCTGTCTGATGGGCATGTTCCAAGGCTTTGAGGAAGAAATGGAAGGCTTATTTATCAAAACTGAAGGTGGCTTCAAGAAAAGAGGAAAATGTAGCACTTCACGAGCAAAGAAAAAAAAAAAACTCTTAAAATATCAATAATGTCACACAAATAAAATCAAATGTAGCTGAGACAAATGTAAAATCCTACATTTGGGCTTGAAGAGTCTATTGCAGTATGAGAAAGAACTCGATAGTGGTTTGCGTGGGGGAAAAGTATTTTTGTTAACTGGGTGACATGATTGCTGAACAAGAAAAACTGACTGGTGCAATTCTTTACTGGAAAGAGGAAAGAAGTGAACAAATGAATAAAGTCTGACTCATTGGAAAAAAGAATGGCCACCTAAACTGGAACGTTCTTGAACATCAGGATTATGGGGTATCACACAACTGTGTGTTCCACTTTGTTGGACTTGCCTTCACCTGTGTCCTCTGCTTACATTTAAGGGTACTGTCCTGACCTTGGAGGGAGAAGAGGTCCTATTTTTATGTAGATTAATACCAGAGAATACTTGCTTGTTATTAGAGTAACTATGAATTCATCAGAGTTCTGGGTCCTTGAATTTTTATATTCTGTATGGGAAAAAAGATATACCTGGACGTGAGTCTGAGTGAACTCTGGGAGCTGGTGATGGACAGGGAGGCCTGGTGTGCTGCGATTCATAGGGTCGCAAAGAGTCGGACACGACTGAGCGACTGAACTGAACTGAACTGAACTGAAGTATAGTTAAGACTATTCAGACCGTCATAAAAATGTTGAATCCTATGTGACCGGGTTTGACCAGTAACTTTGAGCTATTCATCATTTCCCCGCCTGCCTGCTAAGTCCTCCAGGTGAAGTCCAACTCTTTGCGACCCCGTGGACTGGAGCCCACCAGGCTCCTCTGTCCACGGGATTCTCCAGGCAAGAATCCTGGAGTGGGTTGCCACACCCTCCTCCAAGGGATCTTCCTGACCCAGGGACTGAACCCGCGTTTCCTGTCTCTTGCGTCGGCAGGCGGGTTGTTTCACTACTAGCGCCGCCGGGGAAGCCCCCATCATTTCTCTGCTGCTGCTGCTAAGTCGCTTCAGTCGTTCCTGTCCGACTCTGTGCGACCCCATAGACGGCAGCCCACCAGGCTTCCCCGTCCCTGGGATTCTCCAGGCAAGAACACTGGAGTGGGTTGCCATTTCCTTCTCCAATGCATGAAAGTGAAAAGTGAAAGGGAAGTCGCTCAGTCGTGTCCGACTCTAGCGACCCCATGGACTGCAGCCTACCAGGCTCCTCCGTCCTTGGGATTTTCCAGGCAAATCCCCCAAATTAGAATGAGGAACTGAAAAGACTAAAAGAAGGAAAGTTCTGAAAGGAAGGCAATATTCTCTAAGGAAAAATAAACAACACTTAAGTCTATTTTTAGCAGAATCTATCACCAAGGATTAGCTCTTCCTCGCACAGAGTCAGACACGACTGAAGCGACTTAGCAGCAGCAGCAGATAGCAGATGTGGACAGTTACTGTCAGCCTTCCACTTCTGCTTGCTCCACAGTCATCAGATTCAGCCAACCACAGACTGAAATTATTCAGGAAAACATTTTCCAGAAAGTTAAAAACGCAAAACTTGGACTCCCTGGGGGTTTAGTGATTAGAAATCCGCCTGCCAATGCAGGGGACACAGGTTCAATCCCTGGTCCTGGAAGATCCAACATGCGGAGGAGCAACTAGAGGGTAGCTCCTGCTTGCCACCACTGGAGAAAGTCCATGCACAGCAAAGAAGGCCTGGCAAGGCTAAAAAATAAGTAAGTAAACAAACAAAATTTTTTAAAAAGCAAAACTTTATCACATGCTGGCAACTATTTGTACAGGATTTACATTGTATTAGGTATTATAAAGAAAGCTGAGCGCCAAAGAATTGATGCTTTTGAACTGCGGTGTTGGAGAAGACTCTTGAGAGTCCCTTGGACTGCAAGGAGGTACAATCAGTCCATCCTAAAGGAGATCAGTCCTGAATATTCATTGGAAGAACTGATGTTGAAGCTGAAACTCCAATACTTTGGCCACCTGACGCGAAGAGCTGACTCATTTGAAAAGACCCTGATGCTGGGAAAGATTGAGGGCAAGAGGAGAAGGGGGATGGCATCACCATCTCAATGGACATGAGTCTGAGTAAACTCCGGGAGTTGGTGATGGACAGGGAAGTCTGGCATGCTGTAGTCCATGGGGTTGCAAAGAGTTGGACCTGACTGAGTGACTGAACTGAACTGAACTGAACTGAGGTATTATAAGTCATCCAGAGATGATTTCAATTATATGGGAGGATGTACATAGATTATATACAAGCACTATGCCATTTTATATAACTGACTTAAGCATCTGTAGATTTGTGAGTCCACAGAGGTTCCTGGAACCAGTCCTTTGTGGATACCAAGGGACAACCATGTTGAGATCCCAATGATCATTTATTCAACATTCACTGCTGCTAAGCACTGTATTAAGCCTTTTATATAATCAGCCATTTAAATTTAACAAAAATCCAGATTATATTTCTCTTCACTATTCTCACTTATTAAGGGAGAACTAGGCTCAAAGTGACTGAATGACCTGACCAAGGACACACACAACATACGATGAGAGTCAAAATTCAAACCCAAGTCTGTTGCTCCTGTCTTGGTTCATTTTCCCCAGGACCAGACCTGAGACATGATGTGAAGGCAGGTCCTTTCTTGAGGAAGTGATCCCAGGATGCAGGCAGATGAGCAGGGGATGAAGACAGGGAAGGGAGGCAGCCAGGAAAGAGTGTGCTGTCTACCACTACAGACAACCGGGGAGCAAGTCTACCAGGAGGCTCTGGGCACCAGAGTGAGCTGCCTCAGTGTCACCCCACCTGAAGAGTGGGAGCTGCAGGATTTACCCACCAGTTCCCGCTTGTTGGTTGGTTGAGGGCTGTCCTGACTCAGGCTGAGTACACTCCTGCAGCCAGAAAGAAATCTCCTGGACAAAGAATAGCCTGTGTTTGCAGTGAGAAGACCCAGGTGCATGGACATCTCTGGATGATACTCTTCCACTCTCGCTAAGTCCAGCTACTGCCAGACCCCATGGAGGACCCAGAGAGAGACATGGATTCTCATGTGAAAATCAGTCTAGTGTGATGTCTTATCCTGTTAGCAGCCTGTTAACCCAGAAGCTGGAGTCTGGCCTCTGGCACCATGCTAAAAATATCTCCTTGCACCGTCTACTGCGGGTAGCTCCAGGGAAACAGCCAACACTTAGTTTGTATTTGTGACTCATCAGTGCCATAAAACAGACTCTCCAGCCATTTCACAGCACTGGCCAACGCATCAGCTCCAACCAGGGCCCCACAGGCTTGGTCTCCTTCATGATTCTGGTGCGTTGAGGAAATAGGTCCAAGCACCGTGGGGTACCTGGAGGCCTTTAGTGAATGCGTCCTCTGGGCTGAGTATATCATCACCCTGAGAATTCCAGGACCTCAAATCCTGGGTGAATTTCAACTTTCTGGAAAGGTCAACCTCTGCTTTCAGAGGTCTGTGGAAATCAATCAGAACTGAGTTTTGTTTTTGCTTTTTCTGAACCTGCTCACTTTACTGGTAAATGCATAGGATGTAGATTCTAGGATAATGTTTCCTAGACTTTAATGACGGAGAAGGCAATGGCACCCCACTCCAGTACTCTTGCCTAGAAAATCCCATGGATGGAGGAGCCTGGTACGCTGCAGTCCATGGGGTCGCTAAGAGTCGGGCATGACTGAGCGACTTTACTTTCACTTTTCACTTTCTTGCATTGGAGAAGGAAATGGCAACCCACTCCAGTGTTCTCGCCTGGAGAATCCCAGGGATGGAGGAGCCTAGTGGGCTGCCCTCTGCCCTCGACGGGGGTCGCACAGAGTCAGACACGGCTGAGGCGACTTAGCAGCAGCAGCAGCAGACTTTAATGTACAAGGAAGCACTGTGTGGCGACTTGTTAAAATGCAGAGTCCAGACTCAGATCTGGGCAGGGGCCTGAGCATCTGCCTTTGCAACAAGCTCCCAGGTGATGCTGCTGTTCCAGGCGCTAGGCCACACCTGGAGCAGAGAGGTGTGCGTAAGCTCCATACTCGAGCGAGTCACAAAGGGCTTCTGGAGCTGGTCTTGAAGAGGAGAAGCAGTCTTTTCAACTAGGAGAGTTGCGTGAGGTCAGAGGAATGGGCAGGCCAAGAATTTGGAGTGGTTTGGGGAAAAAAAAAGTTGAGAGGAAGACCCGGGATTCTTTCTAGAAGCATTCACAGGCCACGAGGACGGGGAACAAAGGATGCAGTGTCTGTGGGAACACTCGGGGCCCTGCCTCTTCTGAGGGCTCACGAGTGTCATTTGAGTGGAAGGTCAAACCTATAAACATCACTTAGGTTACTTTACAAGCCACAGCCTTTTAGATCTCCAGGCTCTTGAACTAGATTTTCACTTTAATAAATAAAGCAATTGCCTCTATACCTTTTAACAGTAAGAGTATTGAACCCTTGCTGGAATGAAACTTTCACATGCACGCACTCATTTCAACCTCAGCTACATAACAAGACACCTACCAATTGCCCCTTGCTCCAGATGAAGCAAAAAGGCACGTGGTGGTGAGGTGACTTGTTCAGAGACAGAGCTGGAAAGAGGCAGAGATGAGATGTAAATCAAGGAGGGGTCTGAGTTCAGAGTTCCCCTTTGAAACACAATGAACTTAGACCTCCTTTCCACTCCATGCCTCCCCCGATGGAAGGGTGATGTACGCAATAGGCTGCGGCTTCCATCTCTTATGCAACTCTCCCGGGTCAGGGCAGCTGGGTCAGGCGGAGGCAGGCAGCACTCACTGGGCACCTTTGGCTGCCCCATGACCTGAAACATAGCATCTAGGTGCTGACTCAGGCTCCCACATTGCTCCCCGAGTCAAGGCTCACCTTCCTGCCCTGATCCCACTCACCCAAGGATCCCACTCAGTCTATTCCCACAGGCCCTTGCCTGAGGATCCAAGACCTCCCTGCTGTATCAGGCCCCGAACCTGAGTGCATGGGACACCCTGTCCCTTTATGCAGACTCTGTCTGCTCATCTCATGTCCCCAAGGCCAGACATTTCTGCAATGACCCTCTCCCCTGCCTCCAGCAACCAGCACACCCTCAAACCTCAACCCAACTCCTCTCCTCCCTGCTGCCCTTTGCCCTCTTCCAGGAACCTCACCTTGCTTCTTTGACTTACAAAAGGCCACGTGATACCTGCCCCATATTTATAGATCCATCCAGAAGACCTGAACCAAAGTATGTAACCAAACTGCTTTGCAAAGGCATCACTTCTCCAGGACATCAGAAATGCCCTCACCGATCTTGCGGAGGAGACTCCATAAATGTGACTTGAGAAGAACATTTGCTTTGCTTGCCAGAAGTGGCCATTATGATCATGTTTCCCCCCAAAGGCTACACAAGGGAGCAGTCCCCCCCAAACCGTCTTATAAGTAAGACTAGGGAACTTCCCTGGAGGTTCAGTGGTTAAGACTTCCCCTTCCAATGCAGGTGGTGCAGGTTCCGTACCTGGTCCGGGAGTTAAGATCCACATGCCCTGTGGATCTTCACCAGAACTTAAAACAGAAGCAATATTGTAACAGATTGAATAAAGACTTTAAAAATCGTCCACACACACACACACAAAGTCTTTTAAAAGAATAATTTATCATCAGTCACAGTTGCTTTAAGTATCTGTTGCTTGATAGTTCACATTTGGGCTCAATATTGGAGGAAGCCACTGAGTGTCTCTGCAGGAACCCAAGGACGTGGGGCGGGGGGTTAGGGGATGGGTGGGCGGAAGAATTAGAAAGAGAAACAAGTAGCATTTCTTCATCATCCAACCATCTTTTCACTTAAGAAGCAGTTATTGAGCTGCTGAGTATCTTTTGTCTGTAGGCATGAAAAGATTTGGGCAAGCATCCCACAGAGCAGGGAGCCAGAGGATGTATCCAAATGCACTGCAGGCAGGTTTCCTGGAGCTCTGGGGGGTGGAGGTGAATTGCCAGCACACTGGGCAGCGTCTGGGAAGCACAGCCTTCCATGCGGCCCCCACTGCGGCCCGGGATGAGCCAGCAGGGCGGGGCAGTGAGGGATGGCTGGGGACAAAGTTCTCCTGTCTCAACAAAAGCTCAGTTGCACAAGAGATGAAGAAAGAGGCGGCTGTGGCAGGAGAAACCGTGTCGGCACTGTACAAGGGAGTTAAAAAGAGGCCAGGGACCCAGTTCTAATCTCTAGGAAGAGGCTCTTTGAATTACACCGAACCTGCCTTCTGAGATGATTACGGCTTCTTTGCAATCGTCTTTGACTTGGGCTCTCTTCTCAGTGTCTGTGTAGATCCCAGAAGCTTGCTGATATTATCAGGACTTTGAATTCAAAAACAGGTGCAGGAGCTGACACAGACAGTCATTGCCACCTAAAGCTGGTTGGCGCTTTGGGCACAAAGATGGGCTCTTCCTGGGATTTACTAATTCCTTAACTGGTGACAAACTAGGGCAGCTTCGAGCCAGAATGTAGCCCCCAGGCTACATCTCATCACCCACCATGCCAGCTCCCTTCTCTCATCCTGTCACAAACCAAAGGAACCCACCTTGATGAGCCAGGTGTGGTGGTGAATAACATCTCAGGCATTGTTGTTACTCAACGTTGTGATGATTGCAAGTCCACAGTGTGTCATTATGACTTTGTAACAACACAGTACGATAGCACCCTGTGGGTGCACCTGGACAGCGTCAAATGTACTCTTTTAATTTCCCTAACTCAAGTTTTTTTTTATACTCTGACCAGAAACTGATTTGTTTAGTCTGAATCTTTTTTTTTGGCTTTGTTTTGGGTTTTATTGGTTTGACAAACTTCTGACTTTAGTTTGCTTATCTGAAAACAGCCAAAACCTAATTGTTCTTGCCTACTTCTCAGAGGTGTCATAGGGATTAACATAATGTGAGTATAAGTACTTTAATAAGTATTATTATTCAAAAATCCCTTGCAGATGTTAGCACATGATTTGCTGAAACAGTAGACTCTCGTAACGCCTGCAGAACATAAGCCATAATCCCCTGAATCCTACAGGTCTGTAACCCACACTGTAGAATTATACAGTAAGAACCTGAGAATCAGAATGTTACCATGTTACCAGATGTTACCATGGGTCCAGAATCCTACAGTGAGTGAGGTCATACCTCTCTGTGTCTAGCCTCAGTGATTCTGTAAAGAGGTTAGCTAGTTTATCCCCCAAGGGGGAAACATGACTGACTGATTCTCCCTTTGCGCGAGGATGGTGGGTGGACACCAGGGGTCTTCTCAAGTTCTGCTAAAAACTTCTCCCCAAAGAGCTGTCCATTCATGACAAACACGATGAGTTCCCTGCTGTCTGCAAAATGTGGCAAACACATCGATGGCATTTGCAGGCTGTCTGATATTAGAAGAATGGATGGAAACGTTTCTTTTCCTTAGCGGTGTTGACTTAAACTCCCAAACTCAGCCTCTAAGATGTATGTGACCTTTTTGACTGCATGCTGCTGCTGCTGCTGCTGCTGCTAAGTTGCTTCAGTCGTGTCCGACTCTGTGCGACCCCATAGACGGCAGCCCACTAGGCTCCTCCGTCCCTGGGATTCTCCAGGCAAGAATACTGGAGTGGGTTGCCATTTCCTTCTCCATGAAGAGTATGATAATCTAGGCATGTGCAGGTTTTTCAAAAGCTTAGAATATCGATTTTTTTCCATTACAAATATAGAGTGTGATAAACTTTGATGTTCATCTACAGTGGTGATATCCCCACTAAGACAGCAGTCATCATTCTATTCTTCTCCAGAAGTTTGCCTCTTTGCAATCTCCCATCTCTTCCCTAGGCAACTAACTACTGGGAGAATATTGATTTTTAAATGACTTATAATTTAGTTCACTTGGGTTTTCTTTTATTACTGGAATCACATTCATCATGTATTATTTCTGTATAAAGACTTGTAAATTCCAAGTCCCAGGAGGAAAAGCCCTTTAAACAGTTCTGCTTAGACTCATCATCTCTTTATTCTCTGAATCATCATCTCTTTATTCTCTTCCAAGACTAACTGGCCTTCAGCGGCTTACAGGAAAGGGAGCTGGTTTCTCCAAGCACAAGGGTTCCTTCAACACTTTAGGAGCCCAGCTGAAAGCAAAAAGTCAATAAAAGTGAAGGGCTGTTATCCCTGAAATTCTCAAAGAAAGCTGCTTTTTGTTTCCTTGGCTGCCCTCTAGTGATCAATGATGCAGAAACATACTGCATCTTAGGTCATGACTCAGATGTATCTGCCTGTCTTTATACAGAGTGAAGTAAGCCAGAAGGAAAAACATAAATACAGTATACTAACGCATATATATGGAATTTAGAAAGATGGTAACAATAACCCGGTGTACGAGACAGCAAAAGAGACACTGATGTATAAAACAGTCTTATGGACTCTGTGGGAGAGGGAGAGGGTGGGAAGATTTGGGAGAATGGCATTGAAACATGTAAAATATCATGTAAGAAACGAGTTGCCAGTCCAGGTTCGATGCACGATACTGGATGCTTGGGGCTAGTGCACTGGGACGACCCAGAGGGATGGTATGGGGAGGGAGGAGGGAGGAGGGTTCAGGATGGGGAACACATATATACCTGTGGCGGATTCATTTTGATATTTGGCAAAACTAATACAATTATGTAAAGTTTGAAAATAAAATAAAATTAGAAAAAAAAAAACAAAAGCTAAAAAGACAGTTACTTAAAGAAATACTACTGCAAGCATGAGGAAACTGTCCTTACTGATAATTCATATTTATATCCCAAAGTGTCATTCCCTTTCCTGTTTCCTGGTCTACAATCCTTTCTGTGAAAAGATAAAGGATTCAACTATTACATAGCAAATTAGCTCTAACACAGCATTGCTGCTACTGCTGCTGCTGCTGCTAAGTCACTTCAGTCGTGTCCGACTCTGTGCGACCCCATAGACGGAAGCCCACCAGGCTCCCCCGTCCCTGGGATTCTCCAGGAAAGAACACTGGAGTGGGTTGCCATTTCCTTCTCCAATGCATGAAAGTGAAGTGAAAGTGAAGTTGAACACTGAGCATTAGGACTAGGCTAAAAGGATGAATAAGATAAGGTCCCTGCCTTCCCTGGAGGATAGACGTGAACTCAAATAATGAGCAATGTGATGAGTGCTTAAAAATAGAATAGACGAGACTGTATCTGTTTTCTGGATAAGTTCATTTCTGTTGCTTTTTAGATTCCACACATAAGTGATGTCATATGGCATTTGTCTTTGTCTGACTTACTTCACTTAATATGCTAATCTCTACATCCATCCATGTTGCTGCAAATGGCATTATTACAGCTGAGTAGTATTCCATTGTGTATGTTTACCACATCATCTTAAACAACAAAGTCCCACTGTAGCGCACAGGAGACTATGTTCAACAGCCTGATAGACCATAATGGAAAAGATTATAAAAAGGAATGCATATATGTATAACTGGAGAAGGCAATTTATATATATAAATCATTAAGGACACAAGGAAGAAAGAAAGCCTGCTGTATTGGCCAAAAGAGCTCTAGTGGAGTCTTGCGTGATGGGTGGATGTTCTCCAAACAGACAAGAGAGGGAAAGTGTGTAAGACAGATGAGAGGCTGTGTGTTGAAGAATATTGAGAAATAATATCAGGAAGATAGCCAGGAGCTAGGTTAGGAAGGGCCTTTGGGAGGCTGCGTTCATTTGCTGTTCCTGCAACAAACAGCCTCGAACCCTCAGTAGCACCCAGTAAATATCCCCTGATTTTTCACACGTGACTGAAGATGGGCTGGGCTAACTGTCCTACTTGGGCCCCTCCTGGGACCAGCTGGGCTAGCCCTGGGAGTGTTCTTTTCCTGTTACTGGCAGAAGCACAAGAGGAAAAGCAGAAACACAGAAGGTCTCTTCAGGCCATACTCAGAACTCGCCTGCTGTCTCTTCCCTGGATCCTATTAGCCAAACCAAGTCATTGGCTGAACCCAAGTCAGAAGCAGGAAAACATCCTCCACCTCTTTAGTGGGAGGGCTGTGAGCTTACATGTCAAAGGACTCGAATGTGCGGAGGGTAGGAATTAGGGCCAATAATAGCACCTGCCGCAAGTTCTACCTTGGAAATGCTGGGTTTGAGGTCATTATGCATTTTTCTAAACTGTGGTTGGAAAATGTAGCTCAAAATACAGATCTTCTGTATAGGAATGGAGTCTAGATAACAGTGGATACGTGTATAAGTATGCTTGATTCATTTTGCTATACAGCAGAAACTAACACAGCATTGTAAATCAGCTATACTTCAGTTAAAAAGTTAATTTAAAAATGTTAAAATCAAAGTAGAGAATTTTCATTGAAAAAAAAAAAAAAAAGGATTGGCTTTGGGTGATGGATCCAGGAGTCTCAAGACCCCATGCACCAGACTTGTGGACCCCCTCCCATGGCAACTAGTCCAGAACCTCTAGGGCTGAGACTGGGGGTGTGCACGTTAACCAGGTCCCCAGACGATGCTTCATATTGTCTGAAGTCTGAGCCCCCCTGGTAGATAAGTGACATGAAAATGACACTGCCTTAAAGTTTTGAAGCAAACCTGGGACCGCTTTACTCCAGAGTGTGGCCTCCACGCCGCATCCATTCACCCACCCCCCAAAGCCTAGGCAGTGAGATCCCTGCCGGCCAAACACGCTGCCACTCCAGCAAACCCAGCTAAACTCTTCCAAGATGGTGCATAAAGGATCGACTGGTGAGTGTTAGATGATGACATCTCTCCAGGCTAGCTTTAACCTGGCAACAAATCTTCAGCCTAAGAAATGCATTTCGTGCATTTTTTCAATCTCTAAAAGGCGCCATGGAAGAGCTTGTGAAACCATGTATCAATACCTCCACTAGAGGCTTATTCTCCCTGCTTGGAAACCCAACTTCTCATCTTGTCAGAGTTAAATTTTACTAAGAAATAGACTGCTCTCTCCCCTCCAGTTGTTCTCTGATTCCAGCTTTGCTCTCTGAAAATTCAGGCCCAAGCCTGAGTGTAAAATATCTGACTCCTACTCCATAATTAAAAAAAAAAAGAAGGAAGAAAAGAAAAACCCTTTCATGACTCCAAATTTTTTGTATTATTTAAAGACGTGCAGAGCCTAGAGAAGCTCCTGAGAGATGCAGTCATCTACGGCCAGCCTCGAACCCGCAGAGCTTGGAGAAAGATTCTCATCCTAGTGGAGGGCATCTACAGGTAGGTGAACAACCAGAGACCTGTTCACACACTGAGGCGCACAGCAAGCTGACAAGTGGGGCAAGGCTGACCTCTCCTAGTGAAAGAGACAAACGAATGAGATAAAGGGGAGAGGAAGGGACCTGAGCCAAAGCCACCAATGTGAGCTGTCAGGGGTTGGCTCACCTGACCTGTCCATGACCATACATATGGTGCAGCACCTCAGAGGCTGGTGTACTGGAGAAAGTGTCTTCAGAAATGTCCTGACTAATGGTGCTAGCTTGCATTGATTCCTCCCACTACCCTAGGCTGCCCCACAGTTTCAAAGACCTCTGGGGCTGGGTTACTCAACTTCAGAACACTCTTTGCCTTTACGACAAAGGCAAGAAAGTAGGTACCGCTGATGGGAGCTCAGCTGCCCCTAATTCAACAGTGCACCCAAAGTCTAGTTGCTCCTTGAACTTGGCCAATAGTTGGCATCAGAACACAAAAGGCCTGCACATTTTCCTCAAGGTAAGGCTAACCCGGAGCGCAATTCTTGATTCAGAGCTGGGAAGAGGAGATGGTTTTTGCATCTGAAGACATGTTCAGTCTTCTCTCAGCTTGTGGGCTGAGCAGACACAACATCCTCTAAGCCGGTCAGAACTGCACTTTCATACTGAGGGTTGCAATTGAATTTGCTTCATTCTCCAAATTGATGATTGTTACTAAAGTCGAAATTGCCCCAAACCCGGCTTCTGTCGGATGCCCTAATCCATGAGTCAACGAAGTTGCTCATTCCTAAATCAATGCTCAGTCCTAAAGTCAGAAGAATCAAGGGTGATACTTCCAATGATATAATTATGGAAAGATAAACAATATTTCAAGGAAGGGAGTGAGGGCTTAAATTCCCAACAAGAGGGAATGTGGTTGCGAAGGAAGTCTGCCATCAGGAGCAGCATTTCTTCCCGTTCCCAAGGGCACCACCCGAGCATACCTGTCAATTGTCAGTTGTCACAGCCACAACAGAGCACTGCTGGCCCCAGGTGGGCAGAGGCCAGGGATGATGCCAACCCCCTTACAGCACACGGGGTGGGCCCTGCAATATGCTCAACATGCCAACGGTAACAAGGGTGAGAAGCCCTGCTGTAGACTCATGTAACCAACCACAGGCCCGGAACTTGCGACTTTTAGGAAATAATCTCGATTTGACTCTCAGGCTGTCACGACCTCCAACTTGGGTCTTTCTCCCTGTGAGATCTGTGCCAGATGCCAGCCTGGGAGGAGAGCCCTTATCTAAACACCTGTCAGTCAGGCCTGGACTGGTGGGAGGGTGGATCAGCTGAGCCAGAGATGGGCATCTCCCTGAAGCAGAATAACAGAACCCAATTGCAAACAAACAGAACTCAGCTCCACTAAAAGGAAGTTGTGTGTTCTGAGTACTTTGATTATGGCTGAATTAAGCGGACCACCGGCATTTCACTGTCAAATAGTCCCATCAGTTACAGAAAGAAACCCCTTGGTAATGGCTGTGCTGGGGCTGGGTCCTACCTGATATCAGCAAAATCAGCAATCAACAAATGCACCGCTACTTCCCAGAGATGTATTATGGGTGTATACCTTGTTAACATCCACGTGAATCTTCCTTAGAATTTTCACTCTCAGATCCTTTTAATTTCTGTCTGTGGTTTGCCCCATGGGCAAAGTCCCCCTACCACAGACAGCTCACATAAATCAATTTTTTCAAAACTCCCCAAAAGAGTAGTTAGCCAAATCAGTCTCAAGGTAGTTATCAAGGTAGAAAAGTCTAGATACCAAATCCTAGAAGTCAATAAACTCCACAACAGCAGGTATAATAATAGTAGTAATAGCAATGATACTACCACCATCCATAGATCATGAAAGTATTAATATGTATATAGAGAAGACAGGGGAGTCAGGATTTGGAGGGAGGCCTGGATGTGGGCACAGATCCTGTGTTGCTGCCTATAGCTATGTGTCCTTCATAGAATTCCTTTGTAAAAATTAAATGAGATCATACATGCCAGTGCTTGGCAGAAGCCCAGCCCAGAGTAAACCCACAATCAAGGATAGCAGTCCTCATCATTAAATTTATTTTCAGTTGAGGAAGACACAGTTCAGAAAACAGTAAGCCATCTGCATGGTGAAGCTATCTGACACCTGGAGAATGGGTGTCAGAGGACAAAGTATGCATTTATCAAGTGCCTACGCATTGACGCATTAAACATTTCATGTGGGGGGCACCACCAGTACTCTTGAGGGTATTGTGAGGATGGAGGCACTCAGGTTCCAAGATCTAGATAACTTGCCCCAGGGAAGGTAACTGAGATAAAGCAGAACTGGGATTCAAACCAGGTGGCTCTGCAGGGATAGAGACCCAATAACCAAAGAGTCTGCCCATGTGCCCGCATCCGATGAAGTGAACGTGGAAAATGCAGAGGCATCCATTTGACCTTCCTCATCAACCCATTTAGGGCTTAGTTTCTTTATCTGTAAAATAGCGAGATCGAAGTCTAGAGTTCCATGATCTGGGGTTCAGAAGTACAATAGTATTGTTTTGATGTTCTCATCTGCATTTTCCTTATTTTTAAAGTCGTTCTCTTCTAGTTTTGTGTTTCTGGGAAGCCCAGTAGTCCATTCATGGTGGTCGAGAAGTTTTAAAATCATTCAAATATACACTACAGTCAGGGAAAGTGAAAAGTGTTAGTCTCTCAGTCATGTCCAACTCTTTGCAACACCATGGACTGTAGCCTGCCAGGCTCGTCTGTCCCTGGAATTCTCCAGGCAAGAATACTGGAGTGGATATCCATTCCCTTCTCCAGGGGGTCTTCTGACCCAGGGATCTCATCTGTGTCTCCTACACTGTGGGCAGTTTCTTTACTGCCTGAGCCACCAAGGAAACATTAGAAATGGGAGATGGGTCCAAAATAACCTTGGATATAAACCAGTATAGCTGGAGCCTAAATTTTCTAAATAAAATTAATCAAGAAATACTATCTAGTCATATCCAAAGCTACATATATAAACAAATGTTGGAATCTCAGCATGCCATTGTCTCTAAGAATATAAGCCATTCTCTTGACCCAAATAATGTAAGTTTAAGAACTGAGAACTTCAGTAGTAAAGTCTAACCTCTATCCCTATGGTATAAATGAATAAAGACAAAGGAAAAGAAAACAGTAGTTACTTGATTTTTAATTAATTTCAGCTCCTTTTTTTTTTTCTCCTCTCTTTCCACCTTTCTTCTCTTGGATTATACTCTGGGCCCACCAAGGAGATTTTTCCAAGGAGATTTTTGTTGTAAGTTGGCAAACCAGTGGCTTAATTCCCAGTCATGCCAGTGGGTAATATGGTTTAAACACAGAGGAGAAGGTGGTGAGAGGGAGATTTAAAAAAGGAGTCTTGTCACTTAGCTAATACATTATGTAACAGAAAAGATATAAAGAGATTATTCATTGGCTTACTGGTTTAAGAATAATCCAAATCCCTGCAGAGAGATTTCAATTAACAAGTGAAATTATTTTTACCTACGGTTGTATTTTAGTTTTGTTTTGTTTTGTTTTTCCCCTCTATTGAAACCAAAAGAAAATATGACCTTCCACTCAAGAAGAAAATACTGTTCTTAGGTTTGTTTGTTTGTTTTTCATCATTTTTGGCACAGTATTCTTTGACAGCAATTTTAATAACATAGATAGCCTTTTCAAGTACAAACCAAACTCAATATACCACTATGGGGAAAGATTCAATTCAAATTTTGTCACATTGAGAAAATGAAAACTTATTGTGGATGAATATCACTCTTTATAAAAACTGAGTTTTCTCTAGAACTCTTGTGTGCCCTGCATTAACTCCTGGAATCAGCAGTATTGCTGAGTCATTAATCTTTGAGGAAGAAATATAAACCAGGTAGACAGACTCCTAACATCAGCTAGACCAGCACCAGCAAAGATGACTAATTAGCTGCCTAGAGTGTCTGCAAAGTGTTCAGTGTGAACTCTGGATCCTGCCAAACTCAGTTCCAGAACAAAAAATGGCTATTTGTGACATGTCAGGTTTTTAGTGTGTTTGTGTTACCAACTTACAACATTTTAAAAGGTAAGAAGAAGGTTCTAGAATTTTGAGGGCATCCATCCATGTACTGGGTATGACACCCATATGCCTCCTTCCTGAGTCAACACAGAGGGCTCCCAATTTCTCAAATGAGGCCCCAGTGCTACCATTTCCTCCTAAGCTCCTCCTGAGGACAAGAGCAACCCAATGGGTGCCCACTATGTGTCAGACACTTTACAAGTACTATTTCTAGTAATTCACATTGAGGCTTTGTGAGCAGTGTGCTATCATTGTGTTAATTTTACACCCAAGGAAACTGAGGCAGAGAGCAGCAACTAAGTTGCCCAAGTCCTGAATTAGTAAATGATGTGACTACCACCTCAGCTTATGGGGTCAGAGGGCTGGACTCACCATCAATGGCAATAACTTTAACAAGCAATTACTCTAAGAAAATACTGGAATTAACTTGCAAACTTAAGTAAGAGAAGATGACTCTATGATCTTCGTGTTGTTAAAATCTGAAAGCATCCATTCAGAATGACCTTGTGAAAAGCACAAATAAGATGGACTTCATTAAAATTAAGAACTTCAGCTCTGCAAGAGAATATCTAGAGTGTTAGAAGGCAAGTCACAGACTGGGGGAAATACTTGCAAAAGATCTGATAAAGCACTGCTATCTAAAAGATGCAAGGAGGAGAATGCTTAGAACTCAACAATAAGAAAACAAACAACTGAATTTAAAAAATGGGCCGAAGACCTTAACATACACCTTACCAAAGAAGCTGTGCAGATAAAAATAAGCACGGGAAAGGATGCTTCACATCGTATGCCATCAGAGAAAATGCAAATTAAAACAATGAGATACCACTACACCTATTAGAAGGCTGAAATCTGGAACACTGACAACAGTAAGTGCTGGTGAGAATATGCAGGAACCCAGAGCTCCCACTCACTGGTGGTGGGAATGCAAAGTGGTCCCGTCACTTTAGATGGCAGTTTTGTGGTTTCTTACCAACATACTCTTACCATAAAATCCAGCAATCTTGCTCCTTGGTATTTACCCAAAGGAGCTGAAAACTTCTGTTCTCTCAAAACCCTGCACACAGATGTTTGTAGCATCTTTATGTATAATCGCCAAAACTTGGAAGCAACCAAAGTGTCTTTCAATCAGCAAAACTGGTGGTGCATTCAGACAGTGGAATTGTAGCACTAAAAAGAAATGAGCTATAGTCATGAAAAGACACAGAGAAAATCTAAATGCATTTTACTAACTGAAAGAAGCCAATCTGAAAACATCACATAGCGTATGATTCCAGCTATATAATGTTCTGGAAAAGGCAGAACTATGAAAACAGCTAAAAGATCCCTGGATGCCAGCAGTTGGGTGGAGAGATGGATAAACAGGTGAAGCACAGCAGATATTTTAGGGCAAAAAAAAAAAAAGTAGTATGTATTATAATGACAGGTACACATCATTATGCATTGGTCCAAACCCATAGAGTGTATGATGATGAAACTCAGCCCCTGTGCACTGCTGCTAAATTGAATCTCAGAGACAGAGTTTTGGATGGAGTAGAAAGGAATAGCTCTATTGCTTTGCCAGGCAAAGTGGGACGCAAGGGGATAATGCCCTTAAAACTGTGGGTCCCAACCTGGGGGGATTTGGTGAGGAGTTTTACAGCAGTGGTTCCAAGGCAGGGTTCTGGGGGTCAGGGTGTGTGTGCAGGGCCTGTATTCTGGCCTCAGGTGGTCTCCTGATGAGGGCATCACTCTGTGACCTCGGGAATGAAGAATGTGTCATCAAGTATTTAACATCCTCCACCTGGGGGTTTTAATTCTGCAGAAGAGCTCAAAGACACTGTGTGTGTCCCTTGAGGCAGAACCAGAACCCAGCCCCAAGGCTGCTCTGTTGTCTCTTGACTGCTCTTCCCTGCACCCCGTCCCTTCCCTGATTAGCAGCTTATGGGCTCCCTGGTGGCTCAGATGGTAAAGAATCTGCCTGCAACACAGGAGATCTGGGTTTGTTCCCTGGGTCGGGAAGATCCCCTGGAGAAGGGCGTGGCAACCCACTCCAGTATTCTGGCCTGGAGAATCCCATGGACACAGCAGCTTGGCAGGCTACAGTCCATGGGGTCACAAGTCAGACACGACCGAGTGGCTAACACTTTGGAACTCAGGAAAAGTTATGAAGGCTGAAGCCTATTCCCTAGAAACAAGAAACAGGGGACAGAAAGGCTTTTGTGCCCAGGAGCCCCACAAGGCCCTGCTCAGTTTCACGAACAATGCCAAGGGTGAACTCTAGTATAAACTGCGGGCTTTAGATGGTGACTTGCCGGTGGCGGTCAACTGGCTGAAAGAAATGCACCACTTTGGTAGGTATTGTTGACAAGGGGGGAGCTTATGCCTGTGTGATGCAGACAGCATATGGGAAAACTCTATACCCTCTGCTCAGTTTTGCCGTGAACTCAAAACTGCTCTGAAAAATAAAATCCATTTAAAAAAAAAAAAAAGTGGGGCTTCCCTGGTGGCTCAGTGGTAAAGAATCTGCCTGCCGACGCAGGAGCCTTGGGCTCAATCCTTGATCCCAGAAGATCCGACACGCCACAGAGCAACTAAGCCCGTGCACCCCAACTACTGAGCCTGGGAGCCGCAACAACTGAGCCCAGGTGCCACAAGTACCGCCGCTGTCAAGGCCTGGAGCCCGCGCTGCACAACAGGAGCCACCTCCGTGAATCGCAACTAGAGAAAAGCCCGTGCGGCAATGAAGACCCAGCAGAGCCAAAGTTAAATAAATAATAGATGATTCTTTTATTTTTTTTTTGTTTTTTTTTCTATTTCTTTCTTTTTTTTTTTTTTTTTAAACTTTACATAATTGTATTAGTTTTGCCAAATATCAAAATGACCCAGAGGGATGGTATGGGGAGGGAGGAGGGAGGAGGGAGGAGGGTTCAGGATGGGGAACACATGTATAGATGATTCTTTTAAAAAGATCATCCACTCCCCATTGGTCTAGGTGACTACCCAACAGCTGGACTGTTTTGACTGAATGGACCTAACACTTAAGCTATTTTCTTAATACATTAAATTTAATAAATAAACTAAGAAGAAGAGACGGTCAAGTCTCTGTTTGCATCAGTTGACTAGTTCTTGAACTAAACTGATGGGTTCCTTGAATTGTTTGACAAGCTCCTTCATGGGGGTGAGAGTGTGAGTCTGTGTGTTTTCATAGAGCTTAGCTGACGGCGCAGTCAAAACTGTGTGGGAAAACACAGCTCACAAGATGTCCTGAGAACTGACTGAAGACAGAAGTTCTTTTAAATCCATTGGGTTCCAGAGGTGCCATGTATATACGAATGCTCATTTTACTTGCTTATTTGCCTCCTGTCTTTCCCTTTGCTGGAGAACTTAAAGTGATTTTGCAATTTAAAACCCCAAGGAAATTTACCAAATTGCAAACTGCTGTGAAAAATTAAGCACTTAGGGCTAAAACAAAAGTTAATCTATAGCAGTGGTTCTCAAGTGTTGTCTGCAGCCAGAAATCCTGGAATCTCTCGGAACCTTGATAGAAACCCAAGTTCTCAACCCACCCCAGACCCCCACTGGAAACTCTGGGTGGGGCCCAGAAACCTGCCTTGTAACAAACCATTCGAATGTAATAAAGCATTCAAAGGATTCTGATGCTCACACAAGTGAGAAGCATTGCCCTAAAGGAAGAGAGGGGATACCAGCAGACACCTCAAATAAGCCTTCAGGTTCAGTAAGGACTCAACAGGAGAGCCTAAGGCCTTTCTCCTGTGCTTTAATGAACACTGTGATCTCTTAAGAGACTTCCCTGGTAATGATGTCTTCAAGTTCTTCTGTGTGTTTTTTATTTGTTTGTTTGTTGTTCCTTATATTAGGCAGAAGTGCCTTTCCCTGTAACTTCGGTGCTGATCTTCTCTTTTAAAAATAATTTTTTTAATTTATTTATGGCTGCGCTAGGTCTTCACTGCTTTTCACGGGCTTTCTCTCATGGGCAAGTGGGGATTACTGCTTGTTGAGATGCACAGGCTTCATTGAGGTAGCGTCTCTTGTTGCAGAGCAGAGGCTTCAGGAATTGCAGAACAGGCTCAGCAGTTGTGGCACAGGGGTGTTGTTGCTCTGGAGCACGTGAAATCTTCCCAGGCCTGGGATCGAACCTGTGTTCGCTGCATTAGCAGCTGGGATTCTCATCCACCATGCTGTCAGGGAAGTCCCTTTTGTGTGTTTTTACTTCCTTCCTTTAATATTCAGCAAGTCAAGCACTGAGTTTAGGTCAGACGTGCTGCTAAGTCACTTCAGTCGTGTCCGACTCTTTGAGACTCTATGGACTGTAGCTCGCCAGGCTTCTCTGATCATGGGATTCTCCAGGCAAGAATGCTGGAGGGGGTTCTGGCCAGGGATCTAATGCATGTCTCTTGAAAGTGTCAGTCGCTCAGTAGTGTCCGACTCTGCAACCCCATGGACTGTAGCCCATCAGTCTCCTCTGTCCATGGGATTCTGCAGGCAAGAATACTGGAGTGGGTTGCCATGCCCTTCTCCAGGGGATCTTCCCAACTCAAGGATCAAACCCACATTGCCGATAGATTCTTTACTGTCTGAGCCACAGGAAAGCTTTAATCCGCGTCTCTTAATGTCTCCTATATTGGCAGGTGGGTTCTTTACCACGAGCATAGCCTGGGAAGCCTGGCCAAATAGACAGTAGCAGGCTGATATAGATGCATTGACATAGAGCAATGTAATTAAAATTATCAAAATACCTGGAATCCAGTCTGATCAGTCTAGTTATGCTAGTTGACTTTACAAATAAGCTAATTAATAGCACAGTGAGCTAAGTATTTACTTGGGAATTAGCTTTAACAACTCAAAGCACTTAAATCCATTGACTGTATATTAATTTCCCCCCAGTGAAACGAAACCAGAGCAGCCGTACAAGATTGAGAGCACGTCTCCACCAAATAAAATTTGCCCAGTTATCCCTGTTTGGTATCAGGGCAGAAAGGGAGAGTGACACAGAGCCTCCCTGGCGGATGCTCACTGCTGACAAGCATTTGTTCTTTTGCCCTAGCATGGAAGGTTCCATCGTGCATCTGCCCGATATCGTGGCTCTGAAGAAGAAATACAAGGCTTATCTCTACATGGATGAAGCTCACAGTATTGGGTCCGTGGGCCCCACCGGCCGGGGTGTGGTGGAGTTCTTTGGACTAGACCCCAGAGATATTGATGTATATATGGGCACATTCACCAAAAGCTTTGGAGCCGCAGGAGGTTACATAGCTGGAAGGAAGGTAAGAGACAGATTCCTTGCATCTATTTAAAACCTGAATGCCCTGGGAATGCAGTCTTGGGGGTCCTCTGGTTTCCCTGAGGGCTTCAGTTCAGTTTAGCACACCTGACTGATTAAGGCGGCCTGGGCAGCATGGGTTCACAGGCATGGGAGGCCCAGAAGGTCAAGGAGCTCATTCTCTGATAGTGCAGAGGTTCTTGTGATGAATAATCCTGTGATCCTGAAACGACAACTCTGGCTGTGTACATAGGCAAAGACAGTGCAAAGGAGAGAAAGACTTAGAAGAAAGACTCAGAAGTCTCAGAAAGACTGTCAGTCTTGTAGCCCAAGGGTGACGAGGGGGTGTGTGGGTCATATTTCAAAAAGAGAATGCTGTTTACCAAGCCACAGAAGTGATGCTGCAGAACTGTAAGTAGTTTGGGAAAAACCTAAGGTGGCTGGTAGGAACAGCGGCAGAGGTCAGATGTTGAAGACACTGACCCTCTGCGACAACATGTGGGTTTTCAGAGTTTTAACAAAACAGTGGCAAGATTGGAGATCTTTTTTATATATTTTATTGAAATGTAGTTGCTTTGCCATGTTGTGTTAGTTTCTGCTGCAAGGCAAAGTGAATCAGCCATACGGACACAAATACCCCCTCTCTTTTGGATTCCCATCCCATTTAGGTCATCACAGAGCACCGAGTAGAATTCCCTGTGCTACCCGGTGTGTTCTCATTGGTTATCTACTTAATACATATTAATAGTATCAAGAATGTATATATGCCAATCCCAATTCCCCAATTCATTCCACCCACCTTTGCCCGCCTTGGTATCCACATGTTTGTTCTCTCATCTGTGTCTCTATTTCTGCTTTGCAAATAAGTTCATCTGTACCTTTTCCCTAGATTCCACATATAAGAGATTATGCAATATTTGTTTTTCTCTTTCTGACTTCTTTCACTCTGTATGACAGTCTCTAGGTCCATAAGAGATTTTTCTCTGCCAAGTAATTCTCTCCCACAGTCTTGGATAAGCCATGAGTCTAATCTTGTCATCCTCTCATATCTTATTTGTGTGACTGAAGATTCTGAGCTGATGGAATTAGACTAAGTGTTATCCCTGTCATTCCACTGCCAACATCACCCAGGAGGTCACCAAAATGAAACAAATTTTTGAAAAGCTTTTAAAAGAAGAGGGAAGAAGACGAGAGGAAGAAAATGAAATATTAAAACCTGACTTTCAGGGCTCAAAAAGCCAGTTCTCTGCTCCATCATACAACAGTTTCACCAGAGCCCTGATGGTTCTCTCCTCCAGCTGTACACCTGCCCCAGAGGGACTGGCGTTGGCTCCCCCGGGGAGGGCACAGCAGTGTATGCAGATGGCCTGTGGCTTCTCTAAAACTCCCGATTCCTCCTCACTGTCACCAACAGGAATAGGAGCTCAGACTCCTGGTAAACCAGCTAGACAAACCAGGGAGGACAGCTGAACACAGTCCGGGTGCGGAAAGCCCATGATTTAAAACGGCAGATTTTACTGCGCGCAACCCACCCTGCCATGAGACGCGGCACAAACGCTAAAAATGTTCAGAGCTCCCCGTGACCTTCGCCCTTCAAAAAGCGCCACTTTCATCTGAGCTCAAAGCACTGCTGTTCAGCCTCCTTCCACAGGCCTGCGGGAATTCATCGAGGGGTACTGAAAACATAGGGAATGCCCAGGATCTTACAGAATTCAGCTAAAGTCTAGCGCGAGGCTCGACGTTCCCTTCCTCGACTGTCGAAGCCATGGGGTCTGCTGCTGCTGCTAAGTCGCTTCAGTCATGTCTGACTCTGTGCGACCCCAGAGACGGCAGCCCACCAGGCTCCCATGGGGTCAGAGGGTCCTAAATGTAGGTGAGCCCTCGCCCAGGCTACTTCGTTTTGTGAGCTTGCAGTTTTGTGATGACTTTAGCAGCAGTTCTGAGCTACAAGATTTTTCACCAAGCGTAACTCTGTTTCCTGAGCCGAGGGAACCTGAATAAACTGAAGTGAGCGGATCCTTGAAATGCTGTCAAGTTCGGCAGCTGTCATCATGTTCCCCCTTAGAGTTCCTGCATGTGGTTACCCGCTGGAAACAGAGGCTCCCGATTGCCAGTTCACGCCCAGCTCAGTACACTCTCTCACGTACTCCCCATCCTGAAGGCAGGCGGGCTGTTTTTAAAGTGTATTTGCTCTTGCCTACCTACCTTCTGTTGATCTGCGGTAGATAAGGAACCATTGTAAAAATCATTAATATTTAGTATTTGCCTTAATCAGGAAGAAGAAAAATATGTGGATCATTTTTTGTTCTTTAAAAAACAGCTTCTTGGCATACTTGAAACCAGAAGGATGTCTCATCCCGCTCCTTCCCCCTTCTCCCTCTATTTTACACTGCAGTCTCTGAATTTACCACTAGGTGGCAGCGAGAATTAGAGAGTGTTTGGCAGAGACCTATTAGCCCTGAACTGGGAAGATGAAAAACCAAGAAAACACCGGGCAGTTTTCAAGGCGTGGAGGGTGAGCAGGATATGAGGCCTGAAATGGCAACCCACTCCAGTGTTCTTGCCTGGAGAATCCCAGTGACGGGGGAGCTTCGTGGGCTGACGTCTATGGGGTCGTACAGAGTCGGACACGACTGAAGCGACTCAGCAGCAGCAACAGCAGAGAGAGTGTCTCGTGTTGTTCCCTGATGGTTTAAAATTCAGTCCGGTAAAGAATTCACCTGCAACGCAGCAGGTCCCAGTTTGAGTCCTGGGTCGGGAAGATCCCCTGGAGATGGGATAGGCTACCCTACTCCAGTATTCTTGGGATTCCCTGGTGGCTCTGACGGTAAAGAATCCGCCTGCAATGTGGGAGACCTGGGTTCGATCCCTGGGTTGGGACGATCCCCTGGAGACGGAAAAGGCTACCCACTCCAGTATTCTGGCCTGGAGAATCCCATGGACAGAGGAGCCTGTCCCAAAGAGTCTTACCCGACTAAGCACAGCACAGTACAGATAAAAACACCTGCCTGGAGTCATTTTGGTGAGCCTGTGACAAATGCAGGTCACAGGCTGGTTTCCTTCCAGCCTAATGAGCTCATGAGTTAATCGTACTTAGTATCTGCTCCTCTGTGCCTTTAACTTGTTAAATTATGTTAATTTTAAATTATGTATAGTTTCCATTTAAATCATGGATTTTAATTCCTCTGGACTTTGAAGAATTTTGTGAAGAATTTTCACTTTGAATTTGTTTTTTAATTGATAGGACATAGGATTGGGCAAATGCTGAAAATCTTTGGGAAAAAAATCTTTCTAGTATCTGTTTAAATAATTCGAATTCAGTTTTCAGAGTTTCATGTTACATACGTTTTTCTGAATATTTTTAAATAGATATCTCAATTCGAGGAAGTATTACAAAATATCCAACATTCTAGATATTAAATTCTACAAAGGCAACAAAACTAACCATAAACAAGTTAAAGTGTACACACTAGGACTTTACATTTTTCTGAATTATTGATAATTTCAAGTTCACTATGTTCCTGGGCTTCCTAGTAAATCTTGAGAGGTGAAATAATCACTTGGGTCCCAAAATCTAGAAAACGATAAAACTCTCTGGGTCTTAACTCTCTTTTTAAATGTCAATGTGCAGGGACTGTAATCTTAATAACAGTTTCTAGGAGGCTCCAGAAATCTTTATGGAGCAGGTCAAGGTCAGAAGTGCATGCATTAGCAACCAGATGTGTCACAGAAGAAAAAATATTTGGAAACACACAAGAGAAAAATTGCTTTGGTGCTAAGATACAACCTCAGAGAGTAGAGATTTTGTCTTCATCCCAGCCTTCCAGTAACAAAATGTCCTAGAAATTCATGTCTGCCTTGGGCCAACCAACTCTCCTGACCCCAGGGAAACTGCTAAAACTGTCTCTCAAGAGCCAGCTGGGTTTCACTGTTTTGCCCACTGTGAATTCGGAGCTGCTGTAGCTGAGCCATGAACAACCCACACTGAAGCTTTCTATCCTTTCAAGAACTTCAGGTGAAATGTCAGGTACTTCTCTCCACCTGTCAGAGCTCCCTCCCTTCTTCTTTGAAGAAAGCCTGAGCTGATGGGGCTGGTTTCCTTATTTTTTTAATTTGCATTGACCCAGTTGCTGAGGAGATGGGGTCAACAGCACAGACCCCAGCTTCTGGGGTCCAGATTTCTCTCAGGCACAGATCCCGTGTCCTCTTGCATGCCTGGAGCTGACCACGGGCTTTCACAGCCTCCATGAGACCAGAGATTTGCAACTGAATGCAGCAAAGGTGACCCTCAGGGCTGATAGGGTGCAGGGCTGGGATTCTGGAGGAGGGGCCGAGGGAGAGCAGCTGAGTTTGGTGTGAACATTAGCCCAGAAGCCTGGCACCAAAGGCGGAAGCCAGCTCTGCTCTGCATGCTCAGCCCTGGCTGGAATTAACAGCCCTTTGAAGGAGATGGGGGTCATGGAATGAATGCCAAGATGTTTACCCTAAGAGCCTCCTGTCCGACTTCCTCAGAAAAGCCACTCTTGTCCTTGAACTCCAGGTTCAGGGTTTTGTACTTCCTAATGGTCTTGGAAATCTCAGTCTGAGAAGACCTCTAACCCTCCCTGAGGGAAAACACAGCCCAGACTCTCCTTGCCTAGGACCGAAGCCAACTCTTCATTCAGGGCTCATGGCATCCAGTGGGCGAGTGATAGGAGCAAATCGGAAACCAGGAGCCAAGGCTGCCCTGAAGATGCTCTGCTGAGGTGCCCCCGGGAGCTCCCCTCTCTGAAGAACACAAGCAAGCTAACTTCCATCCACACACTCAGACTCTGAGAAAGTAGACTCAGTCTGAAAGAAATAAGATTGTGGACAAGATGGTCTTTCTCTTAAAAGTAAGTGATACTGTGCCGATGAGGCACTTACTCAAACTTAGGATGCACGTGACCTTGGTTTTGTGAAATTTCTCAACTCGTGAGGGAAATTGAGGACTGAGGACGCACCTTTAGGAGGCAAAGCCAGCTTTGTTTCACTTCTTTGATCTTTGTCAGTGATGCGCCAAAGCTAAGAGAATATTGCTAGACTAGTTCCTAAGAATACAGCTTTGTACCCCCTGACTGAACCTCAGGGACCCTCAGCATCCTTCCTTGGTCCCTAAAACCCTTCTGATTTCCATTAGACCATCAGTATCTACCAGACCCCTGCAACGTACTCACCACTACAGATTTTAAGAGAGTATATAATAAAGTCTGTAACTCTGTTTGCTACTCTCAAGGAGGTCCCAGTCTCTTTGGAGAAATAAGAGGAATATACAGGACACATTTTGAGACTGATACAATTCAATCCATGGTTTAGAACTGTGAACAGGTGTGTGTATTAGAAATTCTCCCCTTCCTCACCTCCCCCCAGGGTGCAGTCTCTGTGATTAGGGGAAACACCACATGAGTAGCGATGAACAGTCTTCTCTGCACTCCCCAGGGCCTCCCCATCACCGTACCAAGCCAGCTCCTCTGCTCTGAAGAAGTAATATAATCTGATACTAAAGGGTGGGAGAAGGGGGAACTCTAGAGCCAGACTCTTTGGGTACAAATCCTTGTTATCGAGCCACTTTTTGGTGGGATAATGTTCTGATCTGTTCCTTAACACAGTGACCCCACCTATAAAGTAGAGATCAAAATAGTACCTAACTTATAGCGCTACTGAGAAGCTAAAATGAGTTACTGTAGGTAATTATGCATGTGAAATACATTTAAAATTCTTACAATGGAGCCTCAAGCAGCCCATGGATATCGGCTTTGGGTCTATCCATCTCTGTAGTGAAGCACTGTTTCATCAGGTCTAGATTCTCCCTTCTTTGAAATGCCTCTTTTCCTTTCTTTGCACTCTCACTGTTACCACCCAATAAGGATGGGAGAAGTGTTGGGGTGCAAATCTTTGATGCCCAGATCTACCAATGTGTGGAGGCATAAGCATACAGCATGACCCTCTGCTGGACGAGGAGGCTGGGATAAAGACACACCAAGTATCTGGTTTTTGCCCCCTCCTCCCACCTCATGCTCCAAGTGTTCAGAGTCTCCGAGCTGGCCATCCATTAACAATAGCCACCAACAGCACCAGATACTCACTATGCAGCAGATGCTTTTCTAAGCACCATGTATATGTTAGCTCTAATCCTCATAATGACTCTGAAAAAAGTATAACTGTTGTCCCATTTCTCAGAGAAGAAAACTAAGGCACAGAGAAGCTTAGTAATTTGCCCATGGTCTCATATCAGCAAGTGGCAGAGCCAGGATTTGAACCTAAGTGATCCAGGCTCCAGAGCCTATCTCGTAACTCTGAGGTCAGACCTGCCCTGGAGGGAACAACCCCTCATTACCTTTCTTGGAGGCACTAGCTTTTCCATCTGCCTTCATTTGGCTCCTCCATCCTGTGCCGATTAACATACCATCTTTATCCCTAATTTTAGCCCATGTCCATGCCTCTCCCCTCATCTGCAACTATCCAAATCTACTCATCCTCTAAGGCCAAGTCACCTCCTCAAAACTCTCCTTCCTGGACCACAGGAGCCCACATCATCCCTTTTCCTGCATCCCACCCAGCATCCTGCTGGGAGGTACCAGCTTTCAGTAGAGAAAGAAAACCCCTGCTTCTGCTCATAGAGGAGCATGAAGAACAGCCTGGCTGCAGCTCCTCTGGAAAATGACCACCTCTTTCTCCCTGATGCTCCCCCGCATCCTCCATGCTCCAAAGTGAACTTCTTGGACACCATGTGGTCAGTGACGGATACTACCTCCATCAGATGATGAAAACGCTTATAAGATTCACTAAACAAAAGAACAAACAGAAAACTTAATTTTGATTTTAGTGCAAGTGGAGAATGGCTGCTGGGGACTAGGCTTTCTGTCCTCCTCTTCTTCTCAGGTTCCTGCACGTGGAGCATAGTCCAGAGCATCTCCTTGTACAGACTTGCTGGAAAGAAAGATAGAAGGAGCGTGGAGGCGGGGTGGGGGTGGGAATGGGCACAGAAAGGTGGGGAGAAGGGAAGGAAGGGAGGTGGGGGGGAAGGAAAGAAGGGAGGAAATAGAGAGGAAAAAATAGAGAGGAAAAAAAAAAAAACTGGAATGGAGAGTCTAAAATTAAAAGACCTAAAGAGGAAACCAGAGTAGAACGATGGAGAGGGAAGAAGACACAAAAAATCAGGATGTCAAGAGTGTGAAACGCAGGGGAAAGAAAGTCAGGGGAGCAGGAGTGCTGGAGAGGGGACTGCAGACAAAAGACATTCCGAAGGGAGCAGGGCAGGTGGACTGGAGCTACCTGGTCCCCCAGGGGGTCAGGCAGACGTATCACACCACCAGCTGCCAGGGAGCCAAGCCACTGCCTACTGCGGGAACGTTTAGGAAAGTGTATAGTGACTTCAGGTACTTTACTTACGCCATTAATAACTTTAGTTACTAGCTCATAGGAAGATAAACAATGTACACTTAAAATGCTTGGGTAAGGACGCATGGCTGTGAGCTACCAGGACACCCACCCTGAGAGGGAAAAGTGACAGGTGGGCATGGTGCCAAGCACAGAGGTGGGCGTGGATGTGGCCAGTGCAGGGGGGTCAGGAGGACACGGCCCGCTCAAAGCAGAGCTCCCCCCAGGTCACCTTCCAGGCAGTGACTGAGAAGACACCGAAGTGGGGTTCTAAGCTGTCTCATGATCCTGGAAGATAAGTGACCGCCGCTTCATGGACCCCACTGCTCACTCAGAGCCATCCTGAGCACACTGGCATTTCTGAAGGGCACCCCGAGGGTCCTGGGCTGTGAGCCAGGAGGATGTCTTCCCAGCCGGGCTGAGTGTCCCCGGGCACCAGCGCTCAGCCTCCCCTAACCACACCGCTGTAGAAGGAGGTGATTGGAGCTCCTTCAGGCTCTTGGCATGCTTACGCCGACCTCAGGTTCAGGCTGATCAGGCGTGCAGGTGGAGAACCATTTCTACCACCGTAGGGACCAGCATCCTGCAGCCAGCCAGTGCTCCTAAGACTGCGGTGCAAAAATCCCAGTGGTTCTCTCCAGCCCACGGCACACTGGAGTTTATTTTGTCCTTATCTCCACGTTGGGTCAATCTCTCCTCTCCCTTCTGCTGCACCCTTACACTGGAACTTTTCTTTATATCTTTGTCTTTCTTCAAGACGCAGTCCCACTGCCTCAGTGGAGCTTCCCGTGTCTACTTCCAAAGAAGCACATCCCCTCTTTCTCCTCTGCCTTCTGGTAGCCTCGCTGCGTATATTAGTCTGCATATCTTGTTACTTCCCCTGCCGTTACTTCTTCCTGTGCACAAGCTCATGTACTACGCTCAAGGACAAAAATAAAAAGACACATTCTAGATCATTCTTTGTACCCTCCTGCATACTAAACCACTGCTCGCATGACCTGGATACCCAAACAAATGTCTAGGAGGCCGTTTTTCCTTTACACATCTGGTTTTGAGGTTCCCTGGTGGCTCAGATGTGAAGAATCTGCCTGCAATGCAGGAGACCCAGGTTCGATCCCTGGGTCGGGAAGATGCCTTACACATCTCAACTCCAAGGGAGCTCCTATTTTTGTATACCTTCTATGTTGTTGAGGGAGAGGCTGAGAAGAATGGATAGAAAAAACAAATAGCTTAGTGATGCGCCTGGAAAATCAGACCACGTTCAAGAATCAAATGTCTTCTGCTGTAATGTGTGGAGATGGGTCCACCAACACAGATTTATTTGCCTTCTTTTTGGATTTCCCTCCTTCGTTAAAGGACCTTGTGGATTATTTACGGACTCACTCCCATAGCGCTGCTTATGGCACATCCATGAGCCCCCCGGTAGCAGAGCAAATCATCAGAGTAATGAAACTCATCATGGGACTAGATGGGACCACAGAAGGTAAGAGGGTCTGCAGCAAGCCCAGCTCCCTTTCATTCCTTCCTAGACCCCTCTCTGCCTCCCTTCTGCCCCATCAACCTCTCCCCTTCTCAAATATACTGCTTTGTCTTAATGTAACCAATTTGTAAATTAAGCCATGTGTGCATTAATAGTACATAATGCGTAGTAGTACAGAGTACATAAATGTACTGGAACAGCCATTAGCACACAGAAAGGGTGAGCAGGGCAATGCTTTTTTAAAGCAATGAACACTTTCTAACTTACCTCTTCATGTGATCAGCAAATGTGGATGATTTTGTTTAATTAGTCGTGTTAAAATGAAGCCTGCCTGGTGTGTGTTTGCCTGTGCTTTCTGGGGATGGTCATTTGTTTCCCTAAGAATGAACTAGTCAATTTAATATTCTTTTTTTAATCCCCCACCCATCTATTCATTCATTAATTCATTTCTTCGATCATTACTCACCAGGGTTTGGGGAGAAGGAATCCGCCACTCCTCATTCAAGTATATACAGAGAAAACACTCACAACAATAATTGATCAGCCATTTCTCTGATGTTGGGTCTCCATGGCCAAGATGTGCTACCTCGTTTGACTCAAATGAGCTTACTCTTTTTTTCTTTTTTTTTTTGAAATATGCTTTCATCAAGGGCTGTTAGACTTCACCTTCTATCTTTAAGATATAGTTTATACAGCTTCTACTGTGTACCACCATAGGGCACAGTGATGACTAGGGGAGTTCTTGCTGTCAAGCAATCTAGTGAGTGTGTTTATAGAAGCAGCAAATTATCCTGGCCCCAGAACTGCGCGCTGGGCTATACCATCCGTGTGCCCTGTCCCACCTCTGAGCTGATGTGAAACCCTACAGTGCTTAGTGCAACGTCCTGAGCGAGCCTACTATTTCAGTAAAAGTATGAAGAGGTCCATCATTGTTTAATATTATTAAAGCCACAAAATACTTGATTCACATACACTTTGTACCCAGAAACCTACTATATAAAACGGACTAGAACAGGGCTGATATGGATAACGTAGCGTCTTTGAAAAGGTGTTAGTTGCTCAGTTGTTTCTGACTCTTTGCAACCCCGTGGACTATAGCCCGCCAAGCTCCTCTGTCCATGGGATTCTCCGGGCAAGAATGCTGGCATGGGCAGCCATTCCCTTCTCCAGGGGATCTCCCCGACCCAGAGATCAAACCAAGTCTCCTGCAATGAAGGCAGATTCATTACCATCTGAGTCTCCAGGGAAGCCCTTACCCTGGTCCCTGATGCCCTTCCGCTGAGCGCTAGGGCTCCGCAGGTCGCTAGGTTGAAAAGAAATGGTAGACTTTTCTTTTTCACTAAAGAAAAAATGGATTTGAGGTGACTTTGTTCCTCCATGTAAAATGTAATGATTGACTGACTTCCACGGTTCTTTCCAGCCTTGCCTTTGGGGTTTTTATGATTCTATGTCTTACTGAATAGTCTATGTGAAAAGGAAATGTGATTCCAGTCTATGCATGCTGCAGTGCTTAAGGGATGAACTCAAAGCAGCTGCCGGGACTTGATTCCTGGGACACTGCTTAAGTTTCTGTGTGGACTTAGGCAAGTGTCTTCATTGATCTGTTCAACTCTAAGTTACTTCTCTGTGCTTCAGCTCCTCCAGTTGCAAAATGGAAAGGCTATTGATAAGCTAAGGTTTTTGTGAGAATTAGATAAAATAAGACATACAAGATTTCATTATGACTGAAACAATTCTATCTATGGTAAGCATTATATAATTGCTTGCTAGATGACTTGGTATTATTCCTGAAGTGTTCAAGAAGTATTTGTGCTACCTCGGGGATGCTGTAGGAAGGATTCTTATGATGGAAGTGAATGAAGTAAGACTAGATTTCCGTCCAGGTCCTGGGTTAGTCAGGATAAGCTAAATTATGCCAGTATAACAAATAAGCCTGGAAAATCACAGTGACTTAACTGAACCAAGGTTTATCTCTTGCTCATAGATCTAATTCGGAGAAGGCAATGGCAACCCACTCCAGTACTCTTGCCTGGAAAATCCCATGGACAGAGGAGCCTGGTAGGCTGCAGTCCATGGGGTTGCTAAGAGTCGGATACGACTGAGCGACTTCACTTTCACTTTTCACTTTCATGCATTGGAGGAGGAAATGGCAACCCACTCCAGTATTCTTGCCTGGAGAATCCCAGGGACGGCGGGGCCTGGTGGGCTGCCGTCTATGGGGTCACACAGAGTCGGACACGACTGAAGTGACTTAGTAGTATTAGTAGCATAGATCTAATATCAAATATAACACAAATTGGACAACTTTCTGTCCACTTCCCCTCATGGAAGTGACTCAGGCTTCTGCTGGCTTGAGGCTTGGCTGTCTCAACACATGGCCTCCACAGTCACCATGGTAGCCAATAAGAGCATCAGCCTAGAAGTAATGCTTATCATCTTGCTTACCATCCATCGGCCAAAACTAGTCACATGACCCACCTGAATTTGGGGAGGTGGTAGTAGTAAATTAATGGGTCTGAATATGGACATGAATAAGCAGATATTATTCAATCTTTTAAAACTGAAACTCAAAATAGACCTGTCTCCATCCCCACATGAGCTACCAGGTTATGTGAAAAAATTAGTTTGGAACCACTGGCTTCTTGCAAAGTCGTCTTAATGATATTCTTGACTGCATGGATTTCTTAATGAAAAAAAGTTATTTGAGACTTCAGCTAAAATGCAAGTTAAATGAATTGTACTGTGATGACCAGAATTATCCATTGATCTTATTTTAAAGACAAATAACTAGAAAAAGTTTACTCTGAAAATTAGCCTATGTCTTCATAAAGATCACTGACTTTTTAAGCCCTGTAGGTTATATATTTTTTGTTTTCTTTTTTAATTAATTAATTTATTTTATTTGGAGGCTAATTACTTTACAATATTGTGATGCCTGCAGTGTATATGTTATCATCATCCGTTGATTCACACATACCCAACTCGACAGTCTTTTCCTTTCTGCCTCTGGACAGCTTTGCCACTTCATCACGAACAGAACTCACTCTGTTTGATCAAAAAGATCTCCAGAAAAGTTACATTCAAAGATATGATCGTAAGCCCTTTGATAGCCATCTGTCATCAGTTTTTCTCCCTCCAAGGAGGGAGATATTTCCTTTAGTTTTCTCTCTTAGCCTCTAATTAAAGAATTGCTTGGTCATTATTTTTAACCTCTCTCTTCAGTCTTATTGCCATTTTCAGAGAGAACAGAAAGAAAAAAATAAGAGAAAAAGCTATGTGTACAGTCTGTGTCCTCAGAGTCTAGATAGGGGAAGCAGGGAGAAAGATTGAACAGTTTCTTTTCAAAGAAATGAACAAAAGAAAGCGATAGAAAAGAAAATTGATAGAATCATCAGCCAAGTTGCAGACGGTTCAGCCTGACATGGCTTTTGAAGAATTCAAAGGCACCCAGTGAATGATCACCCTGGCCTCATTGACAACAGTGCCTGCTTTAAATAAGATAAACAAGACTGGTTGGGAGCATTGCATTAACTCACCCCTTTCTGCAGAGATAGACCAACTCCCAGGGTAAAGTTGCCCAAAGCTCAAAGGACTGCACTACATCAAGCCCGAGCTGCCTTACAGGGTCTGAGAAACTGCCCTGCTCTGAGCCTTCATCTTCAGCCTTCTCCCCTCCTGCTCTGATAGGAGCCTTTCAAGGCTTTGTTTTCGGGTTGAGTTTGGGGAGCGGTTGGCCAGATCTGTTCCTTGATGAATGTCTTCACTTTAATCTGCAAGGCAAAGCCATACGCTTCAAAGAAAGGCAGGCTGCAGGAATAAGGTCAGTGTTCCTTTGAAGCCAAGGTTCAAAGATGAAATAGTAGTCCCAGTGAAATGACAATGTTTATGCACAAATAGCCACCTTGACTGCAGCCAGGCTCCTCGCGGAGCTAATACACACGAGCTGAAGGTCTGCAAGCTGCCCAATCCTTTCCCCAGCACCGAGGCCCTTTTCATCCCCTGGCCCATCGCCCTGTACAGCACAATGAACCCAAAGTGGAGATTTGGTTTCTCCGTCCTACCGGACATTGAGTGGTCCACCAGCCAAACACCAACACTGTGAGCCCCTCAAGGGCAAAATCTGTGTCTTACATTAATCTGATGTTCCTCTGAGTATCCAGCCCACTGCTTGGCTTAATAAACATTCCATGATTCAACTTTCACCTTGCAGGCCCACTCAGTTTCAGGTCAGTGTTTATGCTGAACAAGATGGAGGGAATGTTTGTCTCATAGGACTGGGAGCTGGGGGGCAGTCCCACGCCAGTTGTGGCAACTGCAGAAGGGGTCACTCAGCGATGGGGATTGCCCAGAGATGGACACTGCTTTGGTAGCGGTCCAGAAAGATGGCAGCTCTGTCGTTTTCTTTATGGCCCAGAGAGCCACAGGAGGGTGAGCCCCAAGCTGCACCAACCACTCCCCTGAAGGAAGCATTGTCTACAATTGTCATCTTACTATTTATTTAAATTTTTGATGCATATTTTTCAATTAATCAGTCAACATTCTTTTTGAACCCCTAATTGGGGTTCTCTGTCCCCCCAACTCTGGGTAACCTTTCACTTCTCAGAGGAAACAGAAGTTGTATCACGTGGAGGGTTTAGGGGGTGTGCTTTGCGGCCAAACTGTGTGAGGCCCGGTCCCCGACCCGCCACTTGCTCCATGAAATGGCCAGTTGCCTGCCCTCTCTCAGCCTCAGTTCCTTCATTATAAACTGAGGTTGTAAAAGGATTAAGTGATGTAATACAGAATAGTGAATGCGGCATGATGCTTGATGCGTAGTAAGCACCCGATAAAGGCAAACGATTCCTTTCTCCTCTTCCTTCTCTAGTTTTTCCAACAGTGTTTATGCACCCTGGAATCTCCCCATCTCTCAGGCCTTACACCTGCTCCAGCAGCAAATCCAGCAGCAGTTCCTTTGACGTAAAGCCAGATGCGGGTCTTCTCTCGCGCCCCACCACTCCCTCCATCAGCTCTCACCTGGATCACTGGAGTGAGTCCCCACTCCCCACGCTTGTTGCCTTGTGACATTCTCCACACAGAAGCACGATTACCTTTTTTTAAAAACTCACTCAGACTGGATCACTGCTCCACTCAGAGTTTCCCACTGTTTTCCATCTTAGTATAAAAGTCCAGACTGTGGCCTTCAAGGCTTCTTCTCCTGATGCGATCTTCCACATTTCCCACCGCTCGCTCCCTTGCTCGGTCTGCTCAGAGCAGGTAGTGTCCTCGCTTTTCCCGGAACCCAGGGAACAGCTACTACAGAGGAGGGTCTTCGCATATGCTGGTCTTCCTGGAACAGCATGTTCAGCCAACACCGACGTGGCCCGCTCCCTCACTTTCCGCCCATCTCCGCTTGGAATCAGCCTCATGAGAGGAGCCGCTGGGTGCTGAACTGCACACCCACCGCCCATCCCTCTAATCCTCCTCACCTTGCTTCAGTCATCACAGCGCTCATGAGCACCGGGCAAATAATCCACAGATCTGCCTGTTTTCTGGTTTCCCTCTCTAGAATGTAAACTCCAGGAGAACAAGTGTTTCATCTTAGTCTTTACACTGAGAACAGTGCCTGGCAGTGACAAGTTCTCAACAAATATTTGTTGAATCCTTCGCTCTTTCCCTTTCAGCTCAGTAAATAAAAGACCCTTATCTCCTCCACACCTCTGTGCTTGATTCTCTTCCTTCTCACCTTGTAAACAGCATTGGCCCCTTTCCTCAACTATGAACTTGATCATTTCCTCCCCCGTAAAAACCTCCCCTCACCCCTCCTTTTGTTCCTACAGCCATTGAGTCGCATCCCTTCCATTGCTGCAAATCTTCCGGAAAGAATGGCCCATGTGCCAGCTCCCGTTCTCCTCCCCGCACAGCTATCAGCCTTCGTCCTCTGGCCATTTCCCTGGACTCTGTCCCTCAGAGGGCACCACCGCCCGCCTACCCTGCCGCTGCTCCCCCAGCCAAACTGGACGGACATCTCCACCTCACCCTCCCTTCCTGAGGACAGTCTTCCCTTAGTTGTGGAAGACGCTCTTCTTTCTGGTTCTTCTTTCTTTGTCTGTCCTTCCTCTCCTTTACTGCTGGGTGCTCTTCCCCAGCTACATTTGCCGGAATTCCAGCCTCTGCTCTCTTTATGCTTCCCTCTGCCCATGCTTGCCCCCCTGTTCCGTTCTGTTGTGTAGAAACATGCTTCTCAAACTTGAACTCACATCAGTCACCTGAAAAAGGGATGGAAGAAACCTCTCCACCTCAGGACACACAATGGATTGCTCCATTGGCTAACACATCCTTGTCTCACCAGCATGGCTGTTGAAAAAAGGATCTCTGTGATTTCATCAACTTTTCCTGCTGTTACTTCAGTGCTAGGCTGATGGAATTCACCAACTCTGTGAATCACAAAGCCACTTTTGCTATCGTAAAAAAGTGAAATTGTTAGTCACTCAGTCACGTCTGACTCTTTGCGACCCCATGGACTGTAGCCTGCCAGGCTCCTCTGTCCATGGAATTCTCCAGGCAAGGATACTGGAGTGGGTTGCCATGCCCTCCTCCAGGGGATCTTCCCAAACCTGTGTCTCCTGCATTGTAGGCAGATTCTTTACCATCTGAGCCAACAGAGAAGTCCCTTTGCTATCATATACATGGCAATATTTGATGTGTTTATAATTGAGTGTCTGATAAGGTTTCCCTAGAAAGGACAGAGTAGTGGAAATTTACATATAAGTGAAAATAAATAGAGTTCCAATTTCTAATATATACTATCCAACTTTGGTAAAATACATTTTCATTGTTGCTAATAAAATCTCCTGTGCTTAAACAATAAAGGAAAATAGAAGATTCTTCTAAAAATAGAATCTTCTAGTTTTCTTCAAAATCACACTTGTCTTGCCCTTAAATAGGACCTTCTGGGTGGCAGGGTGGGTGGCAGGATGGAATAATGAATTGTGTTTTTCCTTGATGTAAATACAGGATTTGACAGGATGAAACACAATAAGCTGTCTTACCTTCATAATTTAATATGTTTTCTCAGTATAATATTCTGGGATTATTGCTGCAAAAAAGATAGGACAAATAGTATTACCAGCTTCCCTCTTCAATCGTCTTACAAATCAAACTTAGATATTATCCAGATATTTACCTCAATTCTCCACTTTCAATATTTCAGTGTGAGACCCAGGCTTTGGTAAACATTAGCAGGAAGGTCAGTAAGAGAGGGATGGGGTAACTGACCCCCCAAATTAGATCTAAGTACCCCTGTCATTGTGCCGATACAGGCATTCTTCCTCAAGCAGAGCTTCCTTGGCTCTTTAGAAAATAAAAATCGTGATGAGCCCAAGATCTGAGGAGGAAGTGTTAGATAGACATGCTCCCCAACAGAGGGCCTCCTCACACTGATTTTCTGAGATTCTTTTTATTTCTTGCATGACTTGAAAGGTATTCAAAACATTCTATCTGTGAAGAAGCTGTTACCTCAGCCCCAGGTTTCTGTTTGCACGTCCCTCTGCTGTCTTTGGCAAGATTAAGGAATGAAGATTCAGCTAATGTGATTGCTCTTCTTTTTCCCTCTGCATACTGGCCTCTCCTGAAGCAGGGAGGTGATGTCTTTTAAATCCAAATTTTGATTAGATTATAGCATCACTGGTTTATGGTGACTATTCTCAAAACTGAGTGTTCTGCCCCTTCCCTGCAAAATCTCTGATTCTATTCCTGAGAATATCCAAAGGGTTAAAGAGGACTGTGGTTTCTGTTCAAAAAGGAACAACAATGGAAAAGGGAAAGCGGATGATTTTGGTGGATGATGTTAGTGGATGAAGTCCAGATCAGGTTTAAAAACACAGATGCGTCAAAATCAAAGAAAACAATGGTGGTCCTTTCTGCTTTCCAGCAACTTCCACTTTCCTCATTGTTGACCCCTGGGCCACCACCCAGACCTTCCTTGCTCCCAAAACCAGACACAGATGCCCTTGTGTTTTCTGCTACTCCAGCTCTCTCTCAGAACTTCAGACTGAAACCTGGGGACTGGATGAAACCTGGACTCAGCACAGCTTGGAATAGGGGGGTGTTGATGCTGGAGTGACCCTTCTAACTTGTGCCAGCAACCCCAGACCTTCCATAACTATCCTTTCTAAAGTACCACCCCCTCCCTTGTGGGTGACTATCTACTCCTTCATTCCATACCATTTTCCTCCGTAGGGTCCATCACCACTTAGCATTATGTTCTTGTTTCTTTGGTGATTGTCTGTCTCCCCCAGGAGAGTACAAGTGCCATGAGGGCAGTGATACTGTCTCAGCCTCAGGCGATATATGTTGGCTGGATGAGTGATGCCCCACCCCCTCATTCAGTGTAAGCTTTGGCCATATCCTATAACTATGCACAAGGCTTTGGTACCACCCTTCTGCATGCTTGTGATGTTTCCTTTGTCTAGAAGACTCTCATCTCTCCCCACACATCCACTATACCCACTCTTCACCTTCTGAACCTTTGTTCAGGCTTCTAAGCCCTGTCTTGATGCCACAGACAGGAAACAATCCTTTCCTCCTCTGTCTCATGCAATCCTTGCCTCTTATGTTAGTCACACACACCTTAGTCCAGTCCTCCAAATATGTAGTGATTAGTTAGTTATTAATAATTGTGCCTTAAGCATCAAATGGGCTTTCCTGGTGGCTCAGACGGTAAAGAATCCACCTGCAATTCAGGAGACACAAGTTTGATCCCTGGGTCAGGAAGATCCCTGGAGAAGGGAATGGCTACCCATGCCAGTATTCTTGCCTGGAGAGTCCCATGGACAGAGGAACCTGGTGGGCTACAGTCCATAGGGTTGCAAACAGTTGGATGCAATTGAGTGACTGAGCACGCATGCAAGCATTAAGTATATGAATGAATGGAAACTGAATGACCAAATTTAAGGCTAAGCAGATTCCCTGAATTCTATTCACTCTCTATAAATAATTATAGTATCATTTCTATAAAGGTTACTTATAGAATTATTTTGGTTCAAATACTGGATTTATGATCACTTCCTTGGTAGATACATGCATAAGCCAAAATGTATAGTTCCTTTTCTATTCTTTTGATAAATGAATAGTTTTACATGATTACATATGCTAAGGCTTGTTCTGGACACCATCTAATATAGAGATGAGTAAGCAGGATAATTCAAGTTATTGCTACCAAATCACAGAAGCAAAAATGGAGTTTTTCCTTTAATTATCCAAGTAGTAGCTGAATCCCTCACTTAAGGTCTCCTCTGGAGACACCATCCAAAGCTCAACTGTGCATTTGACTCACACAGTAATCAGCAAAGACTGGCACCACTTAATCCTCTGTCCGAGCTGAAGTGTATTTCCAAAATACAGGTAAGAGGGTTTTTTCCTGTATGGCATTTTTCCACTGAGTATGCTGAGGGACCTCTGCCCTCCTCTTCCCCATCTTAATGGTGATTTGCACTTAGGATCCTTTTCAATCAAGAAATTTCATGTTTTCATGACATTCCCTGGAAACTAGTAATGAGAGATTGAGGAACTAAATTTCCCACAGAAAAATTAGAGTTTCCCTTGTTTCCATTTAGCCAACGGAAAGCAAATGGTCGTTAGGATTTTGAATCCTTGAAAATTTTTCATGGTGTCTTTCCTTACAAGATCAATTTTGGTTAAGTTTAACTTGTTGTGATAATGAAGTCCAACACATAACACAATAGACATTTATTTGTTGTTCACATAAAGTCCAAAAGGGATGTTAACCCAGCCTCCTTCCATCTGGTGGCTCCTCCCGCTTCAATCTATGGTTTAAAAGGTTGGGGCAAGGAGCTAAGATGACCTGTGTGTGGGACGTTTTCAGGGGCCATGACTGAAAAGGCATGTTTCATTTCTGCCCACATCCTCTTGGTAGAACTGGGTCGTGTGACCTTGCCTAACCACAAAGGATCCTGGGAAATGAAATTAGCCATCTGCCTTGGAGAAGGAAAGGGTTCGTTGAATAGCCAGCCCGTCTTTGCCGCAGTACTTAACCTCAGTCCAGGACATTCTTTCCCCTGCCTTTCTGACGGATGTATATTGTGGGAAGACATTGTATATTTTAAAGAGTTTCCCAATCTTTCTCTATTGACTTAGTAAATAAACTCTTGACCTGGAATGGAATAAAAGTAGCTAAAGAAAAAAACAAAACAAAACAAGGTCCAAAAGACTGAAGATGAGTCTGTTCCTTTATAGGGACGCTCAGGGCTTCTAGTCTGGCTTTTACGAGAAACACTTCGGCTTCTTTTTCACAGAACCTGATTCCAGGCCATGGCAGGTACTGAGATCGTTATCATTATGATGGTGCTAAATTCCCCAATGCTGTGTACTTTTTGGAGGCAGAAAGTGGACCCTGGGCATAATGCTTCCCAGAAGAAACTAAAAAGACGTGAAATTGGAACAGCTCTGGAAGTCAAGCCAGAACAGGGGAGAATGTATATTTTGGAAGTGGTAACACACTCTCAGAAATTCAGGACATTTTGGGGGAAGGGAGGATGTGATGAGACAGAAAATTATAAATTGCATCTTTATCAGAAAATTATATTGCCATTTAAAACATGCAATTTTAAACCATGGGCCTTTGGGTTAATTATCTGAATTGGGTGGGTTTATTTTGAGACATCCCAACTCTCTTATTCAGCCGCACTTTGGTTATCTGGGGACACGGACTAAAAGGAGGCAAAGAGGCTAAAAAAGTATCAAACTTCTGATGTTCATCATATCAGCACCCAGCAGGTACAAACCAATCAAGGTAAAACTAAATTCTAAACCCAGGCAGGAAGATAAAACTAGCAACTTTATATAAAGATGGAATGTATATGAAAATACAATTCTATGCAACATTGCTTTAAGCATCCATCTATTTTGGGAAGCATCAAAAACTGCGTGCTTCTGTTTTGTACACATGGGCGAATTCAGTCCACATAAATCGTTCTCTACCATACCTGGGATTTTATTTAAAAATTTTCCAGAGGCTTAAATTTCTATTTTTTTATTCAATTCTTAACAGGGGTTGAATAAAATGGCAAGATCTTTCAAATAACTTCATTTATGAACCTCAATCATTTTTCTTTTCTTTATCCTCCGGAGAGGAAACTTAAAAGAGTGAGACTTAAACTATAACGCATTTGCACTGGAAAATCCAGCTATGCCTCATTTTTAAAATATTTTGTCTGGATTATTTCATTCATCCTGCTCATTTGTGAAATTTTATCGTGAGATTGGCAGGTGAGATACTGACCCCACTCCTAACCCGACATGGACTTGGAGAAAGTGGCCCCCGAGCCTTCCAGCTGTGACCTTGGACCTTTGCTCTGGTCCCTGGAACAGGGCACACATATTTTTACACTTGAGTTTGATAGGTGTAAAAAAAGGGAATACTAACTGGGAAGATTTAGGACTTTGAAGGCGGAAAGAAAGGAGTATACTGGGTGACAGCAATTCACTCTCCAGAGTGGAGTTTTCTTGCTTTCCTGCTGTTTGCATTTGACATGAGACTCATTCACAAACTTCTAAGATATTGCTTCTCCACAGGGCAAGCTGTTTGGAGGGCTGCAAACCACGCCTTTCCATCCAAACCATCAAGCTTATCCTGTGGCCATTCTTGCTAACTTACTCTTCACCCAGAAGCTCTATGAGGAATAAAGAGGGACAACCAGACAGGACTGTGATCAGGCAGATGAAGCCATGATAATTAGAGGCGGAGTTTGTAAA
The DNA here is from genome assembly GCF_027580195.1 of Bos mutus. Taxonomy (NCBI): domain Eukaryota; kingdom Metazoa; phylum Chordata; class Mammalia; order Artiodactyla; family Bovidae; genus Bos; species Bos mutus. The sequence goes on along the minus strand of NC_091629.1, from coordinate 75,240,978 downwards.
GGTCTTCTCAGCACCTACCTTGGCAGGGAGTTTAGCGAATACAAATGCACTTCCTCCAAGTTCTTTTTACCCCTGAAACCCCAACACATTGTTAGTTCTGTCCCTCTGCAGTCCCTCCGTGAGTGCAGAGAAGTCCACAGAGAATCCCACCTGAAACGGGCCGTCTGGAGCCCCTGGCATCTGAGACCCATGGCCTTGCTCAGGGAAGACCCCTGCCGCTGCTTCCTAAATCTGTTTGGCCCTTGGTTGCCAGCTGGAGACACAGAGAAATGCAGAGAAAGAGGCAGAAGGCGCAGAGGGCTGTGCTTTCTAAACGGTTACAGGCCACTGGCCTTTCAGCAACAGTTAATGCAGAACAGATGGCAGGTGCTACGCTCGGCTGGCTCTCAACTGAGAGGCTGCCTCTGTCCATGATTAATCACCTGTGCTGGGGGGTCAGAAAGTTCTACCTGGCCTGGGGGGCGGGGAGCGACCTAAGGTTGGAGTTAGCAAGCAAAGTGCCAGTCATTGCCTCTCTGCCCTATGGCTGCTCACATGTTTTCAGGACCACAGTCGGGTGGGGAGGGCATCCAATAAGCAGAATTAGCCAACCTGGGGAACCCTACCTAGGAGGGGAAGTTTGTCTGCTTCTGCAGAAATGGCTCAAAAACTGGTCCATAATGTTCTGTCCCTTCATTTCCTTCCCCTTGAGTTAGCCAAGAGTAGAAGTTTATGGCAGACCAGTAAATTCTGCACTTGCTTTGAGGCCGTAAACGATTTCCACGGCACGAGTGTAAAGAGAATCTGTTTGTCTTTTCCATGGCACTGGGGCAAAAGGATAGTGTAGCCACTTCCTTCCTCCCATCCTACAAACAAGATATCCTTTTACACCAGGAGTCCTGCAGAAGTTTCCTCTTCACTTTTGTTTCCTCTTGTGTGGATGGGGAGATGGGGCGTTGTGATGTAACACACATGGAATTCTGTCGGTTCAGTCCAACTGGAGAAGAACGTGATTCCAGCTGTAGGATCTTTGAGGGTGAAGGGGAGTTGCTGTTACACATTGATCTTTGTTTTTCCTGTCACAGGTTCATTTTCAACTGAACACCAAAAATCGCCAATACACTGGGGGCCGTACCCTAGCCCCACTCTTGTCTGGAGAAGTTGGGGAGAAAACCAGTTACCCCACCAGCCACAGCTGGGGAGGATTAAGCAGGTGGATTTGTGGCTGTGCTCTGGGCTAGAGAGAATGTATTAGTTCTCTATTTCTGCATAATAGATGACCACAAGTTTCAGGGCTTCCTGTTTTTATCTTTTGGCCGGGCTGCACAGCATGTGAGATCTTATTTCCCCAACCAGGGATTGAAGCTTTGCCCCCTGCACTGGGAGTACAGAGTCTTAACCACTGAACTGCCAGAGAAGTCTCAAACTTCAGAGGTTTCAAACAACACCCATTTATAATCTCACAGTCTCCTGGGGTCGGGAGTCTGGGCAGACTCTGGCAAGGCAGAAATCAGGGTGTCAGCAGCTTTCTCTGGAGCTCACCCTTCTCTTCCAAGCTCACATAGGTGTGGCAGAACCCAGTTTCTGAGGGTTGCCAGACTGAGATTCCGGTTTGTGTGTCAGCTGGGACCCCACCTCAACTGCTGGAGACTTGAATTTCTTACCATGTGATGCCCTCCATTTTCAGAGTCAGCAGTGGAGAATGTCCCTGTTAAGACCCCTCCCTCCCTCTTTGAGTCTCTTTCTTCAGGGAGAGCCCAGGCCTTTCTCAGAGCTAACCTGATTAGGTCTTAGGTATTGGTTAATGCCCCTAAAATTCATTTTGCCTTTGTAAAATAGGACTTTATGTGAAGATTTCCAGTAGTTATAAGCTTCATCTTGAATACTCCGAATGAATATTAGTCTAGTGAATACTTAGTTCTGGAAGATAAGAACATATAAAAACACATGTCCTAGGCACCAAAACGAAAAAGAAGCAAACAAAAAACTGAGGTTACAGGAACAACCAGAATGGCTGTGGATAGCACAGGTCACTTCTGCTGGCCACAGCTTCAGAGGGCAAATCCAAGCAAGTCAGTTCAGTGCTTGATGATGACTGAAAATGAACGGTTTTTAATCTTTTTGAACCATAGAATTTTTTTTCAGATGAAATGCACATGGAAGCCCATGTTATAAAATCGTTGTATAACTTTACAACACTCTTATAGGACCAGTTGGGTACCAGACACTCTCCAAAGTGCTTAAAATAAAATCCTTGTAACGGTACGAAATGGACATGCTTACTACTGTTATTGTCATTGTCATTATTCACATTTTACTGGTGAAGAACCTTAGTTGCAGAAAGATGAGATGCCTTGCTCAAGGTGGCAGAGCGGATTTTGAACCCAGGAAAATCAGGCTCCCAGTCCTCAACTCTGTTGGCGTGGAAGCACGTTGGAGGTGGGGGCTCTGTTCTCCCAGCTGCTGAGCCTCCACCTCACCTTTTCCCCCCACCCGCTAGGCTTCCTCAGTACAACCTGCCCGGCAAACACTTTGAGAACCGGAGAGTTTGAATACTGTATACCCTGCCTCAAAGGGGCTGCCGAGGGGCTTCTTCCATGTGCACCGTCTCTTGGAGCCCTTTCAAGGAACTCCAAGAAGCTGATTCTCAGCCACAATCTCTCCTTGGCCACAGCCGTCGCTGCAGCCCCTCTCTCACCCATTTGTGCTGCCACCCTGGCCTCCTCCTGTGCCACCTCCAGCCTTCCCTTACACACTGCAATCTCCTCTCCCGAAACCCCCTCAGAACATGGCGTACCCCGTTTGTGATGCTGCCTGGACTCTCTAGTGCCCACCAGCTCCTAGGCTGGCAACTATAGCCCTCTGGGTCTTATTCCCCTGACCTTTCTCCTGACGGTGAACCAAATGTTCTGGGCAAGCGGGCTACCGAGCCCCCTCTGGTGCAAAAGGTGTGTTCTGGCCACCTCCGGGGTCTTTGCTCCAAACTCCCAGAGCATTTCTTCCACAGGGCATTCAATTTTCCACCGTTTGTGATTATTATATTAATTTTCGTCATCTATAAGCTCCTTAAAAACAGTAGACACGTTTGTCTTTTAATCCCACCACACAGCAGCCACCGCACTGAAAAGCAGTAAGTAGCAGTCTCCCCAAAGTCCCAGGAGACAGATCGTTACCATCCCCACTTAACAGAGCAGTAAATTCATGCTCAGACACGAGTGACTTGCTCATCTTCATGGCAAAGAGAAAAGGGTGGATGGAAGCTGACATACAGATCTGTAGATGGAGCAGAAAAACGCAAAAATACTCGGAGACAAAATTGCTCTCCAGGGTCTTCAATTAGAATCACCCTTATTACCTTCATAGAATCAACAGCCACAATAATTCATGACTACAAGGGCTGGTTTTGAACTAGGGTACACACCACAGTCACCCAGGGGAAGGCTTTCAAGAAGGTCCACACCAGTCCTGCTGGAGCAGGATCTCTGCAGATGGGGACTTACCCCTGAGTATCCTAGAAAACAAAAAATTCCCTGAAGACTCTGGTGTGCTCCCCTATTTAAGAATCACCAATTCACAAGGTTCCCAGAAGACTCCAGCCTCCCAAGTTACCCTCATTCCCCATCATTAGTAACTTTCTAAGGAACTGCTCTCTATTTAAATGCAAATTAAAATTAAATCATATCACGTATTCTGTAAGGATTCAAGAAGCACTGCTGTGTGACAGGCCTGCTGACTGCCTCTATCTGTCTTACAGCCCTTCTCCCGTGTCTATTATCTGATATCTGCCCAGTCTACTGGTAGACTATGTGCACATCCTAAGTTGCTGCAGTCATGTCTAACTGTTTGTGACTCCGTGGACTGTAGCCCTCCAGGCTCCTCTGTCCATGGGATTCTCCAGGCAAGAATACTGGAGTGGGTTGCCACGCCCTCCTCCAGGATGTCTTCCCAACCCAGGGATCAAACCTGTGTCTTTTATGTCTCCTGCATTGACAGGTGGGTTCTTTACCACTAGCAACACCTCGGAAGCACTAACTGGTAGATTATTTCTTGCCTAACTGGTAGATTATTGTACAGCCCTAGAATTTTTTATCTTCTCCTCCTTATTAGCAGCTGGCCCTTCTCTGATACACAGTGAAGGCTTTTCATTTGTGAAATGCATGAACCCATGAATCTTGGGACTCATACCTCATCGGGAATAAGTTTAACAGCTTCTTCAAAGAGCAGACTCTGATAAACTCGATGGCGCCACCAATGTCCGGGTCCACCGGGTAACGCAAAAGCCATCTCCCAGCCTCAGTCTCCTCGTCTGTGAAGGGGACCCAAAAGCACAGAGCCTGGCTCATAGTAGCTGCACGAGGGATGCTCATTCTTACCTCTCCTTGTGGATTAAGCCCCAGACGGTGTCTTTGAGCCGTGAGTGGCTTGGTAGAGGCACGGAAACGAAAGCGTCCAGCCTGCCCAGTCCCACTCCTGCGTGTATTAATGCCACTCCTGCGTGTATTAATGGGGGCATGGAGAGGCCTGGGCAGTCCTTGGCACATGTGCGTGTGAGCATAACACACGCCGTAACCTTGGAATCTGGACATCAAAAGGGAGCGCTTCAGCGCCTGATGAAAACGTGTGTTCCTTTCCGCAAACCACTCCAAACCCTGTTTTCGCCATCCCACTGGGAAGCTTGTCACTGCTAATGTGATTCTTATGATTCTTGCTGCTCTGTAGCCTCTTGATCTTTCCTGAGATCTCCCTGCCCCAGAGTGTGTTGGAAACAAAATGTCCTGTCTGGTGTCCAGAGCTTAAAATAACAGACATTGGGTTCCTGCTGCCACGTTGAAATTTTACTCCAAGATCTCTCCCCAGCACCGCCGCCCCTGCCCCTCCCTGTGCCTGGAGGAGAAGCCTAGTGTGAGCATCAGACAAATGAATGGAAGGGAGGGGTAGGCCATGGAGGGTTGGGGTGGGAGCGGAGGGGCAGGGGAGACCTTCTGAGGCCACTGCTGGGGCACCCTGGAGGATCAATTTGATTGTTGAGAAAGATCAACTTCTTAAACTGTGCGACAGGTTTTAAGGGAAGATTCTACCCACCACCCTTTCCCAGCACAGCTGCCAAGAAGCAGGTTTGAGGTCTCCCAGTCTGCATTCTGCACTGGGGGGGAGCGCCATGGGTGTCTCTGTATGTGCCCTTTTCAACCTGGGGCGTAAAATGAGTCCCCGCCACGGCATCTGGGTCTATGCACATTTCCTCTGTTAGACAGCGAGCTTGAAAAGTCTGCAGAAAATAGAGTGTGTCATTGGTATTGGCTGGCAAATGCGCCAGAGCCTTACAGAGGGAAATGCCTTTCTCTTTCTTGCCAGCCGATGGTTCAACAGAGAAGAAATTTTCCTTCTTTAGCTTCTGACAGGTCATTCTGGGCATGTCCTCTGTCCACAGTGCCTCCTGGCCCTCTGAAGATTGAGTTGTCCCAAGCATATTTTTGGAAACTCCACTGATGATTGTTTTTATTAGGGGACTGCACGGCTTTGTAGTGGGACGCTTAGGGTTTTATTTGTTTTCCTTCCCCGGCCCCAGCTGTTTTTGTTTTAACAGCATTGGAGAGAAGGTTAAACCCAGTCCATCCCTCAAGTCGGCAGAGCTAGAAACCCGAGTGGGCCGAATGGCACCCTACAGGTCATCTGCCCAGCTGGGTCCATCCCTGACCTTATCCAGCCTCACGGGAGGGGCGAGGTTGACAGTGGGGTTGATAACTGTGAGCATTTTGGAGCTGATAACTGTTTGGGAGCAAGTCACCCCCCAAATGTACTGCTGGAGACCCCAGGCGTTCAATAACTGCTGGGATGTCATCTTGCCAAACAAGAGGCAAGGACATATGCCCGTCTTTTTACTTTCCATGTCCCACCAAGGAGCATGACTCAGCCAAGACACAGCCAAACACAGCCACCCGTGGCCTTGGGGCTGAACTGCTAATGGCCATAGTTTCTGAGACACCGAGTTTCCTTGGCTGCACCTGGTGAAAGCCAAACTCATGCTTGGTCTCATTCCCAGAGATGCCGATTTCATTGGTCTGGGGTACAGTCCGGGCATGGGGCTCTGCCAAGCTCTCTAGATGCTCCCAAGTGCCACTGAGGCTGCTGAGAACTGCTGCTAATGGAAAAATGTAACTAACCTTGTAAATATCTGTTTCCCAGACACAGTACTAAGCATGTTCCTGCATTAACCCCTTTATTGCTCCAAGTCTTCCTGTGAAATAAGTTTATTTATTTCCAGGTAAAACTGAGGTTTTAAAGCCTTAAGTCGTCCACGTGGAGTTTGGAGTTTCCTAGTCCATTTAACTCCAGGGCTTATTCCTTTTCCAGAGAACCAAGAATCTAGCAAAATAACACAATTGCATAAGCTCTCCAGCACTCTACATAAGAGATCTCACCCCTAACTTATTTATCTGGGCGGGGCCTCCCCTGTCTTCTCTGTAATAGGCTGAAGGAGAATCAAAAAGTATTTAACTAGGGACCTTATGTGTTGCAAAGGGAAGGTCATTACCATGCCCAGTCTTCATCCAGGACCCCTGTATGAAACGACAAGTGCAAAAATTCTTTCTACTTTGACAAAGTGCTTTTCAAACAAGAAGCTCAAAGTACAGCATAATTAATCAAATCCCCCGCATCCTGTAGATGAGTAGCATTTTATATGTACAAATCTCTCTCTGCCTCCAGGCCCTCCAACACTAGGAGAATGTTTCCAATTTTCAGAAGTGAGCAATAGAGTAATTGAAAGGAGCTGTATCTTGGCCAGCTCAAAAGACGTCAAGCCATCTATAGTAGCCCTATGTGAGAAAAAGCGGTGTCCACAGTGTGTCATAATGGCTTGCCTGCCATGCTATGCTGCATGCTTCAAAGAGGGAAAAGACGGCAAGAACAAAACATCCAGTTCTTAAGAGTCAGCTGCCCCTGTGATCAATATTCTGATCCATCTGGTCAACTCTCCAAAGGATCTAGAAGCCAGAAAGTAATGACATTAGCTGGTGATCAGTTACATGGGTTAATCAAGGCAGAGAGGACAGATGGGGCCGATTAAGTAGCAGGGCAGCTCAATGATGGATGAGTCATTATGGGCAAGTGCAAAGATAATGCCATTGGGAAAAGCAATATAAGTCATTCAGGTACTTCCAGACCAGGAAATCCTTCTAGTCCTAGAGGGGGATCATTTAGGAAGTATCAGACCCAGCCTGATGAACTCATCTATTCATTGTACAGCTAACCATCAACAGAAGAGCTGAACGCACAAGGGGACGAGCCATATGGAATACATTTTGAAGACTGGGATGTATATCTGTGCCTTCATTTGGAACACCTTTTTTTTTTTTTTCTATTGACGTATAGTTGATTTGCAATGGTGTGTTAGTTTTAGGTGTACAGCAAATTGATTCAGGTATACATGTAGATGTATACATTTGTTTTTAGATTCGCTTCTCATAGGTCATCACAGAACATTGAGTGGTTCCCTGTGCTATTAGTATATAGTAGATCCTCATTGGTTATCCATCTTATGTATAGTCGTATGTGTACATTCATCCCAAGCTCTTGATTTATTCCCTCGATGTTTCCCCTTTAGTAACCATAAGTCTGTTTTTGTGTCTGTTTCTGTTTTGTAAATAAGTTCATTTGTATCTGAATCACCTTCTTTAAGCAAGTCATAGTCCAGCCCCTCTTTTCTGATCCACAATACCCCCTGCTCCTATGTTCTCATCTTCCTAAGCACGCACAGTTTCAATGTATGGATGAAGAAAATTTTTTGAAGTAATGACAAATATTTTTCTTCTTCACTTCTAGTTCTGTCCTTCAAATCGCTTCCTCTCTGTACCAGAAGACACTTCAGCATGTTCCAAAACAATTCTTTTTTTTTTTAAAAGCACAAAAGAGGCTGTGTCTATGCAACAAAATTTATGCAAATGGTTCTACACCTCTCCAAGTCCCTTTCCTGGATTCATGTTGCAAATCTGAAATTTTAGGGGAGAGAGCTTATTGTTTCAGGAAGGTGGGTAGGAAACTAAAAGCCCGTATGAATGAAGGTAAACTATACCTGTAACTAACTGTTTCTTTAAACCCAAGTCCCAGCTAGGAACCCTCAAAGCAACAGTTATCCATGAGCGCCATATTAATGACGCCAGTGAATGCCAGTTCTCCTGACTTCTTTTCCCTCCCTGATTGCTCCTGCTTTTGTTTCCCTTTTAAGCTCCTCTTCCCAAGCACTCAATGCTGGATTCTCCAATCCCTGTACTTCTGGTTTTTCAGACAATCTACTCACTTGTTCCTTCTATCTTGCCCTGCCCTCAACCACTTCTTGCTGGTTCTCAACCATTCTGTTTTTTCTACAAACTATAGGACCGTTGCATCTGTTTTCTGGGTGAGGAATTCCCTCCTCTTTATTTTGGTAACCTTTGTCTATCTTTCAGATCTCAGTTCACTCATCACGCGTTGCTTTCCTCGGACTTGGTCTAAGCTCTCCACTGTGGACTCCCAAATACCACACGGCATTCGTTACCACCCTCGTCAGAGTTGCAACTTTACATTCATTTGTGATTATTTGATTCATGCCTGTCTCCCCCAGGAGACTGTTTCTATCTCTTTTCTCTCGTTGCTCCTGATGACCTTGCACTGCCCACTTCTCTACTTCATGGCTACCCTAGTTTCTACTGACCAATGATTTCCTCTGTCTCATAGATTCCAGTAATACACTTTTCTCTCAATTTCCATCATTTTTTGTTTTTCATCCAGTTGTTGATTCTCTCTAAATTTTTTATAGTCATGCTCTACTAGCAAGACAGTCTTACTGGTTTAATTCATATGTATTATCTCTTTGGCAAAGCTCTCATGAGAGACCCACTCACAGCTCCCGGGGCAGCAGCCAAATGAACCAAGCGTATCCTTCATCCACGGGCTGTTGCCAGCCTGGGGGATAGGTCAGCTTTCTGAAGAAAGTATAACAAACAAGGTGTTTTCTCCCTCATGGTCTGCTTTCTGAGGACTGGCAGAGCTGGGGAGGGATCTTCCTGGAGAATGAGGATGCGGGAAGGGGTGAAGAGTAATGACAGAAAAGAAGAGGGAGAGTTGAGATTTGCAACAATCTCCTTCTTGGTTGGTGTTCTGTTTCCTGTCACATTCCCTTCCCCTGAACTAACGTGTCTATAGCACTTAGCAGATTCCACACACTGTGGGTACCTAGTAAATAGTAGTTCACCTCCTTTGTTCTGGCGAGACACACTTCCTGCTCCCCTGCTGCCCTGAAGCCTAGCATGACTGTAGTTGGCAGCAGTGGCCAGCAGCACCATCCCCCAGACCCTGTCTTCCAGGCACAGGGCAGGTCCCAGGCATCAGTGCCCACCCTGCCCACCAGGAGATCTTTGCCCATCCTGCTCTGACCCTCCTCCAGCCCTTAATGCAGGCCTGCAGAAAGACTTAACAGCACTTGCCAAGACAGTCTGATGGATTTCATGCCTATTTCCTTCCAGGGCTGCAGAGAGTACAGCAACTGGCAAAAAATACAAGATACTTCAGACAGAGACTAAGCAAAATGGGATTCATTGTGTATGGCAACGAAGAGTCTCCTGTGGTCCCCCTGCTCCTTTACATGCCTGCGAAAGTAGCGTGAGTATCCAGCAGACCCCCACCATAACACCTAAGCCCCAGGGGGATCTGATGGAGATGGCGCTCCGACACCAGGGGACTCTTTCAGCGCAGATGCTGCTTTGCATCTTGCGCAAGATGCTAAGCTCAAAACTCACTTGTCCAGTTTCTCAAAAGTCACAAGGTCTTGTGGGAAGGGAGCCAGGTGCTGCGGCCCACCATTTCCACGCTCTGTGAATTGGGCGAAACCACTTGCTGCCTGAGGCCTCAGCTATAAATGAACAAGGGTCCTGCCCTTCCTCCTGCCCCAAGATCTTTCTTGGGGAGAACCTCAAAAGACCCCCTCTCCCAACATTCAAAAACAACATGACTAGGCTCTGTGTGCTCTCCCGTTGAACTCTCATAGCCATCCTCCAAAGAAGGCAGCCTCATGTGTGGGGAAACTGAGGCTGAGAGCAGTTAAACAGCTTTCCAAAGTCAAGATCAAGTGTAGGAAAACCAAAAGGCCAACCCAAACTTAGGCTCTTGCTCCAAAGCTCTTGCTCCCAACACCAAATTTTAATACCTCTCCTGTAAGCCGACTTCAGGCTCTTTTCCACTGATTGTGACTCTGAAATTGAGCATTAGTAACAAATGCATAAAGAGAAAAAAAATGACTTTTTCTCAATATGGTGTTAATGAGTTTTTCCAGGAGTCATTCTCCAATCTGCTAGACATGAATGAACTCTGTGATTAAAAAGAAATTAATTAAAATCTTTTCTAAATATAAAATATTTGTGTGTCTGACCCAGCACATGGGAGAAAGTAATTATCAACAGATGTTCATCAGATTCTGGAGGTCCTGACACTCCTTTAACACAACCATATTGTTGGAACTTTCTATTTGATTCTCTGACAGTCTAGGTTGATTGGCAGACTATTAGAAGTAGTATAGAAAAGAAGCTCTGGAGCTATTTGTTGAAAACTCATGATGGTTAGGACTGCGTTAAACATTCCTAAAAGATGGTTTCTTTGATGTCCACTCTCACGTCATTTCGCCAGGGCCTCGTGCACCACCGTTGTCCACCACTGAGCCCTTTGTTTGTGGATCTGGGTCAGGAAATCAGCGCTGGGGTGGCCCAGAAGACAGGGTGCTTCGGGAATGCCACAGGACACTGCTCTGTGCTGATGGCGGGGAGCGGGGACAATGGTGATTCCGAGCGGCAGATACCCCAAAGCCCTCTAGCATCTGGTCTTGGATGGCACGGAAAAAGTCCACATTTACTCAGAGTGGCCAGGGAAGTGGCGTGTTCCGACTCCACGCTTAGCCCATGCTTATCTAATACCTTATGATTTGCTCAAATGAAAACACCAGAAGTAAGCTTGCTTTATTTTGGAATGCGTCAAGTACACAATACTGGAGGGTGGTGTTAGGGAGTATGCTTGATATTTGATGATGGAAGCTGGAATTAGAACCTCAACAGGATGGGAAGTTGAGTCCATCTAATGAGAAGAGCCCACGACAAACAAAACAAATGCACTTAAGTGCATGGTGACAGAATGAAAGAGAGTTCTTCTCCTGCTTTATATGACAGGAGTCCTGACTTGGCAAAGCTAATGTGAAAAACGAAAGTAAAACTGAGAAGGAGTTTCCTGGAAAAGTTGTGTTCTAGAGTATAATGAGATGTTTGGAATGAAAAAGAATTTTCATTCTGTCTCTTCCTCATTAAACCAAACTTCTGAATCCCTGATTTTCTCATATTGAAAATGAGATATATCAGGTACATTGGCCAGTAGTGGGATTGCTGGGTCATATGGTAGTTTTATTCCTAGCTTTTTAAGGAATTTCCATACTGCTCTCCATAGTGGTTGTATCAACTTACATTCCCACCAATAGTGCAGGAGGGTTCCCTTTTTCTTCATACCCTCTCCAGTGTTTATTGTTTATAGATTTTTTTAATGATAGCCATTCTGACCAGTGTGAGGTGATACTTCATGGTAATTTTTATTTGCATTTCTCTAATGATAAGCAACATTGAGCATCTTTATACCCTGCTGCTGCTGCTGCTGCTAAGTCGCTTCAGTCGTGTCCGACTCTGTGCGACCCCATAGACGGCAGCCCACCAGGCTCCCCCATCCCTGGGATTCTCCAGGCAAGAACACTGGAGTGGGTTGCCATTTCCTTCTCCAATGCATGAAAGTGAAAAAATAAAGTGAAGTCGCTCAGTTGTGTCTGACTCCTAGCGACCCCATGGACTGCAGCCCACCAGGCCCTTCCATCCATGTGATTTTCCAGGCAGGAGTACTGGAGTGGGGTGCCATTGCCTTCTCCTCTTTATACCCTGAGAAGATCATAATTCAAAAAGATGCATGATGCATGTACCCCAGTGTTCATTGCAGCACAGTTTACAATAGCCAGAACCTGGAAGCAACCTAGATGTCCATTGACAGATGAATGGATAAAGAAGTTATGGTACATATATACAGTGGAATATTGTGCTGTGCCAAGTCACTCAGGCATGTCTGACTCTTTACGATCCCATGGACTGTAGCCTGCCAGGCTCCTCTGTCCACAGGGATTTTCCAGGCAAGAATACTAGAGTGGGTTGCCATGCCATCCTCCAGGGTCTCTTCCCAACCCAAGGCTCGAACCTACGTCTCCCATATTGCAAGCAGATTCTTTACCATCTGAGCCACCAGGGAAGCCCAATGGAATATTATTCAGCCAGTAAAAAGAACAAATTTGAGTTAGTTGAAATGAGATGGATGAACCTTGTGTCTATTATACAGCATTAAATAAGTCATTAAAAAATACCACATATTAACACATGTATATGGAATCTAGAAAAATGGTACTGATGAAGCTATTTGTGGGGAAAGAATAAAGACTGTGAAAATAGAGGGGGAAGGAGAGTGGGGATGAAGTAAGAGAGCAGCACTGGCACGTGAACACTACCATGTGCACGCTACCGTGTGCAAAACAGATGGCTAGTGGGAAGCTGTGGTGTAACACAGGGAGCTCAGTCCGGTGCTCTGAGGATGGGAGAGGGGAGGGAGGGGACACGTGTGTAATTATGGCTGATTCAAGTAGTGCAGTGGAAACCCAACAACATCATAAGACAATTATCTTCCAATTAAACATAAATTTTAAAAAAGAAAGAAAATGGGATTGAATAGGACCTATTTCCTAACATCATTTGAAGATTAAACAAGATGAAGTGTATCAGCATTGGCATGTCACCTCTTACGGTCTACTCAGTGTTGGCTGTTATTTTTAATTGTATTAATAGTGCATATGAAGCACTTTGTATAGTGATTGAATAAGCACTCAGTGGTAGACATCATTATTACAACTACTTCTACCACTGTGGCTACAATGATTATTATTACTAGTTTCAACTGAGTGTAAGATTGAGTCATTGTGGTTGCATGTCTTTTTAAAATAATTACAATATTTTAAAAAATCTTTATTTTATACAAGATAAAGTAAAATAATTATTATCCTTTAATAAAAATAAAACTTCCAGGAAAAGAGTAGGAAAAGATCTTGCTATGTCCTGCATCAACTGGACCTTGGATGATATGTCGAATAATCTAATACCTTTCCATGTAAGATAGTTTTAAGGAGGAGCTAATATTGCTGAATGTTAATTATATGCTAAGGAAGGCTCTTAAACCCAATGTTCAGCCATTGAAGGTGGGATGCCTAGCTCGGGTTTACAAATGGAGACACCTAAATGCACAAAGTCAAAACTATTTTCTCAGTGTCACTCCTGTTGTAGGTACTAGAGCCCAGAGTTCAGGTCAGTTCCATTTGCCTCCTAAATCAGGGCTCTTTTCAGTGCACTGCACAGCCTCTCAAGCTTTAGTCCATGGGGGAAAATACACATCTCTGTAAAGCAATGCAGAGTATAATTTAACGCTCTTTAATGTCATCATTGGTGAATCAAAAGGGCATGGATTAGTACAATGGGGACTATACAATTAGCACCAAAAAAAATCTAATTATTTCTGTTGTTAAGGAAACTTAGAACAGTTTAGTTCCAAAAGGTAATGTTATCTATTGTTGGCAGGAGTAGCCATTCCCTGGTCTTGTTTTCTTCTCGGATATTCCTTCAATGGAAAGTTTATATGCAGAAAAGCTTTTGAAACAGAGGGTTAGTTGTCTCAGCCAGTGTCTGAACACTTTTTCCATTTGCTTATTTAAAAACCTTTGATTTTATTAAAGAACCGTGATTTCTTCACATTTCCCCCCCACTGCAGAATAGAAATATGATCTCTAGCCAGGTATCCTTTTGAATAAAGTCTTACTGCAGCTCTACCACTGGACTCTTCTATGTAGTAGAGTAGAATGTGATTTCACTGATAAAAAATCACTTAAGTAATCAGAAGAATTGTATTTCGTATTTGGTGGAGGACTGACATTTTCCAGCCCCAGGCCTCATCATGTGCTTGGAGGATGGTGGTGCAGAAAATGCACTGATGCTGTGCTCAGTGCAAGGCTAATATTTTATTCTTCTTATTCAAGTAGTTTAGTTTCTTTCGGGCTATGCCAGCTCTAATTTGATTTGGGGAGTACAAACCCAGAGGCTCATTATGCTGAACATTCAGAACAATCATATACATTAACTGAAGGAGGCTAGCTTTAGTTGTGTAAGTTGTAAGCTTTAAATTTAGACATGCTCCAGGGAGGCCTCAGATTAACCTAATGAATCAACAGGCATATATTTCACTCTACATTCTTTGGCAAAACTCACTTCCTCTGGTACAAAGAGGAAAGTGCAGACAGTGAAAATGGTCTTTGGGGAGTCCCAAAAGCCGACCAGAAATCATGGGTCAGGTGGTTTGTACTCTAGCAATAAAAGCTCTTGACTTGTTTCTCAGACAATTACAAGCTCTCATCCTGTGCAGTTCCGTGGGCAGCCTTCCATAGGGTGATCAAGAAAGAGAAAGAATGGCCGGTTTTCAAGCTTCCTCAGTTAGAAAGCTCCATCTCCTTGCAACCTTCCCAAATCAAAGGCTGAATCTCGCCTTGCCCGAGCCAGGGGGCCAGAGAGGCTGTGTTTGGTGGTCCCTGTAATCTCCATCGCTTCCTTTGATAACCCGCCTTCTGCCTGAGGAAACCTAAAAGCCGTCAGCTAAACAGGAGGAGAAGGAGAGACCCCACAACCTTCCTCTCTGTGGCTGCATCGAGGATTCTTCCTGAAACTCAGGGTTTCTGTGGTGCTGTCAGCTTCCAGCCTAAAATAAGACACCCGCAAAGGAGAAGGAAATGGCAACCCACTCCAGTATTCTTGCCTGGAAAATCCCTGGACGGAGGAACCTGGCAGACTACAGTCCCTGGGGTGACAGAGTCGGACATGACTTAGCGACTAAACAACAACCACCGCCTCTTAAAGCTTAGAAGATCTGAGACCTTTACCCCACTTGTGGGCAGAGCTTCTCAAGGACAAAGGAGTCCTGTGGGGAGTGATGAGCACAGAGAGGGAAATACTTACTTACTTGGACGCACAAGCCTGTGCCTGAGGTTGGATCTCAGTGCAAGAAATTTACAGACTTCGGGAGCTCAGTATTCTAGAATCGTTACTGAGATTAGCTCTGAAATGGCACCCCACTCCAGTACTCTTGCCTGGAAAATCCCATGGATGGCGGAGCCTGGTGGGCTGCAGTCCATGGGGTCCCTAAGAGTCGGACACGACTAAGCGACTTCACTTTCACTTTTCACTTTCATGCATTGGAGGAGGAAATAGCAACCCACTCCAGTGTTCTTGCCTGGAGAATCCCAGGGACGGGGGAGCCTGGTGGGCTGCCTTCTATGGGGTCGCACAGAGTCGGACACGACTGAAGCGACTTAGCAGCAGAAGTGGTTAAGGGGAAGGAATCCTAGCTTTAAAAGGTTTTACTCTGTATCACAGAGCTTTGAAATTCTATGACCTACGCCTCTAGGCTCCTACTAGAGAAAGACTCTGTGAGTGAACACTTCTTTCCCTCCCACCCTCCTCCCCATCCCCGTTTAGTCCAGCCAATGGGTTTATTATCCCTGAAGGCACACATAAAAAGTGAGAAGACCCTTGCTATTTCATATCTTTGGCTTGATGGAAAATAAAATCCTTGGCTCTGGAGAGAGAACGTGGCTTGGGGTTGTCTCCTGCAGACCCTCTGATCCTGATTCTGAAATTACAGTCACGAAGTAGAGGCTTATAAGAATCTCCACACTGTATTATCGGTACTGTATTAAGTATTGAAAGCATATAGGTTTGCATATAACAAATTGTTTCCTTATGTAATTGCATTGTGTTATGGTTCTTTTTATTGGAGTATAATTTCTTTACAATGCTGTGTTAGTTTCCGTGTACAACAACATGAATCAGTCGTATGTATACATATATCCCCTTCCTCCTGAGCCCCACTCCCGCCCCACCCCCACCAATCCCACCCCTCTGAGTCATCACGGAGCACGGACTGGGCTCCTTGTGTAGACAGCAGCTTCTCATTAGCTGTCCATTTTACACAAGGTAATGAATATATGTCAATGCTACTCTCTCACTTCATCACACCCTCTCCTTTCCTCTGTGTCCACTAGTCCCTGCTCGAAGTCTGTGTCTCTATTCTCATCCTACAAGTGTGTTAGGGCTTTTATTCCTTAGGAACTCTACAGACAAAAAGTTTCCATATATGCAAATTTGTCCAACCAGGATCACGGTCGTGTCCATGTCCATCCGCATTTTCTGCTCAGTGTCGAAGACTGAACACACCATTGTCTAATGAACGGGCCATGTCCCACAAAATACACACACAGTTATGGGTGCCACCAAGTGACTGGCTGCCACATTTCCTGGTCCATTGTATTTGACGGAAGTTTCATTACTTCAGTTATCTTCTACTTATTTTTTAAAAACAAAGTCATTAGCCACATTCCGTTTTTTGCAGTAGAATTTTGTCATGTCTCAGTTAACCTCCTTCTTAATCTTTCCCTTAGGGCTTTTGCAAGGCATCTATTAAACAGAAAAATCGGTGTGGTGGTCGTTGGATTTCCAGCTACGCCCCTTGCAGAAGCGCGGGCTCGGTTTTGTGTTTCAGCAGCACACACCCAGGAGATGCTGGACACGGTGAGTGCCCACGGCCCAGCAGAAGCAGTGGGATGGGGCCTCGGAGTCTGAGTGCCTTCTTTTACAGAGCTTGCTTGGGTTTCCGTGGATTTCTCTTGGATGGTGTAAGGAAACAACACCAATAACCCTCACTACTTAAAAAAAATAAGGGGATGGGGGAGGGGAGTCCCAGCAATGCACAACAATGTGATCAACTCCGCAGACAGAAAAGAAAACCAACCCAGGGAAGACTTGAGTCAAGTCAGTGTTTCGGTTTCACAGCAAAGACTGACTGAGAAGCCAGACGTCTGCTCTTGGCTTCTTCTTAAATGCTGATGCTGATTTCTTGTGCTGTTTCAGCAGCAATTGCCTACACCCTGGCACTGGTCAGAGCCACTACATCCATCACAAGAAAATAGGACCCAAATAAGCCACATTTGGAAAGCCAACATCAAAGACAGACCTATTGTAAAAGCTCATCCTACCTGGGGTGCAACGGATTTCAAAACCATTTTACCATTTTACTGTCCTTAAATTTCAATCTCTGTATGAATGAATACTACCAGATCCAAGCCAGGTCAGTCAGTTTGGAATTGATGAAACTGTCTCATAAAAATCAATGCAGTTTAGCAAACGCTATCAGATGTCTGCTCTATGCAAAACTCTGGGGCAAAAAGTCTAAGAGGATGTACTATAAACAGGCACCTCATAATCATACCAGAGAGAATAAATTCACCTAGTGAAGAATGACAACCGCAGGACAGACACTCTAGATGACAATCTAGTGAAGATAACTGCAGGAGCGTGGAAGTGCAGAGAGTCATCACATGTAAGGAGCTATTTGAGCAAAATAAGAGATGATGAGGTCAAGGGCAATGGGAGCAAAAGAAATGAATCTAGGAACAGACATTATGCATGCATGGATCTGCCAAGACTTGGCAAATATTTGGATGCAGGACACATGTGGGCCAGGGAATCAAGGATAATCCAAGGTCTCTAGTCCTCTAGTGAATGAAGGACAGCAGAGCCAAGTTACTAGGAAATAAGGGTATGTGGCAAAGAATAGCAAATCATCAGCAGGACTAGGGGAATCAAATGAGCTCAGTTGTAGACAGGTAGGGATTACATGTCTATGAGCCACTGGTGGGAAAGTTCCACTATTATACATAGGATGGATAAATAGCAAGGACCTACTGTATAGCACAGGGAACTATACTCAGTATTCTGGGACAAACCATAATGGAAAAGAATGTGAAAAACAATATATGTATGTATAACTGAATCACTCTGCTGTGTAGAGAAAGTTAATACAACACTGTAAACCAACTATACTTTAATAAAATTTTTAAAAAGGAAAATCCAATTCTAGAGCTTAGGATAACACGCAAGACTGGAGTTGCTGTAATGTGAGGAACTAAGGGGAGATCCGGGCTTCCCAGGTGGCTCGGTTGGTAAAGAGTCTGCCTGCAATGCGGGAGACCTGGGTTTGATCCCTGGATTGGGAAGATCCCCTTGAGAAGAAGTGGCAACCCACTCCAGTATTCTGGCCTGGAGAATTCCATGGACAGAGGAGCCTGGTGGGCTACAGTCCATGGGTCACAAAGAGTTGGACATGACTGAGTGACTTTCACTTCACTTCAAGGGGAGATCACTAAAGTCAATGGTAGAAGAAAGAATTGTCCAAATATAAGTACATGAGCGAAGGGCAGACTCCAGAAGTGCCTGCATCTGTGGGTGGATACAGGAATCACAGATGAGGACCTGGGCTCAGATGGAGCTCAGTTCATTTCAGTTCAGTCACCCAGTCATGTTCAACTCTTTGCGACCCCATGAACCACAGCACACCAGGCCTCCCTGTCCATCACCAACTCCTGGAGTTCACCCAAACCCATGTCCATTGAGTCGGTGATGCCATCCAACCATCTCAGCCTCAGAGTCAGATGTGACTTAGTGACTCAACAACAAGAATAAGAAAACACAGCAATGATTCATTAGATGACACATTAACAACTGAACTAACTCTAGGTTTTGAGATGATGGGAGAACTTTGCTGTTTCTGTTCTACATTGTCCAATTTCTCTAAAATGAGTGTATATTTCCAGTATATTAATTTTAACAAATCATTTCTTCTAAATGTAATGAATGATGGTAAGAAAGGGTCTATTCAGTCCAGTTTAGTCACTCAGTCATGTCCGACTCTTTGCGACCCCATGAATTGCAGCACACCAGGCCTTCCTGTCCATCACCAACTCCCAGAGTTCACCCAAACCCATGTCCATCGAGTCGGTGATGCCATCCAGCCATCTCATCCTCTGTTGTCCCCTTCCCCTCCGCCTCAATCTTTCCCAGCAGCAGGGTCTTTTCCAATGAGTCAACTCTTCGCATGAGGTGGCCATAGTACTGGAGTTTCAGCTTCAACATCAGTCCTTCCAATGAACACCCAGGACTGATCTCCTTTAGAATGGACTGGTTGGATCTCCTTGCAGTCCAAGGGACTCTCAAGAGTCTTCTCCAACACCACAGTTCAAAAGTATCAGTTCTTCAGTGCTCAGCTTTCTTCACAGTCCAACTCTCACATCCATACATGACCACTGGAAAAACCATAGCCTTGACTAGATGGACCTTTGTTGGCAAAGTAATGTCTCTGCTTTTGAATATGCTATCTAGGTTGGTCATAACTTTCCTTCCAAGGAGTAAGCATCTTTTAATATCATGGCTGCAATCACCATCTGCAGTGATTTTGGAGCCCAAAAAATTAAGTCTGACACTGTTTCCACTGTTTCCCCATCTATTTCCCATGAAGTGATGGGACCAGATGCCATGATCTTAGTTTTCTGAAGAAAGGGTAGATAAGATTTTCAAGAAATTTGTAAAGACAAGAAAAACTGGTTTAGAAAAAGCTTTTGAAAGTGGAGGGAGACTTGAGCATGTTTACACATCGATAGAAGAAGGGAGTTATGAGAGGAACATTGCAGGTGTGGGGAGAAGTCCACATGCTAAGAAGCAAGCTCTAGAGACAGCAGAAGGGATGAGTAACCTGGGTGGATTTGCATCTTATTTCTGACCCAAACAACATTGAGGAACTCAATGAATAGCCAGTTCAGTAGATATCAGACCCTGTGGTTGTCTTCACAAGTTAATTCCTACAGATTACCTGGTTTGGAAGAGGCATGGAACTCTCACCTAGACAAACGCCTCTAAACTTTTGAGATCATCAAATCAATACAAAATTTTGAGCAGGTTTCTTACTAGAAGAGAATATGAAAAATGACCCTTTGAAAAGTCAGGGCATTAAGGTGGTGACTGAACATAAACAACACTTGCCAAAAATACATATTATTAGACAAGTCTATTCAGTGACCGCCTTTGGAACAAGACAGAAACAGGGCCACTTTACAAGCACAAAGTGACTTAACATGTACCTCTTCCTACATGAATGGTAGTCCTCAGTAAAGGACTGAGGTCAGCTTTAGTAGGAGGAGTGGTAGTGTTAGTTGCTCAGTCACGTCTGACTCTGCAATCCCGTGGACAGTAGCCCACCAGGCACCTCTGTGCATCGAATTCTCCTGGCAAGAATACTGGAATGGGCAGCTATTTCCTTCTCCAGGGGAGTTTCCTGACCCAAGGATCAAACCCAGGTCTCCTGCATTGCAGGCAGATTCTTCACTGTCTGTGCCACCAGAGAAGCCCAAGGTCAGCTCTAACCTTTTAATCCTCCCACCTTCCAAATAAGAAATCTACATATGACCAACCCTGAGTTTCTCTCACTTCTTGGCAGCATCCTACCCAGAACTGGCCCCCTATTTTCTTAGAATCCTCTCACGCATGAATCCAAAGGTGGCAAGTAACTCTTCCCAGATGTTACGAAGATGGTTCAGGAGTGTGTACTCCCCGCGACAGCAGAAGCTGCATAAAGCCAACTTTTCTCGAGTCCTGGTGTGTTTCAGGTAGTTGATCAATGAGCCTCAACATAAATCCATTTTGAGATTATATATGCATTACCAGCATATTATGCACATTTTACAACAGACACCAAAAACAGTTAAATAGTTTGAGATACTACGTCACATCTGTCAGAATGGCTGTCATCATAAAGAACACAAGTAACAGGTGTTGGCAAGGATGTGGAAAACAGAGAACCCTCATGCACTGTTGGTGGGAACGTAAATTGGTGCAGCTACCATGAAAAACAGTATAGAGGTTTCTCAAAAGATAAAAATAGAACTGCCACATGACCCGGGAATTCCATTCCTGGGTATATATCTAAAAAAAAAAAAGCCACTAATTTAAAAAGACACATACACTCCCAATGTTCATGGCAGCATTATTTATAATTGCCAAGATATGGAAGCAACCTAGGTGTCCATCAAGAGACAAATGGATAAAGAAAATGTAATGTGTTCACACACACACACACACACAATGGAATACTATTCAGCCATAAAAGAGAATGAAATTTTTCCATTTGCAGCTACATGGAGGGATGTGGAGGGCATTATGAGAAGCAAAATAAGTCACACAAAGACAAATTCTGTATGCTATTGCTCATCTGTGGACTCTAAAAAATACAACAAATTAATGAATATAAGAAAAAAGAAACAGACACAGACATAGAGAACAAATCAGTGGTTGCTACTGGGGCAGGAGGGGCAATATGGGGCGGCTGAGCAGGAGGCACAAGCTACTGGGTTTAAGAGGGACTCAAGGATGTATCGTGCAACTTGGGGAATACAGCCAATATTTTGTAATAGCTGTAAACGGAAAGTACCATTTAAAACTGTATTAAAAATAAAAATATAGTTTTAAAAGATTGAGATTAATAAATAATTGAAGTCCTATGCTCCCCTCCCACGTCGTCCATGAATTGTCTCCCTTCGCCCCCAAGTATGTGGGTCCTTTACTTTCAAAGCCACCGACCTGCCCCATCCCCCACCTTCAGCAAAAGCAGTAGAAACTATCCCAGATTTATGCCACTTAAAATGTAATGTCTGTTGCTTTTTCTTAGTGCTTATATTTGGTATAAAAGTTAAGAAAATGCAATGAAGTGAAAAGAAAACTTTAATCACCCATAATTGTACCACCTAGAAATAAACTATCCATAACATCTTGATAGAGATATTAACTGATGTCAGTTTGAAAGTCTTCCTAACAGAGAACGTCCAGAAGCCCCATGAGTCATTTATTCTGATGTTAGCAACTCTTACTTTCCCTTTTTTAAAAATATTAGACTCTAATATCTTTCCATTTTCTTTTGACTGGTTGAGAAAAACAGAACCAAAATGTTAAAAAAAAAAAAAAAAAGCATGCCCAATTCTGTAGGCTTAGCAATAGACTGGAAGGAAAAATTACATTGTGTATATTCTGGACTTCAGTTGTTTCATTTGTAAAATTGTACCTTTACCTGCCTGGATTAAGAGAATTGAAATAGATGAGCTCTTGGTCCCTTAGGGTTTTAAACTCTATTATTCTATGGAGCGTAGAGCTGAGTATTTAAAAGCTGAGAGTGGGAGGGATGAGGAAGCATGGGAGAGAGAAAGAAGGATGTTCATTTCCCTACATATGGATTGAACCCGGGTCTCCTGCATTGCAGACAGATTCTTTACTGTCTAAGCCACCAGGGAAGGAATTAGTTACCTCCAAGTTCATTTTCTTCCTGGTCAGGTTGATTTCTTGTGTCATGAGGACTTAATCGTAATCTGTGAACATTTTTCTTTTTCTCTCACAAGTTTATACTGTCATTAAATTTTAAAAATAAAGACTTCAAGGGTAAGCATGAATCAAATGCGTTTCTTCCTCTCTTCACATCCCCACAATATCTTAAACACGTGTAATGTGGAGTTAGACTGTTAAAGAATATGAAGTAAAATGCATTCGCCTCTAACATTCCTCTCGGGCTGGTTTATGAACCTCAGCTTAGTGACTTGGATCTTTTTCCTTTTCTTTAAAAAGCAAATAAGCTGGCAAAAGAAGAGTGTGGTTTTCTGTGAGACCTCAGAGGGCAAGGCCACTTGGGAGTTTAAATAAAACTAATGGAAGGCAATCTCTTTGCAGGTTTTGGAAGCCCTGGATGAGATGGGTGACCTCCTGAATGTGAAATACTCCCGGAACAGGAAGTCAGCACGCCCGGAACTCTATGATGAGATGAGCTTTGAACTTGAGGACTGAGTTTCCTGGACCTGAATGGACCCTAAAGACTTGGCCAGGAAGACCTCCTTCTTTGTCTCAAAAGGAATATAAACGGATTTCTCCTCCTTTCTAAGGACAGTTTTGGTTTCCAAAACAATTTCATTGAACCAAGGGAGAAACAATCGTTGTTGTGTTTTTAATGTCTCTATAGAGACATTAACGTTCTCCTCCCCCAAGCATCCTGCCACAAACACACACATACCACACACACATTTCTTAGAATATTTGTAATGGCAAAGAGCCTGCGTTTTAGCTGCTACTGTGCAGCCTCTTCGGTCCAGGCCCTTTTAGGAATTCAGCCAAATGAGAGGGTTTTGATTTTTACTTCAGTAGATCTCACTACATGTTTGCTAATTTTCTCTGCAGATGGGGGCAAGGGAGGTGGGCAGTAGCTGGGCTCCTTCTTACCCATGAAAGAACCAGCTAGAACTCATCCGTATCATGGGAAGTTCCAGGTGGGAGGGTAAAGAAATGTTGCCTCTACCACTTGTCACATTTGGACTTTTTCCAAGGACAAGTGTCAGAAGCCATATTGAGTGTTTGAAGGGAGAGCGCAGACCTGGCCAGCAAGACCAAAGACGTCTTTACAGGAAACTTTCCTTTTCCTGTTCCTGGTTTCCTACAGTTTTATAGCTGAGCTTTTGAGGTTTGGAAAATTCAAGACTTTTGTTTCATCAGGAAGAGGGAAGAAAGCAAGCAAGCCAACTGTAGGCCTAGACTAAACTGATAAAGGTGTGACGATGTGAGCGTCCTTGTTGCCTTGTGGACTGAATGTTTCGCATCGCTTTTACTACACTGAGAAACGAGCTGTCCTTTTCCTACTGAGTGTGGAGTCCTTTAGAGCTGACTCCTAAGACTACACTTGAGAACGGATCCGTTAAAAAGTGACATTTAAAAGTAAATGCTATTCAGCTTTTCAATTCTGACCCCTCCATTCAGACCTATTAAACAGTACTGTCCTCTGGCATAAGCACTCCACTTTGGTGCTAAGTGGGCTTTACTTGAGTTGCCTCTGTCTCTCTGTCTCTATACATCTGCCTGTCTGTCTGTCTCTCCCTCTCTAAATGTGAACACACACTTCTCTGCAAAAGTAGCCCTTTGCTAATTGAATCTAGTCGGTATGGAAAAAAAGCCAGTAGAAAGCCTTATCTTTAACAAGCCCCCAGATGGTGCCCAGATTGGGAAACTCTTAAAAAGTAGTGGTGACCTTTTACCAAAGCTTCTGTAATAGTTCAAATGAGTTACAGAACATTCCACTCCATCAAATGACACTCTAAACAAATCACTTCAAGAGAGGTTTGACTTCACGTGACACAGACGGACACGGCTCTCATGCTGCGTGCTGGAGCAGAAACCCACCCACGCCCCCCGTGTTCTGGGGGCCCGGATGCTCACAGCTTTTTAAAGGATAAAGGCGATCAGTGTGGAAAGCGTTTTATGGAGGGAACTATTACCCTAATAGGTACATCAGCTAAAAACTGGATCCCATGATAAAGTTCCCCCTGAATTTTTGTAAGGAGTCCTATAAGCAGAAGGGGACAGGAAGTGGGTCCTGAAAATGCAGTTGCTCCATCCAATGGCTGATTTTGATAACTCAATTCCAACAGAGACTAAATTTCAACTCAGTGAACCAGTGCAGCATTCCTTGTGCAAAGAAAATATATACTGTATACATATGCCAAGAAAAGGAAGGCGCAGAGGTCTTTTCTCTTGAAAATGTATGTTTAAATGAAGTTGATCTTAGTTAATTGTCCAAAATGAATCTTCATCAAGATGCCAGAGTGCTGAGTCATTGATTACATTCTCCAACATGAGATCAAGAACCTAGCTCTGTCAGACCATCTGTGCTGAATATGAACTTATGAGAACAACTGTAATCCAAATGGAATGTTTCCTGAGCACATTAGAGGGGTTCAGGCCCCAGAGGGTTAATGATATAAGGATATATGTCTTATAGAGTGAGACTGGTTAAGAGGGTACTTGTGAGAATTTTTCATTTTTATAAGAAAAAATCTACTGCTAAGTTAATAAAAGTGTGATTTCAATTCAATAGGTATTATTGGGCCTTTATAGCTATACCAGAGCCAAAAATGTCCCTTTGGTTGGCTCTGTTTGGAAAGATAATTTCCTAAAAGAACTGTAATGGCTTACACCCCCAACCCTCCCAACTGTGAAGAATGCGTGTGCGCATGCACACACATACAAGCACATTTGCCCCTTTCTTTACAGAGCAAGAGTTTAAAGACTCAGAGATGAGAATCTGGCTGACTAATAAATAGATGAAAGATGCTATTTCTAAAAATGACCTTCAGGGAAGCAGAAGAGGAAGGATCCAGACTGATATTTGTAAGGAGGGTGTATTTGCATAATAGCAAAATGGCATAGACACCTTCCAAATCTTACTGAATGCAGTATCCTGTTGTTGACTATCTTGCCTTTTAGCAGGCTTTGGTTTGACAGAGACTATGGGCTTCAGAATGTACTAGTAAGCTTATTAAAATAAAGATCCCTGGGCCCCAAACCAGACTTCCACTGAATCAAACAGCTCCAGTGCCCAGGAATCTTGCTTTTCAGCCTGTCTTCCCAAGGGGATTGTCAACCAGGTTATAATTTGAGAACCAGGGCTTCCCTGGTGGCTCAGCTGATAAAGAATCCACCTGCAATGTGGGAGACCTGGGTTCAATCCCTGGGTTGGGAAGATCCCCTGGAGAAGAGAAAGGCTACCCACTCCAGTATTCTGGCCAGGAGAATTCCATTGACTATATAGTCCATGGGGTCACAAAGAGTTGGACACGACTGAGCGACTTTCACTTTCATTGGGACTGGTAACTCTAGTAACTTTCCCAGGAACTTTGTTCTGATTCTCTGTTGGTGATTAAGAGTGTTTATATTGTTAAAGTAAATTAATTATTCTAAACTTTTCACCCCAATGCAACATTTTGTTCCCATTTCAAGGTACCTTCTCTTTCCCCAAAAATGAACCCAGTGTTGAAGAATAACCTGCCATTCATTTGAACAGAAGTATCTCTTCTCTAGCTCTCCTTCATCTCCTTTGTGTCATTTCTTACAAGATGTTCCTTTTTCTTTTCATGACTTTGTTCCACCGATTGTGGTATCTTGTTTCCTTTTTTTCTTCCCACCCCCTGAAAAAAATCTTCGACTTCTGATTATTTATTTATTCCAACAGTAGCTCTCAAGCCAGGTGAAAGTCTTAATAGTGTCCAAACATGCAATGCTCCTCGGTGTTTGTCTTCAGAGATAACAAATATTATAAATGAGTTACTCTGACCGAGGAAACCTTGGCTCTCTTAAATATAGGATTTGATTTATGGCAACAATAACAATTGTAATTTGAACTTATCATAGTTCCTTGGCAGTTTTTTCCCAGTTTCACTAAGAACAATATATTCGAAGTCTTTTTTCTCAG
Source organism: Bos mutus (assembly GCF_027580195.1). Taxonomy (NCBI): domain Eukaryota; kingdom Metazoa; phylum Chordata; class Mammalia; order Artiodactyla; family Bovidae; genus Bos; species Bos mutus. Next base: position 75,214,704 of record NC_091629.1, on the reverse strand, counting down.
GATGCTATATGGAGCTGTATAATATTTAAGAAATTAAAAGGAGACTGTATTTTAAATGTTTCTAGGTATTTATCGTGGGACATTGTCTTAGGGTGTTGTGGTGTGGTGTTTTGTATGTGTGTATGTATGTGTGTGTTTCACTGAAACATTTGAGGTGACCAACTTCATTATATTCTCCCTGTGATACATTAATTTCTTTAATAAACCAATCACCCAAATTGGCAATATAAAAATGAGTTGATGTTTTTGTGTTGACTTAGTTTGGGTGACCCACTCTAGTGTTCTTGCCTGGAGAATCCCAGGGACAGAGGAGCCTAGTAGGCTGCCGTCTATGGGGTCACAGAGTCGGACACGACTGAAGCGACTTAGCAGCAGCAGCCCTAAAAAAAAAAAAAGACTAAGATTTGCTTTTAAGAATTTCATTGAGAAAAAATGGCCCAGGGTGGAGCCATGACTTGCACTATGTCACCAGAGCCAATGGTGCTCATCTCTTCCCAACTCTGTTTTCAGTGACATCACCTTTATAGCTGGAAATCGGCCTTGTTGGGAGTATTTACATCACAGAAACTGGCAAACACTACAGATTGGTGGTCTGGAGAGCTGGCTGTTAAATGTTGATCAGGCACACCACTGAGACTGCATACAGTGTTACAATATCTAGGTTGGAGGGAGGGAACAGGCTTGGAAACAGAAGTTGCAGTGTGATGTCATCATAACAAAGGCTTCAGTAAGCCCCAGAGAAGCTATACAACTGAGATGGGCCTTTAGAAGTAGCTCAAAAGAAGGCGAGGGTGCCAGGTCTGTCCCCTACCTACTAGTTAAAGGATGCAGGCTACCAGGGCATCCCTGGGGGAGAGTGGTAACTTAGACAAGACAATTCCTTTCAGTCAAGGGAAATTCTTGGGGAAGGACTCAGCTTTGAGCTGATAGCCATCCATCCACTTAAAACTTTTACTTCTAAAATGCATAATTAAATACTACTGAGTCTCTGAAGAGAAAAATAAATATTGTATATATTTTTAATTTATGTATGTAGTTTATTTTGTTATACATACCTATATATAATAAATATGTTTATTTTTAATAACTATATTTATTTATGTTATTCTCTTTAATGACTATTACAAAGAAATTAATGAATACAGTTTAACATTACTTTAAAGATGTTGACTTCCTGGATTGTCTGAAAAATTTAGTCAATAAAAAGATGACCTTAAAGTTGAAAAAAATTTTATTTCTAATTTACACACTTTAAAAATTTTCATAATGGAAAAATCTAAACATACAATAATACAGAACAGTATAACAAACCCACACATGCCTATCACCAAGCTCCAAACATTATCAATTCATGGCCATCCGTTTTCATCTGGTGCCCCCTCCCACCAGATTACTTGAAGGCAACCTCCAGGAATCTTACAACGTCATCAGTATGTATTTCACTGAGTCTCTGTAAAGGGTAGCTATATCTTAATTTGTTGTTTCAACCTCATTAAAAGATAAGTCTTCAGGATAAAAAGAAAAAAGGCACCAAAATGAGTTAAATGTTCTCTGTCTCACATCCTGCACGAGAATTCTCTGGAGTAAGAGTAGAATTATTTTTGAAGCAGATATGTGGTGCCTTGAAAGATAATAAATCAATCACTTGGGGACATTTCTCACGCACCAGACACTGTATACAGAGCTGTGACATCGGGACTCCCCTGGGGGTCCAGGGCTTAACATTCTGTGTTCCCAGGGCAGGGGGAACAGGCTTGATCCCTCGTCAGGGAGTGAAGATCCTACCTGCCACCCAGTTCAGGCAATAGACGGAAAACATTCCCACTAACCAACAGTATATCATCCTTAAAAAAATAGCAAAGAGCTCTGACATACATTATCTCCTAGGACTCTCTTGGAGATGAGTAGTGGACTCACAACCACAGTATTGAAGATGTCAGGGGAGAAGCAGGGCCTAAAGAGGGCTTTCAAGACTCCGACAGGGTGTTGCTTTTTTCTGCCCTCCTCCTTCTTGAGTCAAGTTTCTTAAAAAGTTATTTCAGCTAAACTTGATATATTAGCAGAGGTAATTCAAGCAGGAATACGTGAACCAGCTTACGTACTTGAAAAAAAGGCGATGCCTGGGACAGGGTTGAAGGTAGAAATTGTTACTCTCATTCTCATTCTACTCCTTGGTCCAGATGATAGGCTCACATCCACTGTCTGCAACTCAACTGCCCTGAAAGGTTATCACTGATACAAATCAATGAAACATCCATCATGAGAAGGTAGGAGCAGAAGAAAGAGGGTGTGTTGTGTTTTTTCCCCACCATGGCATGAAACAGTGCTCCCTTTCATTCAGTCCAGATGCTGATTTTTATATCAAAAATATTGATTGAAGGAGCTAGCGATTTTGGCTCCCACCCAAGTTTATTCAGGATCTTTCTTAATTAGGTTGGGTATACTGCCCATGGCCAGGGTAGAGTGTGGCTCCAATCACCACACGCTCTCCACTTCATCATCGGCTGAGGAATAAGGCAAGGAAATTGCCGCTTCTTTGTTTCTCCAATTCCATGAGTTTTTTTTTTTTTTTTCCTCTGGATTTGAAGCATGCATGGAACAAATGTGGAAGAATGACTGAAAGAAGTGTAATGGCTTCACTGAGATGAGCTCAAGCTAGCCTGCTTGACTTGGGATCCCCAGCATGAATAAGGCCCTGTGTGTGAAAAATGAAGGGGCAGCCATGTGAGATCATGGAAAAAGATCTTGACATCTTTCAAATGAAAAATGTTCACCAGGTTGATGCAGCCAATCAGACTATGAGTTGTTTTTTTTTTTTTTTGAAGGGAAAAATAATCTCTTTAACCAACAATACATGATTTCCTTATAATTTGTCTACTTTGCACATGATTGTAGTTCTCATACAACTATTTTAATAATGTTCATATCAATTTCGTATACTTTATACCACTCTTTTAAAAACACTCCTGCATGCATAAATATCAATAAATCATGGTCAATAATTATAGACATCTATGATGAAAAGTGGTTTTCAATATGCATAAAACAGTGTGTTATCTTAAAAAATACAACCCAGATTCCCAAAAATATTTTCAACTAAATATCTAAGAGTTTTTAACTAAAAAAAAAAGACAAAAAACAAAACAAAACAAAAAACCCCTAGGCAAAACCTCAAAGTATATATTTGTAAGATTTTTTATTAATGGGACAATTCATTAAGTTGGATCAACTAAGTAGGATGAACCAAATGTCAAAGATTGTCCACATAGATACTTCTATGACTCCTATAGGTGTTACAGGTACATTACATGGAAAATTAAAATACTATATTAAAGTGGGTCTATTTCTACTATAATGAACATTAACTCACTGAAAAATTGTATGTTTTACAGGAAATTTCATGTACTATTTCAATCAGTCAGTCAGCTCAGTCCCTCAGATGTGTCCAACTCTTTGCAACCCCCTGGACTGAAGCACGCCAGGCTTCCCTGTCCATCACCAACTCCCGGAGTTTACTCAAACTCATGTCCATTGGGTCGGTGATGCCATCCAACCATCTCATCCTCTGTCGGCCCCTTCTGCTCCTGCCTTCAATCTTTCCCAGCATCAGAGTCTTCTCCAATGAGTCAGTTCTTCGCATAAGGTGGCCAAAGTAATTGGAGTTTCAGATTCAGCATCAGTCCTTCCAATGAATATTCAGGACTGATTTCCTTTAGGACTGACTGGTTTGATCGCCTAGCAGTTCAAGGGACTCAAGAGTCTTATCCAACACCACAGTACAAAAGCATCAATTCTTTGGTGCTCAGCTTTCTTTATAGTTCATACATGACTACTGGAAAAACCATAGCCTTGACTAGATGGACATTTATTGGCAAAGTAATGTCTCTACTTTTAAATATTCTGTCTAGGTTGGTCATAGCTTTCTTCCAAGGAGAAAGCATCTTTTAATATCATGGCTGCAGTCACCATCTGCAGTGATTTTGGAGCCCAAGAAAATAAAGTCTCTCATTGTTTCCATTGTTTCCCCATCTATTTGCCATGAAGTGATGGGACCAGATGCCATGATCTTCGTTTTTGGAATGTTGAGTTTTAAGCCAACTTTTTCACTTTCTTTTTCACTTTCATCAGGAGGCTCTTGGCTTTCTGTCATAAGGGTGGTGTCATCTGCATATGTGAGGTTATTTATATTTCTCCCGGCAATCTTCATCCAGCCCAGCATTTCACATGACATACTCTGCATATAAGTTGTCAGCAGAGTGACAATATACAGCCTTGATGTACATCTTTCCCAATTTGGAACCACTCAATGTCCAGTTCCAACTGTTCCTTCTTGACCTGATACAGATTTCTCAAGAGACAGGTAAGGTGGTCTGGTATTCTCATCTCTTTAAGAATTTCCCACAGTTTGTTGTGATCCATACAGTCAGAGGCTTTAGTATAGTCAATGAAGCAGAAGTAGATGTTTTTCCAGAATTCTCTTGCTTTTTCTGTGATCCAACGGATGTTAGCAATTTTGGTTCGTCTGCCTTTTTAAATCCAGCTTGAACATCTGGAAGTTCTTGGTTCACGTACTATTGAAGCCTAGCTTGGAGAATTTTGCGCATTACCTTGCTAACGTGTGGGATGAGTGCAATTGTGGGATAGTTTGAACATTCTTTGGCATTGCCTTTCTTTGGGGTTGGAATGAAAACTGACCTTTCCCAATCCTGTGGCCATTGCTGAGTTTCCCAGATTTCCTGGCATATTGAGTGCAGCACTTTAACAGCTCAGCTGGAATTCCATCATCTCCACTAGCTTTGTTCATAATGAGGCTTCCTAAGGCCTACTTGACTTCACACTCCAGGATGCCTGGCTCTAGGTGGGTGACCATACCATGTGGTTATCTGGGTCTTTTTTTGTATAGTTCTTTTTTTGTATAGTTCTTCTCTGTATTCTTGCCACCCCTTCTTAATATCTTTTGCTTCTGTTAAGTCCATACCTTTTCTGTCCTTTATTGTGCCCATCTTTGCATGAAATATTCCCTTGGTAACTCTAATTTTCTTGAAGAGATCTGTAGTCTTTCCCATTTTAATGTTTTCCTCTATTTCTTTGCACTGATCACTGAGGAAGGCTTTCTTATCTCTCCTTGTTGTTCTTTGGAACTCTGCATTCAGATAGATGTATCTTTCCTTGTCTCCTTTGCCTTTTGCATATACTACTTAATAATAGCCAAATAGAAAAGAAACATGCCAGCTATTTAAACTATTAATATGTTCCTTGATTGTGAATCTAGATGGAAGATCAGGGATTACCAGATATTTGAAGAAAACCAATAACACCAAAATGAATAGCAAAGATGAAAAAGGAAAAAAAAAAAATTCACCAATAACAACAGACAATCATAGAATAGGGAACTTTTAAAATATTCTAATTATTGCTCTTATGGGTCAAGTTGATTGTGTAAAGATATCACATTTCCAAAACAAAAAGAGGTTGATATGAAAAGGAACCAGAGTTCATAAAATTAAAAATAGTATTTAAATGTTTGGTGAAAACAAATTAATAGAGCAAATTAAAAAAGCAACTTTAAAATTTAAATCTCTCTCAGAATATAAATCCAAGGACAAAAGAAATGGAAAACATGAGAGAAAATTTTAAAGATAAAGGAGCAGAAGAACCAATATCTATCTAACAAAATGTTAAGAAAGAAAGAATAAGGAAAACTTAAGGCAGGGGGAAAAAAAGAACATTAAAGAAATAATATAGAACTATTTCCCTGAGGCTGAACCAAAACAGATGGTAGGAAAGGCCCAATAAGTACTGAGTTGATGAATAAAAATAGATTTTCACTTAAAAGCATCTTTGTGAAACTTGGCCACAACAAGGATAAAGAAAACTAAAAATTTTTCAAATTAAAAAAAATAACAATCTCACCTACAAAAGTAAAAGTAACAGATTTTACTTCTGAATATTACAAATGTGTCCTCCAGAAAGTTTGTTCCAATTTTCGTACGCATCAAGTAGTTATAAAAATATTCATTTCCACCTTCTGGGTCAATGCTGAATATTACCATTTCTATAATCTTTGTCAACCTGATGGAGAAGAAAATGGGTTCTTACTAATGTCTGACTCCCATTTACTAGTGACACTTCTTTCTCATGTATGCTTGGCTGTTTGTATTGGTCTCTTATGCGTTTTTGGTTTGTATCCCCTGCTGCTTTTTCTTCAAGGATGTCTCATTAGCATTTCCTGATGCTGGAGGAGAATGAAGAAATGACTTCGATTTCAGAGGGAAATAGTTTTGAGTCTAAAATCCTATATCCAGTAAAATACGTCTAACCAAGGTAGGGGGAAATAGGGACTTTTTTAATGTTTTTTTTTTTTTTTGTAGGACATTGTTAAAGTCTATTGAATTTGTTACAATATTGCTTCTGCTGTTTATGGTTTTTGGGCCATCAGGCATATGGGATCTTAGCCCCCCGACCAAGAATCGAATCCACACCCCCTGCACTGGAAGGTGGAGTCTTAACCACTGGATCTTCAGGGAAGTCCCAAAATAGGGAGTCTTTAACATAAAAAGTTTACAAAGTTTACTTGCTCAGTACCTTTTCTTTACAAAATTTCTTATCTAATAGTCCCATAAACACATCCAAGCAAAAGAAAGACAGGGTATCTACAAAAGAACAAAATTAACCCAGGAGTATAACAATAAGCAATGGCACCCCACTCCAGGACTCTTGCCTGGAAAATCCCATGGACCGAGGAGCCTGGTAGGCTGCAATCCATGGGGTCCCTAAGAGTCGGACACGACTGAGCGACTTCACTTTCACTTTTCACTTTCATGCATTGGAGAAGGAAATGGCAACCCACTCCAGTGTTCTTGTCTGGAGAATCCCAGGGGCGGGGGAGCCTGGTGGGCTGCTGTCTATGGGGTCACACAGAGTTGGACACGACTGAAGTGACTTAGAATAGCATAGCATAATAATAATAAATCAAAATAATAATTTATTAGTTAAAGTAGATTAAAATTTGTAAGAAAGGTGATGGGCTGGTTTTTTTCTGGTAGAGAAGTCAAAATCCATGTCTCTAGGTGGCAAGCTCCTCCTCATGTTTCCAGGACACAGCTACCCATCGCGGCTCCACTAAGGCCTAGGACCTTGTCATGTCGTGTGTGGTTGAGGCTGCAGATGTCAGCCTGTGGGAAAGGAAAGCTGAGCATAGAAGAGGCCCAACTCCTAGCACCATCTGATAGTCGACTTAACCTTGACCCTTTGGACGTCTTCCAAGGAGGATGACAGGCCCTGCTTCCACAATCCCAAAAAGAGCATCCAGAGACCAATAAGAAGTAGAATTGTGTGGTCACTCACCTAGAGGCAGACATCCTGGAATGTGAAGTCAAGAGGGCCTTAGGAAGCATTACTATGAACAAAGCTAGTGAAGCTGATGGAATTCCAGCTGAGCTATTTCAAATCCTAAAAGATGATGCTGTAAAAGTGCTGCACTCGTTATGCCAGCAAATTTGGAAAACTCAGCAGTGGCCACTGGACTGGAAAAGGTCAGTTTTCATTCCAATCCCAAAGAAGGACAATGCCAAAGAATGCTCAAACTACCACACAATTGCACTCATTTCACATGCTAGCAAGGTAATGCTCAAAATCCTTCAAGCTAGGCTTCAAAAGTGAGAAGTGAACTGAGAACTTCCAGGTGTTTAAACTGGATTTAGAAAAAGCAGAGGAGCCAGAGAGCAAATTGCCAACATCTGTTGGATCATAGTAAAATAAGGGAATGCCAGAAAAATATCTACTTCTGTTCACTGACTATGCTAAAGCTTTTGCCGTCAAAGGTCCATCTAGTCAAAGCTATGGTTTTTCCAGTAGTCATGGAAAAACCATGTGGATGTGAGATTTGGACTATAAAGAAAGATGAGCACTGAAGAATTTATGCTTGTGAACTGTGGTGTTGGAGAAGACTCTTGAGAGTCCCATGGACTGCAAGGAGATCCAACCAGTCCATCCTAAAGGAAATCAGTCCTGAATATTCATTGGAAGGACTGATGCTGAAGGTGAAACTCAAACTTTGGCCACCTGATGTGAAGAACCAACTCATTGAAAAAGACCCTGATGCTGGGAAAGATTGAAGGCAGGAGGAGAAGCAGATGACAGAGGATGAGATGATTGGGTGACATCACCGAGTTGATGGACATGAATTTGAGCAAGCTCCGGGAGTTGGTGATGGACAAGGAAGCCTGGAGTGCTACCTTCCATAGAGTTGCAGAGTCGAACACGACTGAGCAACTGAATTGAAAGCCTTTGATTGTGTGGATCACAACAAACTGTGGAAAATTCTTAAAGAGATGGGAATACCAGACCATCTTACCTGCCTCCTGTGAAACCTGCATGCAAGGTCAAGAAGCAACAGTTACAACCGGATATGGAACAATGGACTGGTTCAAAATTGGGAAAGGAATACGTCAAGGCTGTATATTGTCACCCTGCTTATTTAACTTATATGCAGAGTTAACTTATATCCATGCCCGGGCTGGATGAAGCACAAGCTGGAATCAAGATTGCTGGGAGAAATATCAATAACCTCAGATATGCAGATGACACCACCTTAATGGCAGAAAGCCAAGAGGAACTAAAGAGTCTTTTGATGAAGGTGGAAGAGAAAAGTGAAAAAGTTGGCTTAAAACTCAACATTCAAAAAACTAACATGACAGCCACTCCCATCACTTCATGGCACATAGATGGGGAAACAATGGAAACAGCGACAAACTTTATTTTCTTGTGCTCCAAAATCACTATGGAAAGTGACTGCAGGCATGAAATTAAAAGAGGTTTGTTACTTGGAAGAAAAGCTATGACAAACCTAGACAGCATATTCAAAAGAGCCATCACTTTGCTGACAAAGGTCTGTATAGTCAAAGCTATGGTTGTTCCAGCAGTGATGTGAGAGTCAAACCATAAAGAAGGCTGAGCACTGAACTGTGCTGTTGGAGAAGACTCTTGAGAGTCCCTTGCACTGCAAGGAGATCAAACCTGTCAATTCCAAAGAAAATCAACCCTGAAAATTAGTTGAAAAGACTGATGCTAAAGCTGAAACTCCAATACTTTGACCATCTGATTCAAAGAGCTGACTCATTGGTAAAGATCCTGATGCTGGGAAAGATTGAGGGCAGGAAGAGAAGGAAGCGAGAGGATGAGATGGTTGGATGGTAGCATCAGTTCAATGGACATGAGTCTGAGCAAACTCCAGGAGATAGTGATGGACAGGGAGGCCTGGCGTGCTACAGTCCATGCAGTCACAGAGACTTGGACACGACTGAGCGAGTGAACCAGAACAACACCCTGATTTCTCAGTCCCTAGAGATCCAGCCCTCCTCCCCCAGTACTGCTCTAATACCCACCCTATTTACTCCTGACTGATACATGAGACCTTGTAAGCTCCATCCATAGGCTGGTCCTAGAGCCCAGAGTCAGGTCCCCACAGCTAGCTGGTGAGCAGGTCAGCCTGTCCCTTATCCCATGTCTCGTTCTCTTTTCATTCACTTCAGTCCTCAGAACCAACATGTGCAACACTCTCAGCTAAGGCATCTTTGGAAAGGGTGAGCTGAGCCCTGCTGGAGGAGGGGGCACTGCAGTGGTGGGTGTCCATCCACATGCAGCTCTCCAGCAGTGGGAACACTGTCCCGGCCACCAGAACTCTGAGCGTGCTAAGTCTGGCCCATATGCTCCTCAGGATATGAAAGGAGAGGTGGTAGTTTTCTCGCCTCTATGATCTTCACTCTGCCTCTCAAATTGTCACACCTCACTTTGGGACCCTCCTGTGTTTCATTAGTGATGGGGAAAGCCAGCCAACTGGGGATTAGTATAGGTTTGTTTGGGGCTGGTTCTTTTAAAATTCCACTTTCACAGGGGAATAGCCCGGGGTCAACTCTTCAGTGAAATGCTGGAAACAAGAAAATATGGTGCACTTTATGGCTTGTTTATCCATCTGCATCTTCCCTGGTGCATGTTCCTGGGGTCTCTCCCCCTCCTAGGTTATGACCTTTCAGGATTTTGCAGATTGTTCAAAGCTACTCTTCAGTGACAGTTTAAGGACAACAAGAGGTAGCCACTAAAAATAACAGTGTGCACAGCAATTCATTCCTGCCCCATCCCTGAGCAGTGTCTTCCTCCATGTTGACCTTTCAGCTTTAAATGTGAATATAAGTGAGCCATGTGAAAATAGCATCTGTATGCAGTAGGGCCTCCCCTTGCAGAAGTAAGAATGAGGTAACGTGCTTTTAGAAAACTCCTGTTCAGCAGAACTCCAGGAGCATTCTTGTCTAGTTCTTTTAAATGTGTATTTCCAACGTTAATGATGAGACAGATGTTCTATTAAAAGGGGAAAGTACTAGAAACAAGAATCTAACAGCAAGCTTCATACTTTGAAACTTGCTGTTTCTGCCCCTGGAAAAAATGTAAAGATGCTTAAAAGGAGAGACACATGAGTTGAACATAGATTTAGTTAACCAAAGAGATAAGAAATTATTTTGAAGCTGTCCCGTGTTCACTATCGTGCCCTTGAATTATTCTGATATTCCAATGCGGACAAACTTTAGTCATGATCTAAGTCACCAGGCACACTGATCACTTCCTGCTTTAAGCACCTGCCTCCTTCTGTCTAAGGGTTTTCTGTGCATTCAGGAGCCCCCAACCACACAAAGCAAGAGTTGACGCCCCAAGAGCAGCCCTCCTCAGTGCGTGATGAGAGTCAGCAGATGAGCACCTTGATTCCTTTCCCATCTGGAGGCATCATTTGAAGGCAAGTTCTGCACAGTCTCTCAGAGTGCCCTCAACAGGCTAGAGCTCCAGCTGCTCACTGTGGTAACCTGCTCATCAATGAACATTTTATTGGCTGTCTTCTTGACTACATCTCCCTTCCCCATGCTCTCATCTCCCAAATAAACTCCAACTGTTTAAATACTTGTCCCTGAGTCTGCCATCAGGTGAACCCAAGCAAGATACGTCTTCCCTTTGGCCCACAAATATCTAAGTTTGAGGTCTGTGATCTTACTGAAGTCACAAGAACTTGTCCTGTCTAGCATGACGTTATTATAACCTTTTCCAAGAAACCAAAAATTGACATTTCCAGAGGACCGTCTTGCCACAGATGTTACCAATTACACAGAAAGTGCCCAGGCTAGGTCAGGTGGATCTCAGCTCACTCACAGAGAGAGGAATGAAAAATAAATGCCAGGGAGGGAAAGAGGAATCCTTCAAAAAATGTCTCCAAACATTTTCCACCACAAATACCTACTCTCCATGGGTAAATAAGAATTATTTGAAGTTATAATGGCTTAGAACTTTCAAAAACTAATGACAAAAACTAAATCATCACAGATCCAGGAAGGTCAGAGATGAAGAATAAATACAAAGAAAACAAATGAAACCCTTTTGCATATCATATTCAAACTGAAGAAAAAGACAAAGAGAAAATCTTGAAGAAGCTAGAGGGGGGGAAATACCTTACCAAGAGAAGAACCAGGATAAGAATTACAGTGGACTTCTCATCACAGACCATGCAAAGAAAAGGAAGGTGATATGAAATATTTGAAATGTTGAAAGAAAACACACCACCAACCTAGAATTCTGTATCCAGTGAAATTATCCTTCAAAAATTAAAGAGAAATAGAGACTTTCTCCAGAGAAGGCAATGGCACCCCACTCAAGTATTTTTGCCTGGAAAATCCCATGGATGGAGGAGCCTGGTAAGCTGCAGTCCAAAGGGTCACTAAGAGTTGGACATGACTGAGTGACTTCACTTTCACTTTTCACTTTCATGAATTGGAGAAGGAAATGACAACCCACTCCAGTGTTCTTGCCTGGAGAATCCCAGGGATGGGGGAGCCTGGTGGGCTGCCATCTATGGGGTTGCACAGAGTCAGACACAACTGAAGTGACTTAGCAGCAGAGACTTTCTCTGACAAACAAAAATGAGGGAATTCATCACCAGTGAACCTGGTCTGCAAGAAATGTTAAAAGTTCTTCAGACAGAAGGAAAATAATATAGGTAAGAAACTCAGATCTGGATAAAAACAGGATTGTCAGAGAAGGAATAAGAAGCGATACAGTAAACTATATCATTCTTATTATTCTTAAATCAGTTTGAATAATCACTTTTTAAAAGTAATAATAGTAGCAATGAATTACAGTGAAAATAGCATATAGATAAGTGAAATTAATAACAGCAATGTCACAAGGGATAGGAGAGATAAGTTGGGAACATTCTGCTAAAAGGTACTTGGACTTCATGTGAAGTGTTATAGTGTTATCTGAAGGTGGACTTAGCTTTTTTAAGATATATTTTACAGTCCAGGGAAACCACAAAAATTATTTCAAGTATAACTGATACGCTAAGAAAGAAGATAAAATAGGACTGATCATGTAAAATGCTCAATTAAAACAGACAAAGAATTACAACAGAAAGAAAAATAGAAGGGAGAAGAGCCCCCAAAAAAAAAAGACATACAATGAGAAGAAAACAAACATGATAGATGTTAATCCAATTATATCAATAATCACTTTAAATGTGAGAGCTCTAATATGCCATTTAAAATACAGAGATTGTCACTCATGGATACCAAAGGGGGAAGGGAGGGTGGGATGAACTGGAAGATTGGGATTGATGTATATATACTGCTGCTGCTGCTAAGTCGCTTCAGTCATGTCTGACTCTGTGCGACCCCATAGAAGGCAGCCCACCAGGCTCCCCCGTCCCTGGGATTCTCCAGGCAAGAACACTGGAGTGGGTTGCCATTTCCTTCTCCAATGCATGAAAGTGAAGTCGCTCAGTCGTGTCCAACTCTTCGAGACCTCATGGACTGCAGCCCACCAGGCTCCTCCATCCATGGGATTTTCCAGGCAAGAGTACTGGAGTAGGGTGCCATTGCCTTCTCTGGTATATATACTGCTAATATAAAATAGATAACTAATGAGAGCCTACTGTGTAGCATAGGGCACGCTACTCAGAGCTCTCTGGTGACCTAAGTGGGAAGGAAATCTAAAAAAGAGGGGATATACGTGTATGTATAGCTGATTCACTTTGCTGTACAAGAGAAACTAACACAACATTGTAAAGCAACTATACTCCAATAAAAATTGTTTTAAAAACAGAGATTGTCATAGCGTTTGGAAGATCAAACAGGTGGTGACTGGAAGAGCTTAGATATGCTCCCAAGACTGAATCCATGATAGAGGTTCTTTGTGCTTCACCAGAGCAGTGGTTTCCTTCATTTAAAAAAAAGCACTGACATGTTTGATATACAAATATCTCCTGAGCTAAGTTACATCCATCAGAACATAAGAACAAAAACATAGAGTAGAAATCTGAAATAAGCCTAGATATTTAAAAAATTGTTAAGTGATTGCATATACCAGTTTGAAATGCATGAGGCTGCAGGTAAAATAATACTCGGTAAACACTGGCTTAAATAAACAGGGCTTAGATTTCTCCTTTAAAAGAAAGTCCAGAGACAGGCAGTTTCTGGCAGGGGTTCCATTGCTCAACGGTACCATCTGGGAGCCAGACTATTCCTGTCCTTTCACCCCCACTTTCCTTGGCTTTTGTCCTCATGTTTTTTGCCTAATTATCACAAGCTGGCAACCATAGCTCTGGACTTCACATAATTGCCTAAGGCAGGGGAAGGAAAAAGGGAAAGAGCCATCCTGGTAGAATATGCCCGTTTTTAAAAGAAATGGAACTGAAAGTCTCTCTGAAGAACCTGTTTACATCTTATTGGCTGAAACTGTATCACATAACCACCTGTAGCTGCAGGAGGCTAAGAAAATGAGTATTTTGCTTTTCTAAGCTATTGAAGTGAGGTAGGTGAGGGAAAAGAAGCCAGGAAAAAGCCCCGCATAGTGGCCAACATTGCATATCCAAATAAAAAGAGAATACCTGATTTTCTAGCTATCATTAGTTTCACTTTCTTCTTTTGTTTTCTTGAATGTATGGTTTCTTGGGGGGAAAAAAATGGCTCCAGTGAATATTCTCCATATAAGGCATAAGTTTACTTAAAAGTGAAATATCTTTCTTTTTCCTTTATTTAATTTCCTTGCTGGTCTCCAAGCTATAACCTGGACTGTATTGAAGCTTTCATGGATTATGATTATACACTTCAAGTGATAAGATATAATAATTTAGGTGAACATGTTGTGCAACTGACAAGTAAACTCCCTCTAGGTTTTGCATATAAGAAGTTTAAGTTATTTCATCCTAGGATGATGAGGGGCATTTGGTGTGGAGCACCAAGCGAGGTGCTCTCAGAATGTTCTCAACTGCATTTTTGAAAATCCAACCTCAGACGACATTTTTAAACAATAAATGGAGTTCCTCAGCTTCATCAGTTTTGTCCACCTAATCAAGAATGTGACCAAGGACCCTGTTTTTGTTTTTCACTTTGGGGGGTCTTTTTATCTGTCTCTTCTACCATCAATGCCATTGGCTTCACCCTAAGGCTGAGTTGCCTCGCACTCACATGACGGCTGTCAGGAACTACAAGACAATGTATTTTCTTATAGACATGTAAAATATAAAATCAATTAAAAAAAAATGAAGTCGCTCAGTCGTGTCCGACTCTTAGCGACCCCATGGACTTCAGCCCACCAGGCTCCTCCATCCATGGGATTTTCCAGACAAGAGTACTGGAGTGGGGTGCCATTGCTTTCTCCATCTCAATCATGAAGCTGTCATAATTACTGGGCAAGGGAAATTTTGATGACACATTTAGGGGTACATTAAAACATAAAATTGGTATCACTGTTAGAACACGTGAAGATGATCTTTCCCAGGAACTGAAATTAAAATTTTTACAAGAAGCCAAAATCCTCAAGCAATATAATAAATAAAGAGATATCTTTTTCTTATCCTGCCCATTTAGTTTGCCACAGTCCTTCACTTTGCTCTAACTGAACTGAATCAATAATTGTGTCTACTAAGGACACAAAAGTCTGGCTGCCTTCAGCCAACTGAAGCCCATCCCCATAGCTGGGGATGGAGTCAATCCCACACAAACTGCAAAGCATAGTTGCAGAGTGGGAGAGAGAAGACAAGAGGGTGCTGGGGAGACAACAACCATTTTCAGTAGAGCCAGATTCCTGCACTGCTTCCTTACCATCTGTGAAAATGGGTCCCTGTGAACCTCAGATCCCTCCTCTATATGAATGGTAAAACCTGCTCACCATCCCAACCCATCCCTCAAGTCCTTGTAAAGATTAAGATAACATAAATAAAGGTCCTTTGTAAACAGTGAGGTATTCAGTGCTACAAGGTACACAAATTATCAAGTGCTAAAAGTAAACCACTGGATGGGTTTCCACTATACATACTGAGCAG